>NC_067487.1:23356249-23720416 GCF_947179515.1 Apodemus sylvaticus
CTCTCTGCTCACATGTACTGCAAGAGGATGCTTCTTTAATGATGTCTGAGCAGGGTACTAATCTATAAGTGCAACAGAATATTGTTAAAAGTCATTATGTATTTTTTCCAGTAACATTTAGGTTTCCCCTTGGTCCTTCCCTTTGCGATCTCAGGTTCTTGGCTTCCACTGTTCTATCTCATGGAATATGTCTGATTCTTTCTCAAGGAGTAGGTCATAAACTCAGTCAAATAATGGCTGGCTGTTGCAGTAAGCTTAGTGTCCGTATTGCTCTAGCACATCTTGTAGGCTACACTGTAGCTGAAAGAGTTTGTAGCTGGGTTGTTGTGCATCTTTCTTCTTTCCTAGAGTATTAAGTACCTTTCCTTACAATAAATACTATCCAGTAGGGGTAAAGGTTTAAGTAGGCACTAGCATAACTTCTCTTGTGTTCAATGAGTTGTGTACATGTCGTCTTCAAAAATTGGAGGGCAACAAATATCCTGCATATTATCTGAGGCATTGGGGGATTCCACTGGTATCCTTTGACAAAATATGATACTCTACATGAGAAAAGTACTAGAGAAATACTGGATAAAGGAGACATACTTAAATACTTCCAGCAAAGTAGCCATAACTAAGTAGCACTAAAAAAAAAATGTATCACCACCCTTTTTACAAACAACAAATGAAATGAAATTAACTGAGAAAAACAATACCTTTCAGAATATATTGGGGGTAACTCTAACCAAACACATGTAAGTATTGTATGTTTAAAATTTTAAGGCATAGAAGAAAGAAATTGAAGAAGATATCAGAAGATAAAAAAATCTCCTCTGCTCATGGATCAGGATTACTATAGTAAAAGCAGTTGTCTTACCAAAAAGAATCTACATTAAAATTCTTGCAAAAATTATTCACAGAACTTGAAAGGATAATTTTAAGCTTCATGTAGAATTATTTTAGAAATTATTCTTAGTTCAAGCCATTGTGAGAATAGATCATGCAATTAGATCTATAATTGGTAGGGATTTATTTGGTAATTTCTAAATCCTAGATTCATTTACATTTCAAATGTTATTCTCTTTCCTAGTTTCCTCTCCCCAAGCCCCATATCCTTTCCTCCCTTTGAGGCTGCTTCTATGAGGGTGCTCACCCACCAACCCACCAGCTCCTGCCTGCTCTCTCTGTCATTCCCCTACACTGGGGCATCAAGCCTTCCCAGGTCCAAGGGCCTCCCCTCCCATTGATGCCAAACAAGGCCATCCTCTACTACATATTCAGCTGGAGACATGGGTCCATCCATGTGTACTTTTTGGATGGTAGTTTAAGCCCTAGGAGCACTGCTGGGTCTGGTTGGTTGACATTGTTGTTTCTCCTATGGGAATACAATCCCCTTCAGCTCCTTCAGTTCTTTAACTCCTCCATTGGGGACCCCATGCTCATTCCTATGGTTGGCTTCAAGCATCTACCTCTGCATTTGTCAGTCACTGGCAGAGCCTCTCAGGAGACAGTTATATAAGGCTCCTGTCAGCAAGCACTTTTTGGCATCTTCAATAGTGTCTGGGTTTGGTGTCTTTATATGGAATGGATCCCCAGGTGGAGCAATCTCTGGACGGCCTTCCCTTCAGTCTTTGCTCCTCACTTTGTCTCCATATTTTTCCCATAAATATTTTGTTCCACTTTCTAAGAAATACTGAAGCAGCCACACTTTGATCTACCTTATTCTTGAGCTTCACTTGGTCTGTGAATGTTATCTTGGGCATTCCAGGCTTTTAGGCTAATATCCACTTATCAATAACTGCCTACCATGTATGTTCTTTTCTGACTGGGTTACCTTACTCAGGATAATATTTATTTAGTTCCATCCATCTTTCCCCCCATATAGTAGCTTTCATATTACCTATATTGCAATTGTTTAACAATATTAGTATTATACAATGATTTGCTATACATGCATATCAGCTGAGAGATATCAGTCTATTATATTACTTATTACATATGGTGTTTTACCTTCTGTAACTATGGGAATCCAGATAAATTAACAAGTTATTTATTTTCTTTTATTAATCTATCTCAAGAGATTTATGTGTAATAATTTTCAGAAACATTCCTATGGGTGTTCATAATAGATGTAATAAAGTCCTATTAGCAGTACACAAAATATATTTTTTCTCTACCTCCTTGAAAGACCTCTCTCTGGTCACTTTACTATTACCCATGCTAATGGTTGTTAGGGTATCCTTCATTATGACTTTGGTTGTCTTTCCCTGATGAATAAAGCTGTTGGACAACTTTTAATATATTTGTTGCCCATTTTGATGTCTTATTTGGAAAGAAATTATGTTTTGGTATTTTGCACAAGTTCAAACATTTTCCAAGAGTCCACTGATGAAAATGATTGGGTATAACTGAAGATATTATTTTAAGAAAACAACATACTTCTTGATTTCAAGTTATATTTGATAGCTGTAGTGATCATAACATGGACCAATGGAACAAGAAAACCTTCAAAGTCAGCCCAAATGAGGAAAAATAAATTTTCAAGGACCCTTTAAACACTAAAGAGGAAAACATTAATATAAATTGTTTACAGAGGACTGCATATCTGCACTCAAAATAATCAAACATTTTTTATAAACAGGCAAAAGTCAAGTCAAAATGGATTTAAAATGTCAGGCTATGAAAGTTATGTTTTGAATTGAACTTACGAACACTACTGCACTTTCAGAGAGGGATTTTTTTTGCCTGCAACACACATAATCAGACAAAAACAGAAAAAGAAATGTAGCCCTATCTCTGAGACTTAATAAAAGTATAAGATATCTTACTATTGTAAGTAACAATTGAAATGTAAGAGTCATAACCTAAGTGCAAGTTACAGTAGAACCATCAATTTGTTTTTTTATTCATAAAAATAATTCAAAGAGAGTGGTAAACCAGATAAAATTGAGGACAAAACGTAGAAGCAATGGTAGCATAGAGGTTAGGAGAAAATATTTGCGAACCATGAAGATAGGGAATGGAATCCACAGGCTGTACACAGGCTAATTTCTCAAAAGTTATCCCTGAGAAAGTCATGATAGTTAATATTATTAAATTGACAGAATTTATGAACTTCTAAGGAAAAGATTCAAGTCATGACTGTGAGTCATTATATAAACTAAGAAAACTGAGCTTAGGATACTTTATAGTTGCTGAACTAGATAAAACAGAGAAAGAAAAGAGAGGAGCTATCCATTGATCTTTGCTTCTTAACTGAAAACAGTGAAAACAGCTGCCTCAAGACCCTGACACCGTGACCTTACACCATAGTCTGTGCTGATAAAAGATTAGCCCAAATAAACCTCCCCTTTCTTAAGTTAGAGTCTTGCTAGATACTTTGATGCACCAACAAGGCAAGTGACTAATAAAAGGGTTCAAGACAAAAACGCTTAATTGAAGGAAACATAAAATGTCTTGTATTATATATAAAAAATGTCAGAAACACATTGAATCTAACATTTTCAAAGAACAAGTGTTCAGATAATACAACTGTCAAATCCACCACAGAGGAAAGATTAGCTATTTGAACCTGACCATTAGTTTCCACAATGGCATGTGGCACTCACTACATATATAGGATGATTTGTAAATATCTGACAACAAGCGTCCGGGGACAGAGGTTCTAGGAAATCCAGATAACCCAAATGTGAAGAAAACTCACATTGACTAGAATGTGATCTTGGGTGTGCTTCATTTTTTCCATTTTGACATATGCATCTCACACCACCAAAATTGGGCAACTGCAACTTCACAAACTTCTTTAACCTCAAAGAAAGAAAGACTGTCAGTTTATTGGAAGGATGACAACACACATGAGGCAGGTTTATGTTCACATAATTTATCTCTTACTCTCTTGGCAATCCTACCTAGGTTGTGATTATACTGTTATTCTAGGTGACTTCAATTTTCACTAAAGCAAAACAAATGGTCAAGCTTTTAGATCAAACCCTAAAGGGAAATTATTATTTATTTCAGGCAACAAATGTTGCTTTAAAGTGAATATCATAAAATACCTCTATTTCTTTTAAGAAGTAGCAAATCTTAGCCGGGCTAATGTAGTTGATGTTATAATAGATTTACCTGTAGAAGAAGCCATCATTTCACTAAGGATATTGAAATAATAGCAGCATTTTTATTCTCTGACAGCACATCTTCCTAAAGTGGTACTGAAAATTTTTCAAGTAGTAAATAAACAGTTAACCATTGTTCTGGTGTTGATTTCTCACTGCTTTTGTCTGGACTGACAAGATATACAACATCATCTAGATGAAATTCTCCCGAGAGAGAGCTAAGAATACTTCAAGGCATTGTTCTCTTTCAGATTACATCACTGTGTTATGTGTGGCCATAAACATATACAGATAACCTAACTCAAACTGTAAGACGAAATATCTCAAAAACCCCTAAGTGCTTAGTAATACTAAGCGCCTTATCAATGATGCAAGTTTGTAGCCGAGATCAAACAGGAAGCCTCCAGTTCTCAAAGGAAGCATATGAGGATGAGTAGTAATGTATGCAGCCAACTCAAGCTATTTACATATCTTCCAGCTTTGGCTAACAGATGAACAAGGGTAAATATCATAGTGAATTTTTTACCCCTTCAGGAAAGAAAAAAATACATATAAATTTCTAAGCTAAAAATGAAAATGTCACTGTGCATTTGCAGAAGCTAAATATGCCTACTTAAAAAGGTTGCCTCATTATATACTCAACTCTTTAGTCAGAAAATACTTGATTGAGCTGTCCATTAGAAAATGTTCTAGACATAGTGGCAGGTTGAAAATTAAATCAAATATAGCACCACATTTGTCTCCAGATTCAAAGCCTCATAAGCATCCACAGTGTTTGCAGCAGTGTTTTCTTAGTTATGTAGGCTACACAGCTGCCATGATCTTTATTATCATGTCCCGCAATAATGATGAATTATAGATAGGATGTGTTAAGTTGATGAATTTATTGGCAAAGTTTCCCTGAGAATGTAGAATTTGTTTGGATGATCTCCCTATCATGAATTTAATTTTAGGGACTTCAGTTAGCACCTTTTTTTTGTTGTCAGTGACAACTAAAATAGAAGAAAGATAGCCATGGTGTAAGTACTGAGTTTCATCTGTTTTTTCTGGTGGATTACAGAAACATCCATCTCTTTTAGCCTGATTCTAACCCTAATTATTTGTTAGCATCTAACAGCTTTAGTATCATAATGGTAATGTTACCATACATACATTTCACATGTCTTATTTATCTTATTGTCATAAAACATTTGTAGAAACCACATAAACATTTTCAAGAATAGCTTGAGACTATGTGGGATGTAATTTCTTCAGAATATTTTTCAGAAATATTCAATGCACTCCCATCCTTGTACGTATAAACATTGGAGACAGTCATCATTTTCTTGTACTACTGCCCAATGTAAAACCATTCATCTATACATCTGTACCAGTGGCCTTGATATTAAAACAGTGAAGATGCTTTTCTTTTATCCAGTTTTCTGGGACAACCATTCAAATAGGAGTCCAAGAGAACTGTTTTAGGTATTTTTCTGCTGCTGAGATGATACACAAGAAACAAACAAAAAAATTGCCTTTTATTTTCAAGTTCATATTGACTAACATTTCCAAGGGGAGAATCCATAATGATAGGAGAGAAATTGAAACAAAATGGTATAGCAAGAAGGTAAACATTCGTAATACATAGTCTTTATTTTGTTGAGTTGTGTTCAGTCCATCCTAAGATCCATTTACTTCAATGAAGCAATGATGGGCTTCTGTCAGTGTTTTTATTTTTTCTGCATTTATTGAGATGAATAAATCATATGATTTTTATTTTGGATGCACTGTATGTATTGATTTACATATGTTGATTGATTCATCATTGCATCTCTGGAATGAAGGAAACTTTACCAATATGTATGATTTTTAATCATCTGACTTTTAATTACTTTTACCAGTATTATTCAGAATTTTATATCTATGTTTTAGAATTTTATATCTATTTTATATCTATGTAAAAAAACCTGTCTTGTAAATTGCTTATTTTGTTTTTGTTTTTGTTTTTTATGGTTTTTGAGACAGGGTTTCTCTGTGCAGTCCTGGTTGTCTTGGAACTCACTCTGTAGACCAGGCTGGGCTCAAACTCAGAAATCGGCCTCCCTCTGCCTCCCAAGTGCTAGAATTACAGGCGTGCACCATCATGCCTGGCTGCTTATTGTTATTTACTTACTAGGTTTGTGTGCTTTCTTTATGACATGATCTTTGGGAAATAAAAATATTATACACACTAGAGTCATTACAAGAAAATTTAATATTAAATAAAAGAATCACTCACTTGGAGTAATGTTTAGGCACCTGATAATTTTGTGTGGTTGCTTTTGGTTTCAGCCGCTGGGTCATATGGTGTCCAAGTCTTTGACAATGCCATTCCCTTCATATATTTGGATATTGTTAGCTAAGATTGGCATTTAAATAGCTGAATATGGAGTGACTGTTTTTCACAAGAATCATATCTGATTATAACTGGTTATAATAATTCTGGTTATAAATAACCAGAATTACTGGTTATAATAATTGGTTATATTATAAAAATATAACTGGTTATAAATAATTCCTCTAAAGTAATTTCATCTCAAATGTCCATTATTATCTTTCTCCGTATTTGTGTTTGAACTAAATAATTTTCTATTTCCACCATTTTCTTCTGAAAGATATGTTAGAAAAAATAGGAAATTATTTGCAATTCAAGACAGAAAATCATTTTTAAATGAAGAAGGAAAAAGATCAATAATGCAGTTTAATTTTTGGTTTTCACATTGATTCACAGCAAGACACACTACCAGTGCTCATCTGTCACCTCAACTCAAGCAGCATGAAACAATCCATTTGGAAACACAAACCTTAGTGACACTTCTTAACACTAGAAGACTCTGACACTTTCTTTTTCTGATCACTACTGAAATTACATTCAACAAATACAACAGTGGATCAAAAATCGCTGCAAAGATGCAAATCAATTAGAGGGCAGTTTAAGGAAAAGGCAGAGCTGACCGCATGTTGTTAGTAACACAAGAGTATCAAGCATGTTAAAAACAAGAGGAGGAATGCAAATTTGTTTTAATGACAAGCAAAACAATTACAGGTGTACAAAAGTCATAATTATTTGGTGCAAATTATTATATAGAGTGTTCTAGTTAATTGTACAAAGGTAAATTCACTGGAATATAGAATGATTTATCATGATACTTGATGTATGAAAAGTATAATAAATGCACACAGATGGGAAGGAGATGGAAGAAAAGAGGAAAAAGAAAGCTTTATTTTATTTTTATTCTCTTTTTCAGATGTGATGTATTTTATGCATATATTCTAGAAAGCATGCTATCATGCTTCAGATAAATTCCCAAAAGAGAGGGGGAAGACAAAACTAATAGATATACATAATAAGATCTGCATGCACTAGGGGTTACCTTAGAGGATTTATGTATACTGTGGATGGAAATTTTGAGAAGAAAGATTAGCTCCCTAGGTATAAGACTTTAATTAATTCATAAGTTTATCAGTTTCAAAAACAATCTTGTATCTATATTATTTAATTCTTTTCTTGCAGAATTGGTTAAAAATGTCATGTTTAAACTTCACATAAAAACATTTTGGGATGCTGACATTGGTTATTGCATGTTCTGTTTAATGATTTCCTCCCGCCCCTAACATAATAAGACAGGAATCAAACTCTCGTGTTGTTATTCATGAGTGTTGTCTTCTCCCTTGCTTATTGTTTTGGACTCTAAATTTGCATTGACATGAATCAGAAAGTTTTCTCAGTGACACATTATGCACCTGCCAAAACCCAACTGAGAGCCTTGCTCTTTCATTTTAATGAGTAGCTTTTCACTTCCCATGGACTACCCAAGAATCAAAAATTAAGGAATAGGATACAACACAAGAAGTACAAGAGATGCACTGAATTTGGCTATGGACTTTTGTGTGGTATTAAATATTTCATGGGAATGTATTAACACAAAAAAGGATGTACTCTTTGTAGACTGCCTTACATAAAAATTGCAGTTTTACAAACATATGCATGCAGATGATAATTGTATTAGGTCTATTACATATAGGGCTATATCTTAAGAGAATTTGTAAAACAGTAGCAATAATAAACACTATTTTATTTCTTACTACTATAAAGTGATTATTATTCTTTCATGAATATTCTGAATTGAGTTAAATGACCTTGGCTTCAAGACACAGTTATCATCTCTATTAACTTTTTTCTAAGATATATAGATATAGACAGATAAACATAGAGTTAGATAGACATAGATATGTGTGTGTGTGTGTGTGTGTGTGTGTCTATAAAGGTATAAATTTTTTCATAAATAAAGAGGTTAGCATGAGAATAAAACTGATTGTAATGATCTAACTACCATGACCCAGCTGTCAAATAAGACATCAAGCTCAATATAATATATAATATTGATAGAGGATGTTTCTTATTGCTAAAGAATATTCATCACACTAAATTTGACTGCATAGCTTAGCATGGAAATAAAAGTAAAATGAGCACATTAGTCTTACAGAATGTCTTAAGTGCTAATGTATGTAAATGAATTTCAATTAATTTTTATAACTTTATTGTGAGAGTAAAATATATACACCTGTACCTATGGAATATACATATCTCTATATCTATATATATCTATGTATTATCATATATATATATATATATATATATACAAGTATATATACAGTAATATATATATATTTACATATCTTATAGCCCAGGCTGCTTTTGAGAGTATGTTGAAGAATCTATGTTAAACTATTTTATTTAAGTTTGAGAAATTACTTCTATGTAACTCAGACTAAGCTGAATCTCGACTTTGGTGGCCTAAAAGTTAACCAGTATATAAGTATAGGTATGAATTACCATGCCCAGCTACTTTTCTAAACTTTCACAAAATTCAACTCCATAAAACTTTAAGTTCAATTTCTTGAAATGTAAATTGTACGTCAATTAATTGATAATCTGTAGAAATGTGCTATTTTCTTGGGAAATAACATAAAATAAAAATTACCTTGTTTCTTAAAGTATTCAATATAATATGGACACGTTAAAATAATTAAGTCATTTTTAAATTTACCTTCATTCTTTCAAATAAGAGATACGTGATATGTTTCCACTGTGTTTGTAACTGCTGCACTTCATAGAGATCAAGTTCTGCTAATTCAGATTTTAATGCAAATTTCTTTTTTTAAGCATTAAAAAAAATTGCAGTGTGTTTAATCCTATTCAATTCCCATCTAACATTTCTCCCCTGATCCCCAAAACATTTTTGTTACCATCCAACCCCATCAAGGCCAATTTTTCCTGCCCAAATATTCTTGAATATATGATCAGTCACTGAAGCATAAAACGTGTAGCCATAGAGGTGTCACACTATTTTAAAACAAAATTCTTGAAGGATAGATAGAACTCTACTCAATGAAGGCTTGGCCAAAGAAGAAATAAAGAAAGAAATCAAAGACTTTTTAGAATTTAATGAAAATGAAGGCACAACATACTCAAATCTATGGGACACAATGAAAGCAGTGCTAAGAGGAAAACTCATAGCCTTGAGTGCCTCCAAAAAGAACTGGAGAGCTTAACTAGCAGCTTAACGACACACCTGAAAGCTCTGGAGCAAAAAGAAGCTAATTCACCCAGGAGGAGAAGAAGAGAGGAAATCATCAAACTCAGGGCTGAAATCAATCAAGTAGAAACAAAGAGAACCATACAAAGAATCAACACAACCAGGAGCTGGTTCTCTGAGAAAATCAACAAGATAGATAAGCCATTAGCCAGACTAACCAAAGGGCACAGAGACAGTGTCCAAATTAACAAAATTAGAAATGAAAAGGAAGATATAACAACAGAAACTGAAAAATTAAAAAAAAATCATCATATCCTACTACAAAAGCCTATATTCAACACAACTGGAGAATCTAGAGGAAATGGACAATTTTCTAGACAGATATCAAATGCCAAAATTAAATCAGCATCAAATAGATGATATAAACAGTCCCATAACCCCTAAAGAAATAGAAGGGGTCATAGAAAGTCTTCTTAAAAAAAAAAAAAAAAAAAAAAAGCACTGGACCAGATGGTTTCAGTGCAGAATACTATCAGACCTTCAAAGAAGACCCAACATCAATACTCTTCAAACTATTCCACAAAATAGAAACAGAAGGAACACTACCCAATTCATTATACAAAGCGACAATTATGCTGTTACCAAAACCACACAAAGATCCAAAAAAGAAAAAGAACTTCAGACCAATTTCCCTCGGGAGGTGAGAGTGGTTGGGTGGGTGGAGGAAAACCCTCACAGAAGCAGGGGGAGGGGGATAGGATAAGGGGTTCCTAGGGGGAAATACAAGAAAGAGGATAATATTTGAAATGTAAAGAAAATATCCATTAAAAGTAAAATTGAAAAATAAAATTCAAGATAACTTTAAAAAAAGAAAACAATCTAATTTTTTTTTCAGAAAGCACATAAAATATAGTTTAACTTTGGGGAAAAATAGGAAGCATATTGAGCAATCAAGGAGAAACAACCATTATGAAGTGTTTTTTACCTGATTTCTGTTTTAATTTCTTTCTCCATATCCGTTTCTTGTGTTTCTGGCCTGATTTCTCTTAATGAACGGTAGCCTTTAGAAATGGTCTTTTATCACAGCAAAGTAGAATAGAAATAATCCATGTACTAGTCATACAATGCAAAATTATATTTTTTCTGTTTTAGGTTCAATTTGCTTAATTTTATATTTTTCAGAAACATTTGTTTTCCTTTGTCTTTGTTGGCTACCTGTTTGCCTCCCTCCCTCCCTCTCCCTCCTCCCTCCTTTCCGTCCTTCTTTCCTTTCTCTCTCACTGTCTCTCTCTCTTTCTCTTTCCTTTTTCTTTTTGTCTTTTTCCCCTTGTTTTATTTTTTTTCACTCAAGTGCTTCAGGAGTCAAATGAAGCATCAGCCATAAGTCTGCTTTTTAACCTTTTTTCACCTTTTTTTTTGTTAACTAGAATGTTCCATACTGTCATGAAAAGTGGAAATACTAATTTTACCTCTCCACCAGCAGTGTTTAATAGCTTCAACATCTTTTTCATCACACACATCAGGTGTAAGAGTATACAAGTGTTTACTTTTCAAAGTATGTGCTTTGTATTTCTTTCCTCACTACTTTCTCATTTTCATTGCAGACTTCTAAATGAGTAATCAGTAATAACCAAGCCACACATCCAGTGGTATCTTGTCTTTAAATTTCCTATGACAAAGACAGTAGGCCCTTACATTTTAATTTATTCTCATATAAGTTTTCAATACATGGACAGAAAAGACCAAGATTCATTTTCAAACTATAATGTGAGTTGTATCTAACCTAGTTTGTAAGAGCCTCAGTCCTCTTCTGAAAACTCAAGAACTAGGACTCCATCATCTGCATTCTCTCAGCATGATTGTCTTCCAGGTTCCTGCAGGAATAGTCCTTCAATTTCTGTTCACATCACTCAAGTACTCCCTTGGTTCAAAGGCTCCAACCTCCCTATACACACAATAATACTATGGTCCATTTTAGCAAAAAAAATGTCCCTCCATAGCAACTTTTACATCATTTGATTTTCTATAGTTGTGGTAAATTACCAAAGATAAATACATTTCTTTCTTGTAGTGTACAGTTCAAGAGGTAGTGCCCAGATCAACAGGGATAATGGTAACAGGCAGATGCTGAAAAAACCAATCTCCTTCCTCAAACTCCTCAAAGAGGAAATGGAGAAATAATATCCCAGAAGAGCACAGAATGAATAAAATTATAATGCTTAGTTCCACTGACATTTCTTCCAGCAATGTTACATATCATAAAAATTCAATAACCTCTGCAATCAGCACCACTGTCTATACACCAAGGGTTCAGATCTGTGAACCTGTAGGGAACCCTGTAGAGAGCCTTTATCACTTAAATCACCATATAACTTAATTAAAATTCATACTTTGAAACAGGTTTGGATAAATGAACCCTACATTAATGAACAATGCTGCTCTCAGAAGACTTTGATTTTTAGATGACAATCTCAATGTTGCCTTCTTATGAGTTATTGATTACAGAGTCCCCTGAGTACTCCAAATAACACATGGCATTTGCTTTTTGTTACCCACCACACCTAAGGTGACTACAGGTAAGGTTCTTGTTGAAGATAATACATATTTTGCTTGCAGGGCACAGTAAGAATTTTTTTTGCATTTACTTTTCTATGTGTATACAAATGTTTTATTTACATGCTTCTAATGTGCACCTTATGTGTGTCTATTGGATCCCTTGGAACATGGATTATGTTTGATCCACAAGGGCATTGCTGGGAATTGAATCCAGGTCTACTGCCAAAGCAATAGGTACTCTCCATTCTGAAAAATTTAAAGTTTAAATCTTAAACCTAAAACCTAAATCTTAAAGTGACCAGAAAATTCTCCCTGCTAACTAGCTTTCATAATACCAGAGGTATTATGCAGACTTGTGGAAAAGACAGTAGTGTTCTTACCTAACACCATACTTTCATCTTATGGTAATGACATTCCAAGCAATAATGTCCAGGGTTGCAATAGTGGCACAGATATTTACAGGGATACCATGGCAATCTCATGATTGGATTTGGTATATCAACCACTGGAAGAATTTATACAAGGTAATTGAAATATGATCAAAGCCCACCATTAGTAAGCTCATACAATCCAAGGAGAACATATTGGTGTTGCTTATCTAAATGTACACATTGTCAAAATGCCTTTTAAATAATTTAGAGTCATAGAATATGTACCTCTCAAACTTTGCAGAATTTTCTTATGGTAGTGTGTAGTGACTGATGCAGAGACTCACAATTTTCTGTTCTAAGTACAGGAAATTAGTGGTAGTGAGTGGTTAGTTAAAAATAATGCATATATATTAACCTCCATACCTCAAAGCTTAAATTTCAACAGGACAAATATAAGACCTGAAAGATGTGAAGAAGTGCTATGAACTCATTATCTTCTGGATATAAAGTAGCTGCTGTACACAAAAACTCATGAATACTGTAGTTACCTATAGAAGATTTGAAAAAGACCAATCCAGTTAAAAGTTCCAGCATGGGCAAATATAATATCTCAGCAGATAAAAATATTTACTGACAAGACCAAAGACCTGAAGTCAATCTCCACATCAAAACTGGTAGGAGACATTTGTGAAAGCTGTCCTTTGAACACAAATATGCCACCAATTATAAAGAAGTAAACTTAATAAAATATTGCTGAAGTGAGAAAGGAGGTTGGAAAAATGGATCAGCAATAGAGCTCTTACTGTTCTTGCACAAGACATAGGTTCAGTTTCGTTTTCCTTTATTGGATGTCTCACAAGTATGTATAATTTCACTTCCAAAAAATTTGATGTCTTTTTCTGGCCTCTGAAGGCATCTGTTTGCTGATAGTACACACCGAGATATATAGAACGCAAGTGAAGATAAACGAATGCTTACAAATGTTTTAGTAAGGATTAGGGTGTAATTTTCAAGGTTTAACTGCTAGCTGGAAAGGTATTGGCTGCTAGAGGATCAAGAACCACTTTATTTCAAAAGTCTAACATGGGATGCCCATCCACTAGTGGATCATAGGCCCATGAGACTACAGATATCACCAAATGAACTTGGTGGGCTAAAAATAACAAACAAACTTAAAAGAGGAGATGAAATTGGTAGTCAAGGTTTCAGGAAACAACAAACAACTAGAATATTCTGGGGAATCTTACTTAGACTATCATTTCTTATAGAGATATTCAGTAGGTAGTCACAAAGTTAAATCCAATAATTAACCTGCACATGTTGATTCATAGAAAGAAAGCAGTTTTATTTATTATAGTTTCATATCACTATGAGAAGCACGTACAGAAGGAATATCAAGCAAAACAAATTAAGTATGTCAAATGAGTGCTAGAATGTGGTAGATTTTTTCATTATGATAAAACCTTCAGAAAACACGTGCATGTCATGATATGGATGTCTAATAATATTTGGAATTTCTCTCAATAAAAAGACAGTGAAATAAGAAAACAAACTCGGGAGTGCAGAAGCATAAAAGACAATTATCATTCTTTCACAGGAAATACATCCCATCACAGTACTTACTACTCAAGGATTTAAAAGAAAACACATCCCAGTCCTTTTTCTGTTCTTTGTATAAGCTATTCATAAAGAAGAACTATATTTGTGGCACCTGGTCCTGTAGAGTATGAAGAGCTAGCATCAGTTAAAGGACCTTGTGATGAGTCATTGCTTGGCAGAAACTTAAAACTCAGGCTTGCAAGAAAATGTTTTGTTAGCAAATATACTCTCAAAAATCAGCACTCTACTGCAGTGAAATTTACATCAATACATTCACTTGCCAAAGCCTTCTTGATATAAAGTTTCCGTCCCTATTGTGCTGGGATTGAATTACATGAACTTAGACTACACACACAAACCATAGTAGGTTATGTCAAAATAGGAGAAAACAGGGAAACTTACTTTCAAACTATTCAATATGCTTATTATAATGTTTCACTAAAAATCTTCATGTAAATTGCCTACAGATACCCATGGAGTATTAAAAAATATTCAAGCTAGAATTTGGGCCACACTATCATTTCTGACACAGGAGAACTGGAGGGAGCCCCAAGCCCACTTTCAGGCAAACATTTACAGAGGCAAGAAGGAGACATCTACCCTGACACACATCTGATTTGGGGTGGGGGGACAGTCATTATGGCCTTTAACATAATCATCTGGTACTGGGTACTAAACCATAAACTTCTGCTTTTGTCCTGATTGATGCTTGTTAAAAATTGAAGTGCCCAGTTTTCGGAGGAACCACCAGACTGATTTCCAGAGTGGTTGTACCAATTTGCAGCCCCACCAGCAGTGGAGGAGTGTTCCTCTTTCTCCACACCCTCTCCAACACCTGCTGTTTCCTGAATTTTTAATCTTAGCCATTCTGACTGGTATAAGGTGAAATCTCAGGGTTGTTTTGATTTGCATTTCCCTAATGACTAATGAAGTTGAGCATTTTTTAAGATGCTTCTCTGCCATCCGAAGTTCTTCAGGTGAGAATTCTTTGTTTAACTCTGTACCCCATTTTTTAATAGGGTTGTTTGGTTTTCTGGAAAACTGGACACCTCACTTCCAGAAGATTCTGCTATACCACTCCTGGGCATATACCCAGAGGATTTCCCACCATGTAATAAGGATACATGCTCTACTATGTTCATAGCAGCCCTATTTATAATTGCCAGATGCTGGAAAGAACCCAGATATCCCTCAACAGAAGAGTGGATGCAAAAAATGTGGTATATCTACACAATGAAGTACTATTCAGCCATTAGAAACAATGAATTCATGAAATTCTTAGGCAAATGGATGGAGCTAGAGAACATCATACTAAGTGAGGTAACCCAGACTCAAAAGGTGAATCATGGTATGCACTCACTAATAAGTGGATATTAACCTAGAAAACTGGAATACCCAAAATATAATCCACACATCAAATGAGGTACAAGAAGAAAAGAGGAGTGGCCCCTTGTTCTGGAAAGACTCAGTGAAGCAGTATTCGGCAAAACCAGAACAGGGAAGTGGGAAGGGGTGGGTGGGAGGACAGGGGGAGAGAAGGGGGCTTATGGGACTTTCGGGGAGTGGGGGGCTAGAAAAGGGGAAATCATTTGAAATGTAAATCAAAAATATACAGAATTAAAAAAAAATTGAAGTGCCAGGTGCAGGCTTGTAACCCAAAGGTGCAGATTTGTTGAGGAATAACTGGGAAACCGGCATGAGATGCAGGTTTTGTTGGGAGATAACTTGGAAATTGATTAGGGAGTAGGTACTGGCTTGTTGGTTAACTTGGTTTTAATCTTAGGTCAGCTTCTCTAAGATGGAGTCTGAACTAAAATATCTGGTCTCTCATGATTACCTCAAGGGTCTGTCTCGAGCCTCCAGTTACATAACAATGACTATATACAAAACATTCTATGGTTGACTTCCCAAATCTTAATTTTAAATATTTATTTCTTTACTGTTACAACTCCTGTCAGTGAACTATTGATCAGCATCGTACCATATACAGACAATTTTCCTTCTGTTCTAAAGGACTTTAGTTCTTTTTTTTCTTTTCTTTTCTTTTATTTTCTTTTTTTTTATTCGATATAATTTATTTACATTTCAAATGATTTCCCCTTTTCTAGCCCCCCCACTCCCCGAAAGTCCTGTAAGCCCCCTTCTCTTCCCCTGTCCTCCCTCCCACCCCTTCCCAGTTCCCCGTTCTGGAGATAACTTTGGAGATAGAAAGCCTTGGGAAGAAATCAGGGGACAGAGATGCAAATATCAACAACAGAATACAAGAAATAGAAGAAAGAATCTCAGATGCAGAAGATTCCATAGAAACCATGGACTCAACAGTTAAAGAAAATGCAAAATGCAAAAAGCTTGTAACCCAAAATATCCAGGAAATCCAGGACACAATGAGAAGACCAAACCTAAGGATTATAGGCATAGATGAGAGTGAAGATTTACAACTTAAAGGGCCAGCAAATATCTTCAATAAAATTATGGAAGAAAACTTCCCTAACCTAAAGAGAGAGATGCCCATGAATATACAAGAAGCCTACAGAACTCCAAACAGACTGGACCAGAACAGAAATACTTCCTGTCACATAATAATCAAAACACCAAATGTTCTAAACAAAGAAAGAATATTAAAGGCAGTAAGAGAAAAAGGCCAAGTAACATATAAAGGAAGACCTATCAGAATCACAGCAGACTTTTCACCTGAGACTATGAAGGCTAGAAGGTCCTGAGCAGATCTCATGCAGACTCTAAGAGAACACAAATGCCAACCAAAACTACTATATCCAGCAAAACTCTCAATCACCATAGATGGAGAAACTAAGATATTTCACGACAAAACCAAGTTTACCCAATATCTATCCACAAACCCAGCCCTAAAAAGGATAATAGGAGGACAACACCAATACAAGGAGGGAAACTTCACCCTGAAAAAAGCAAGATAGTAACCTTTCATCAAACCCAAAAGAAGTTAAGCAATCAAATTTAAAAAATAACGTCAAAAATGATAGGAAGTAACAATCACTATTCCTTAATATCTCTTAACATCAATGGACTCAATGCCCCAATAAAAAGACACAGACTAACTGACTGGATACGTAAACAGGACCCTACATTTTGCTGCTTACAGGAAACACACCTCAGGGTCAAAGACAAGCACTACCTTAGAGTAAAAGGCTGGAAGACAATTTTACAAGCAAATGGTCTCAGGAAACAAGCTGGAGTAGCCATTTTAATATCAGATAAAATTGACTTTCAACCCAAAGTCATCAAAAGAGACTCTGAGGGACACTTCTTGCTGGTCAAAGGAAAAATACAACAAGAAGAACTCTCAATCCTGAACATCTATGCTCCAAATGCAAGGGCACCCTCTTTCATAAAAGAAACTTTATTAAAACTCAAAGCACACATTGCACCTAACACAATAATTGTGGGTGACTTCAACACTGCACTTTCCTCAATGGACCGATCAGGAAAACAGAAACTAAACAAGGACACAATGAAACTAATTGAAGCTTTGGACCAATTAGATTTAACTGATATATATAGAACATTCTATCCTAAAACAAAAGAATATACCTTTTTTTCAGCACCTCATGGTACCTTCTCCAAAATCGACCATATAATTGGTCACAAGACAGACCTCAACAAATATAAGAAGATAGAACTAATCCCATGCCTCCTATCTGATCACTATGGAATAAAAGTGGTCTTCAATAGCAAGAGAAACAACAGAAAACCCACATACATGTGGAAATTGAACAATATTCTACTCAATGATACCTTGGTCAAGGAATAAATAAAGAAAGAAATTAAAGACTTTTTAGAACACAATGAAAATGAAAACACAACATACCCAAATCTATGGGACACAATGAAAGCAGTGCTAAGAGGAAAACTCATAGCCCTGAGTGCCTCCAAAAAGAAAATGGAGAGAGCATACATTACCAACTTAATGACACACCTGAAAGCCCTAGAACAAAAAGAAGCTATTTCACCCAGGAGGAGTAGAAGGCAGGAAATCATCAAACTCAGGGCCGAAATCAATCAAGTAGAAACAAAGAGAACCATACAAAAAATCAACAAAACCAGGAGCTGGTTCTTTGAGAAAATCAACAAGATAGATAAACCCTTAGCCAGACTGACCAAAGGACTTCAGTTCTTAATTTTCCATATTTCTGGCTCCCTTTGCTACAGACATATCCACAGTAATTTAATTTTCAAAGTAAACTTGAAACATAATTTTTATCAAATTCATCAATTTATATATATATATATATATATATATATATATATATATATATACATATATACATATGTGTGTGTGTGTGTGTGTGTGTGTGTGTGTGTTCATCTTGTTCTTTATAATGTGAAGAATCAGAGTTTACAGCTGGCCCAGCTCCAGTGCACAGCCATGTGGATCTCTTCTGGAAGTCCCTATATCATTTTGGGTTTTGTAATTTTCAGGGTTCTCAAAAGAAAAGAACTGACAGAATGGATACATATATACACACATGCACAAACAATTGCACATAGTATGCCTACACTATATATGTTACATATACATATAAATTTATAGATGTAAATTTATAAATGTATAGTTATATTTTTAAGTATATATAAATACATGTATAAAATTGTATATATATACTATATATAATTGCTCAATTTTTACTACTGTAATAAGTATTTTATATAATATATAATATCTACATATTATGTAGTATGTATCATATATAGTATTCATCTTAACCATTTTATAGTACTCAGAAATTAATGTCA
The DNA here is from genome assembly GCF_947179515.1 of Apodemus sylvaticus. NCBI lineage: Eukaryota > Metazoa > Chordata > Mammalia > Rodentia > Muridae > Apodemus > Apodemus sylvaticus. Next base: position 23,375,198 of record NC_067487.1, read on the forward strand.
TATTACATCATGAAAAAAGGCTAAGAATCTAGTAGTTGTTCATTACACCAGAACAGATACTTCAGCAGTCCCAATCTGGTTCTGGAGTCTAGGGGGATTTCTAGAAATCTGCTGATCTCAGTAAAAGTTGAAATCTTGAAGAAGCAGGACTAACAGCTTCTAAAATCAGCAAACAGAAGCCTATATAAAAGGAGAGTTGAGCTTTTCAGCAAAAGAGAGAGTGCAAGCAAGGAAAAAACCTTGCTTCCTCCTTTTCTTTTTCTTGCTTTTTCTTTCCTTTTGCATGTTAGTTGTCACCAGCAGATGTGTCCTAGATTTAGAACAAGTAATACAATTAATAAAATTACTGACAGGTACAGCACCTACTTAGGTTGTAGTTGATTTTAGATGTAGTCAAATCATGGTTTATACAATCATCATGGTTTTATACAATAAGTCAAACACTATCTCTGTAGTGGCTATTCCTGGTTGTCAACTTGACTATATCTGGAATGAACTACAATCTAGAATTGGAAGGCTCACCTATGATCCTAATCTGGATGCTCAGAGATATAAGTTTCTGACCTGGATCTTGGCATGGAGATCTTTAAGCACAGTGGCTATGAATTTCAGAAGATTAAAACAAGGAGATCTCCGAGTTCAAGATCATCTGGGATTAAAGGCATGGAGGCACATGCCTTTAATCTGGGCCAAACCCTCTGCTGGAGACCCACATGCCTGTAATCTGGGCTACAGCCTCTGCTGGAGATATATAAACACATTGGAAGAAGGAAGACTCACTCACTCTTCCTTGCCTGCTTGTCTCATGGGACTGAGAAACTGCTAGATCCTTGGACTTCCATCCACAGCTGCTGCTGACCATAGTTGGGGAGTTGGACTATAGACTGTAAGTCATCGACAAATTCCCTAACTATATAAAGACTATCCATACGTTCTGTGACTCTAGAGAACCCAAACTAATACAATCTCCTTAGAGTTTTCAAGTGCTATAATCTTTAATTTGCCTTTATACTTGTTTATAACATAATCAAATATTTAGCTGGTACTTGCTCTCCTCAATATGCTCTGAATACTGCAAGGTTGACTAAATGCCCATCAATTGCGTTATGATGATCTGTACTTTTTAAAATAGAGACTTCCTTAAATAATTTACTTCTTTTAAATTCTTATGATTATTTTTAAATACTGCCTATTTTCTTACCACAGTTAAAAATCTAGGTAACAGTTCCTTGACTCACATGTGGAAATTAGGCATCCTTACTACTATCTCATTTTTCTTCCTGCTGTTTTTATAACATAGTTTCCATCATTCTGATTTCTATATCCCCTGATCAGATAGCATACAATGTTACACATCAAGACAATTACAAAATGATTGAGGACTTCTTGTCCAATGAATATAAATTGCACCATTTTCCAGAACTAAAAGTGATAAATGTAAACAGAACTCATGCTCACCGAATGATTTAAGTGGCTTACTGCTTTGTTTGTGCCTCATTCAACAGCAAGAGGAAAGGAAGGGCCAGCTGATACCTAGTAATGAAAAAGTGGATTTCTGTCAATGCTCCATACCCAGGTTGCACAGGAGGGCAGACAGGTCTGGGAGCACAGGCAGGACCAACCCTGCTGCTCAGAAGAACCTACCCAGAACCCTCAGGACAGAAGAACCTAGGGCCAGACTAAGACAGGAGTCTTTCTATTTCCATCTGCTCCCAGAGGTGATCCTGGGTCACAGAGCTACATACACAAATACCATTATTATAGAGCTGGTCTCCCAGAAGTGCTACACACCTGCGAGCACAGGTAAGACCACTACTACTCTCCAAATTCCTGGTCAAATAGGGACCTGCCTATTTGATCATCAGCCCACAGGAACCAAGGATCATCTGGCTACAGGATCCTTCTGGTTTCTGTCTGGAACCCTGCACAGACCCTGTGCTATAGCGGTACCATACCTAAATTCCTCCCAGAATGAATTGGTCTCCCAGGAGTACTGAAAAACAGGTTTACAGGATGACAAGTCACAGTCAGAGACAGCAAGACCAGCTAACACCAGAGATAACCAGATGGCAAAAGGCAAACTCAAGAACATTACCAACAGAAACAAAGGCAGCATAGCAGCATCCAAACCCAGTTCTCCCACAACAGAAAGTCTTGGATACGGAAACACACCAGAAAAGCAAGATTTGAATTTACAATCACATCTCATGATGCTGATAGAAGACTTCAAGAAGGACATAAATAACTCTCTTAAAGAAATACAGGAGTAAAAATGGGTAAACAGGTAGAATCCCATAAAGAGGAAATGCAAAAATCCCTTAAAGAATTACAGGAAAACACAAAGAATCAAGTAAAGGAACTGAGCAAAACCATCTAGGATCTAAAAATGAAAGTAGAATGAAAACAATAAAGAAATCTCCAAGAGAGACAACTCTGGAGATAGAAAACATACAAAAGAAGAACAAAGAGAGAATTTCAGAACAAATTTCCTTGGTGAATGTCAATGTAGAAATACTCAATAAAATTCTTGCCAACTGAATAGAAGAACACATTAAAATGATTATCCACAAAGATCAAGTAGGCTTTATCCCAGGGATTCAGGGATGTTTCAATATACAAAAATCCATTTCTGTAATCCACTTCATAAACAAACTTAAATGAAAAAAAAAAAACATGATCATTTCATCACATGCTGAGAAAGCATTTGACAAAAATCCAGCACCTCTTCATGATAAAAGTCTTGGTAAGATCAGGAATTCAAGGCCAATACTTAAGCATAGTAAAAAACATATACAGCAAACCAGTAGCCAATATCAAACTAATGGAGAGAAATTTGAAGCAACTCCACTGAAGTCAGGTACTAGACAAGACTGTCCACTCTCTCCCTACTGGTTCAACATAGCACTCAAAGTCCTAGCCAGAGCAATTAGACAACAAAAGGACGTCAAAGAAATGCAAATTGGAAAGGAAGAAGTCAAAATATCACTATTTGCAGATGATATAATAGTATACTTAAGTGACCCCAAAAATTCCACCAGAGTACTCCTAAAGCTGATAAGCAACTTCCGCAAAGTGGCTGGATATAAAATGAACTCAAACAAATCAGTAGTCTTCCTCTACTCAAACAATAAACAGGCTGAAAGAGAAATTAAGGAAACAACACCCTCACAATTGTCAGAAATAATATAAAATACCTTGGTATGACTCTACCCAAGGAAGTGAAAGATCTGTTTGAAAAGAACTTCAAGCTTCTGAAGAAAGAAATTGAAGAAGATAGAAGATGGAAGGATCTCCCATACTCATGCATTGGCAGGGTTAATATGGCAAAACTGGCCATCTTGCCTAAAGCAATCTATAGATTCAATGCAATCCCCATCAAAATTCCAACTTGATTTTTTGAAGAGTTAGAAAGAACAATTTCCAAATTTATCTGGTATAAATAAACCCAGGAGAGCAAAAACTATTCTGAACAACACAAGATCAACTAGCATAATCACCATCCCTGAACTCAAGCTGTACCTGAACTCAAGCAATAGTGATAATTTGGGGAGTGGGGGTCCAGAAAAGGGGAAATTATTTGAAATGTAAATAAATATATCAATAAATTAAAAAAACAAAAAACAAAAAACAAAACAAAACAATACAAAACAAAACAAAAAAACTGCATTGTACTGGTACAATGGCAGGCAATATATCAATGGACTAGAACTGAAGACCCAGAAATCATCCACATACCTGTGGTCACTTGATGTTTGACAAAGGAGTCGAAACCATCCAGTGGAAAAAAGATAGCCTTTTCAACAAATGGTGCTGATTCAACTGGAGGTTAGCATGGAGAAGAATGGAAATTGATCCATTCTTATCACCTTGTACAATGCTCAAGTCCAAGTGGATCAAGGACCTCTAAATAACAGACACACTGAAACTAATAGAAAAAAGAAAGTGGGGAAGAACTTGGAGCATTTGGGCACAGGGAAATTTTCCTGAACAGAATACCCATAGCTTATACTCTAAGATCAAGAATAGACAAATAGGACGTCATAAAATTACAAAGCTTCTCTAATGCAAGGCAAACTCTCAATAGGACAAAATGGCAACCAACAGATTGGGCAAAGATCTTTACCAACCCAACATATCACAGAGAGCTAATATCCAATATATAAAAAGAACTCAAAAAGTTAGACTTCTGAGGACCAAATAACCCTATTAAAAATGGGTTACAGAGCTAAACAAAGAATTCTCACCTAAGGAATACTGATCGTCTGAGAAGCACCTAAAGAAATGTTCAACATCCTTAGTCATCAGGGAAATGCAAATCAAAACAACCCTGAGATTCCAATTCACAGCAGTGAGAATGGCTAAGATAAAAAAACTCGGGTGACAGCAGGTGCTTGTAAGGATGTGGAGAAAGAGGAACACTCCTCCACTGCAAGTGGGATTGCAGGGATTGAAAGCTGGTACAACCACTCTCGAAATCAGTTTGGTTGTTCCTCAGAAAATTGGACATAGTACACCAGAAGACCTAGCAATACCACTCCTGGGCATATATCCAGAAGATTCTCCAACATGTAATAAGGACACATTTTCCACTATGTTCAGAGCTGCCTTATTTACAATAGCCAGAAGCTGGGAAGAACCCAGATGTCCCTCAATAGAGGACTGGATACAGAAATTGTGGTATATTTATACAATGGAATACTACTCCATTCCAAGAAAAGAATGAATTCATGAAATTCTTAGGCAAATGGATGGAACTAGAAAATATCATCCGGAGTCAGGAAACTCAATCACAGAAGAATACATGGTATGCACTCATTGATAAGTTGATATTAGCCCAGAAGCTTGGAATACCCAATATACAATACACAGACCAAGTTAACCTCAAGAAGAAAGAAGACCAAAATATGGATACTCTGGTCCTTCTTAGAAGGGGGAACAACATACCCCCTTCTTAGAAGCGGGAGGAGATACAGCGACAAAGTGTGGAGCATAGAGTGAAGAAAAGAACATCCAGAGACTGTCATACCTGGGGCTCCATCCTATATACAGTCACCAATTCCAGACACTATTGTGGACGCCAACAAGTGCTTTCTGACAGGAGGCTGATAGAGCTGTCTCCTGAGAGTCTCTGCCAGTGCATGACAAATACAGAAGGAGATGCTCTCAGCCAACTGTTGGACTGAGCCCAAAATCCCCAAAGGAGGAGCTATAGAAAGGACCCATGGAGCTGAAGGAGCTTGAAGCCCCATAGAGGGAACAATGATATGAATCACCTAGTAACCCCAGAGTTCCCAGGGAGTAAATACCACCAGGAAAGAGTAAACATGGAGGGACCCATGCCGCCAGCTGCATATGTAGCAGAGGATGGCCTTATTGGACATCAAAGGGCAGAGAAGCCTTTGTCCTTAGAAGGCTAGATGCCCAAGTATAGGGGAATGACAGGACAGAGAAGTGGTAGTCAGTGGTTTGGTGAGCAGGAGGAGTGGGAGGAGGGGTGGGATGGGGTGTTTTCAGAGTTGAAACCAGGATAGGGGATAGCATTTGAAATGCAAATAAAGATGATATCTAATTTTAAAAAAAAAGAAAATCTACGCAGAATAAATCATGTATCAATTATATTGATTTTGTAGCACTTGTGAAGGAAAAATAGATTAAATTAATTCCAATATATCAGAAAAGTAGATTGAAGACCCAGAAATGAACCCACACACCTATGGTCACTTGATCTTTGACAAAGGAGCTGAAGGCATCCAGTGGAAAAAAAATAGTCTTTTCAACAAATGGTGCTGGTTCAATTGGAGGTCAGCATGCAGAAGAATGCGAATCGATCCATTCTTATCTCCTTGTACTAAGCTCAACTCCAAATGGATCAAGGATCTCCACATAAAACCTGACACACAGAAACTAATAGAAAAGAAACTGGGGAAGACCCTTGAGGACATGGGCACAGGGGAAAAGTTCCTGAATAGAACACCAATACCTTATGCTCTAAGATCAAGAATTGACAAATGGGACCTCATAAAACTACAAAGTTTCTGTAAGGCAAAAGACACTACCAAAAGGACAAAACGTCAACCAATAGATTGGGAAAAGATCTTCACCAACCCTAAATCTGACAGAGGGCTAATATCTAATATATACAGAGAACTCAAGAAGGTAGAACCTAGAGAACCAAATAACCCCATTAAAAAGTGGGGTACCGAACTAAACAAAGATTTTTCACATAAAGAACTTCGGAGGGCTGAGAAACACCTTAAGAAATGTTCAACATCATTAATCATTAGGGAAATGCAAATCAAAACAACCCTGAGATTTCACCTCACAGCAGTCAGAATGGCTAAGGTCAAAAACTCCGGAGACAGCAGGTGTTGGCAAGGATGTGGAGAAAGAGGAACACTCCTCCACTGCTGGTGGGATTGTAAGATGTTGCAACCACTTTGGAAATCAGTCTGGCGGTTCCTCAGAAAACTGGGCATGTCACTTCCGGAGGACCCTGCTATACCACTCCTGGGCATTTACCCAGAGGATTCCCCAGCATGTAATAAGGACATATGCTCCACTATGTCCATAGCAGCCCTATTTGTAGTAGCCAGAAGTTGGAAACAACCCAGGTGTCCCTCAACAGAGGAATGGATACAAAAAATGTGGTATATTTACACAATGGAGTACTATTCAGCCATTAGAAACAATGAATTCATGACATTTGTAGACAAATGGATGAAGCTAGAGAACATCATACTAAGTGAGGTAACCCAGTCTCAAAAGATCAGTCATGGTACGCACTCACTGATAAGTGGATAATAACCTAGAAACTTGGAATACCCAAGAAATAATCCAAATATTAAATGATGTCCAAAAAGAACAGAGGAGTGGCACCTGGTTCTGGAAAGACTCAATGCAACAGTATAGGGGAATACCAGAACAGGGAAGTGGGAAGGAGTTGATGGAGGAACAGCCGGAGGGAAGAGGGCTTATGGGACTTGCAGGGAGTGGGGACCCAGAAAATGGGAAGTCATTTGAAATGTAAATAAAAAATACATCAAATAAAAAAAAGGGGGATTTCTTCCCACTAAAATCAGGGACTAGACAGGGCTGCCCCCTTTCTCCTCATCTTTTCAATATTGTACTTGAGGTACTAGCTCGGGCAATTCGAAAACATAAGGACGCCAAAGGGATTCAAATTGGAAAGGAAGAAGTCAAGCTGTCATTATTTGCAGACGACATGATAGTCTACCTAAGTGACCCAAAAAACTTCACTAGAGAACTCCTACAGCTGATAAACAACTTCAGCAAAGTGGCAGGTTATAAAATCAACTCAAGCAAATCAGTGGCCTTCCTATACTCAAAGGATAAGCAGGCTGAGAAAGAAATTAGGGAAATGACCCCCTTCACAATAGCCACAAACAGTATAAAGTATCTTGGGGTGACTCTTACCAAACATGTGAAAGATCTGTATGACAAGAACTTCAAGACCCTGAAGAAGGAAATGGAAGAAGACCTCAAAAAATGGGAAAACCTCCCATGCTCATGGACTGGCAGGATCAATATAGTTAAAATGGCCATTTTGCCAAAAGCAATATACAGATTCAATGCAATACCCATCAAAATCCCAACTCAATTCTTCACAGAGTTAGAAAGAGCAATTCTCAAATTCATCTGGAATAACAAAAAACCCAGGATAGCTGAAACTATTCTCAGCAACAAAAGCAATTCTGGGGGAATCAGTATCCCTGACCTCAAGCAATACTACAGAGCAATAGTGTTAAAAACTGCATGGTATTGGTACAGTGACAAGCAGGCAGATCAATGGAACAGGATTGAAGATCCAAAAATGAACCCACACACCTATGGCCACTTGATCCTCGACAAAGGGGCTGAAAACATCCAATGGAAAAAAGATAGCCTTTTCAACAAATGGTGCTGGTTCAACTGGAGGTCAGCATGCAGAAGAATGCAAATTGATCCATCTTTGTCTCCTTGTACTAAGCTCAAATCCAAATGGATCAAGGACCTCCACATAAACCAGACACTCTGAAGCTAATAGAAAAGAAACTGGGGAAGACTCTTGAGGACATCGGTACAGGGAGAAAGTTTCTGAACAGAATACCAATAGCATATGCTCTAAGATCAAGAATTGACAAATGGGACCTCATAAAATTACAACGTTTCTGTAAGGCAAAGGACACCATCAAGAGGACAAATCGGCAACCAACAAATTGGGAAAAGATCTTCACCAATCCTACATCAGATAGAGGGCTAATATCCAATATATATAAAGAACTCAAGAAGTTAGACTCCAAAAAACCGAACAACCCTATTAAAAAATGGGGTACAGAGTTAAACAAAGAATTCTCACCTGAAGAACTTCGGATGGCGGAGAAGCATCTTAAAAAATGCTCAACTTCATTAGTCATTAGGGAAATGCAAATCAAAACAACCCTAAGATTTCATCTTACACCAGTCAGAATGGGTAAGATTAAAAATTCAGGAGACAGCAGGTGTTGGAGAGGGTGTGGAGAAAGAGGAACACTCCTCCACTGCTGGTGGGGTTGCAAATTGGTACAACCACTCTGGAAAGCAGTCTGGCGGTTCCTCCGAAAACTGGGCACCTCACTTCCAGAAGATCCTGCTATACCACTCCTGGGCATATACCCAGAAGACTCCCCACCATGTAATAAGGATACATGTTCTACTATGTTCATAGCAGCCCTATTTATAATTGCCAGATGCTGGAAAGAACCCAGGTATCCCTCAACAGAACAGTGGATGCAAAAAATGTGGTATATCTACACAATGGAGTACTATTCAGCCATTAGTAACAATGAATTCATGAAATTCTTAGGCAAATGGATGGAGCTAGAGAATATCATACTAAGTGAGGTAACCCAGACTCAAAAGGTGAATCATGGTATGCACTCACTAATAAGTGGATATTAACCTAGAAAACTGGAATACCCAAAACATAATCCACACATCAAATGAGGTACAAGAAGAAAGGAGGAGTGGCCCCTGGTTCTGGAAAGACTCAGTGAAACAGTATAGGACAAAACCAGAACGGGGAAGTGGGAAGGGGTGGGTGGGAGGACAGGGGAAGAGAAGGGGGCTTACGGGACTTTCGGGGAGTGGGGGGGGGCTAGAAAAGGGAAATCATTTGAAATGTAAATAAATTATATCGAATAAAAAAATTAAATAAAAAAAAAGAATTGACAAATGGGACCTCATAAAATTACAAAGTTTCTGTAAGGCAAAGGACACCATCAAAAGGACAAATCGGCAACCAACAAATTGGGAAAAGATCTTCACCAATCCTACATCAGATAGAGGGCTAATATCCAATATATATAAAGAACTCAAGAAGTTAGACTCCAGAAAACCAAATAACCCTATGAAAAAATGGGGTACAGAGTTAAACAAAGAATTGTCACCTGAAGAACTTCGGATGGCAGAGAAACATCTTAAAAAATGCTCAACTTCATTAGCCATTAGGGAAATGCAAATCAAAACAACCCTGAGATTTCACCTTACACCAGTCAGAATGGCTAAGATTAAAAATTCAGGAGACAGCAGGTATTGGCGAGGATGTGGAGAAAGATGAACACTCCTCCACTGCTGGTGGGGTTGCAAATTGGTACAACCACTCTGGAAATCAGTCTGGCGGTTCCACCGAAAACTGGGCACCTCACTTCCAGAAGATTCTGCTATACCACTCCTGGGCATATACCCAAAAGATTCCCCAGCATGTAATAAGGATACATGTTCCACTATGTTCATAGCAGCCCTATTTATAATTGCCAGAAGCTGGAAAGAATCCAGATATCCCTCAACAGAAGAGTGGATGCAAAAAATGTGGTATATTTACACAATGGAGTACTATTCAGCCATTAGAAACAATGAATTCATGAAATTCTTAGGCCGATGGAGCTGGAGAACATCATACTAAGTGAGGTAACCCAGACTCAAAAGATGAATCATGGTATGCACTCACTAATAAGTGGATATTAACCTAGAAAACTGGAATACCCAAAACATAACCCACACATCAAATGAGGTGCAAGAAGAACGGAGGAGTGGCCCCTTGTTCTGGAAAGACTCAGTGAAGCAGTATAGAACAAAATCAGAACAGTGAAGTGGGAAGGGTTGGGTGGGAAAACAGGGGGAGGAAGAGGACTGATGGGACTTTCAGGGAGTGGGGGTCCAGAAAAGGGGAAATCATTTGAAATGTAAATAAATATATCAATAAATTTAAAAAGGGGGGGATTTCTGACTTCATTTCTAATAGCAGTCTGTGACAAATAAAAATCTAATAATTTTCTATCAAAATTGATTTGAAGAGGATCCTATTGTTATCAAAGTATAAAAATGTTACCATTTTTAGCTTTTTAATAAATTAATTTACTTATTTGCATCCTCAACACTGTCACCTTTCCACTTGCCCCCTTGCAAAGTCCCTTCCCCCATTTGTTTCTCCTCTTAGAGTATAAATCCCCTGTAGGCGACCTTGCCCTAGGCTAATTAAATCTCTGTGGGGTTTTGGACAGTCCCTTCCACTGCAAACAGACAAGGCAGCCCTATGAGGCCAGGGCTCTGTGAAGCTCATGTATGCTCTTTGGCTGTTGACTTAGTCTCTGAGAGCTGCCAAGGCACCATATTAATTGACTCCATTGTTCTACTTGTGGAGTTCCTATCACCTTCACGGCCTTTCATCTTCCCCCAACCCTTCCAAAGAATCATGAACTTCTGTCCAGTGTTTGGCTGGGAGCATCTGCATGGTTTTCAGTCAGTTGCTCCATAAGGCCTTTTAGAGAACAGTTATGCTAGGCTCCTTTCTACAATCATAACAGAATATAATTAAAAATGTTAGGGATTGGTGTTTGCCCATGTGATGAGTTTCAAGCTGGGTTGGTTATTGGTTGGCCATTCCTTCAGTCTCTGTTCCATTTTTGTCCCAGAATTTCTTATAGATAGCACAAATTATGGGTCAAAAGTTTTGTGGGTGGATCCATTGGGGGTCATGCCTGGCTATAGGTGATAGACTCTTCAGTATATGTTCCCACTTCTAGACACCTTGTACAAGGTCATTGCATTGACTCCTGGGAGCCTCCCCCATCTCAGGTCTCTGGGACTTCCTAAAAATTCTCTCTCCCACCCCCAGTAGCTGGAGATTTTCATTAATCTTTCTGTTTCTCGTGCTCTCTCTCCTGTCTCTCCCTATACTTAATCCTGACATCCCCTTCCCATTCTTCCCTCTCTCAGAATGTTCCCTTCTACCCTCTGCTGGCTATGACTAATTCCCAATTCTAAGTGAAATTCAAGCATCCTCAGTTGGTCCTTCCTTCTTTTTTTTATTTTATTTTATTTTTTATTTTTTTATTTGATATATTTTTATTTAAATTCAAATGATTTCCCCTTTTCTAGACCCCCACTTCCCGAAAGTCCCATCAGGCCCCTTCCCTCCTCCTCTTTTCCCACCCAACCCTTCCCACTTCCCTGTTCTGGTTTTGTCCTATACTGCTTCACTGAGTCTTTCCAGAACAAGGGGCCACTCCTCCGTTCTTCTTGTACCTCATTTGATGTGTGGATTATGTTTTTGATATTCTAGTTTTCTAGGTTAATATCCACTTATTAGTGAGTGCATACACAATGTAGTACTATTCAGCCATTAGAAACAATGAATTCATGAAATTTTTAGGCAAATGGATGAAGCTGGAGAACATCATACTATGTGTGGTCCTTCCTTCTTGTTTTAACTTCTTTGGGTTGGTGTAGGGTGTATTACATATATTCTATACTTTACAGTTAATCACTGAGAACATACCATGCATGTCATTTCAGATCTGGGTAACCTCAGTCAGAATGATATTCTTTTAGTTTAATCTGTTTGCCTGCAAAATTCATGAAGTCTTTGTTTTAATAGCTAAAAAGTATTTCATTGTGTAAATGAACAATATTTTCTATATCTATTCATTGGTTGAGGGATGGCTTACTTCCAGTTTCTGGCCTTTATGAATAAAGCTTTTATGAACATAGTAGAGCATGTCCTTGCGATATGTTGAAGCATCCTTTGGATATATGCCCAAGAGTGGTATCTTCAGGTAAACAATTTCTAATTTTCTATGAAACAGTCAGATTTACTTCCAGAATGGTTGTACAAGTTTGCAATCCCACCAGCAATGGAAATGTGTTTCTCTTATTCCACACCCTTGCCAGTTCATGCTGTCACTTGAGTTATTGGTCTTTGTCATTCTGATTAGTATAAGGTGGAATCTCAGGGTTGTTTCAATTTGTATTTTCCAGAGAAATTGGAGAGTTCTCATACTAGTAACTTGTCAGCACACGTAAAATCTCTAAAACAAAGAAAAGAAAGCATACCCAGGAGTTGTTGATGGCGGCAAATAGTCATATGAAAGGCTGCAATCAATCAATTAAAAACAGAAAAATATGAAGAATCAACAAAACTAAGGGCTATTTCTTTGAGAAAATCAACAAGATAGACTAACCATCAGCCAAACTAACTAAAAGGCACAGAGACAGTTTGCAAATTATCACAATCAGAAATGAAAATGGAGACATTAACAACAGAGACTGAGGAAACTGAAAAACTCAACATATAAAAGCCCGTATTTCACAAGATGGCAAAATCTAAATGAAATGGGTGATTTTCCAAACAGATGTCATTTACTAATGTTAAACCAAGTTTAGATAAACTATGTAAGCACTCCTATAACCCTCTAAGGAAATAGAAGCAGTCATTAAAAACTTCTCAACCCAAAAAAGCCCAGGGCAAGATGGCTTTAGTGCAGAATTCTATAATTTCTAATTTTTAAAATTGAGTTCTACATAATTTTACATTAATTTCATTGACTAAATATCAGCAATAACACATTTAAAAGTCATATTAAATATCCACATTAATCTGTGCTAATCTTAATTATATAGATATACTATGCAAAATGTTTTAAAAAGTATATTATTATCATTTCATAATTTTTTTACAGTCAAGAAGTTATGACCCTCCCCGTCTGCCCTATGACTGTTCCTCATCCCATTTCTTCCCCCCGTGTTCAAGAGGATGTCCCCATTATTCCCCCACCTCTACCCCACCAGACCTCTACACTCTCTCTGGCCTCAAATCTCTCAAGGGTTAGGTGCAGAGGCCAAACCAGGCAGTCCTCTGCTGTATATTTGTCAGGGACCTCAGACAAGCTCATTTGTGCTGCTTAGTTTGTGGCTCTGTGGCTGAGAGATCTCGGGGCTCCAGGTTAGTGGAGACTGCTGGCCTTCCTATGTGATAGCCGTCTTCCTCAGCTTCTTCCAACCTTCCCTGATTCAGCCACATGGGCCTCTGACTTCAGTCCAATGGTTTGGTGTAGGCATTTGCATCTCAGTCAGCTTTATGTTCCTCTTCTCAGAGGGTAGCTATACAAGGATTCTGTCTGGGAGTACAATATAATGTCAGGCCTTGGATTCCAATTTGGGCTGATCACTGTTTTCTTATAAAGAGTAATAATTTCCAACTTTTAGATATAACCAAAATAGTAATGCATAAGTCATCATTTATCACATATTTTCTGCTTCTATTTTAGAAGAAATGTTGAAGTTCAAGTAGTATAATAGAATGTACTGCATCCATTCACATTTGTCAAAATTGAGCAATTCATAACATTAAACAAGCTAATAATTTCAAATCAGTTTATACAAAATTTAATCACCAGAAACACAATTTACAACAGTAATTGTTAATTCAAGAGTCTTAGATTATGTCTTTTCTTTTTTGTAAAGCAATAAAAGGAATGCAATTGATATATTAATTCATAAGTCATAGACTACCAATATAATTATAATTTCTATAATTTTTATTTAAAAAACAATATTACAAAAGTATAAGTGACCTGACAGATGTCTCTTCCAGTAAAAGAACATGCTAATAGCCCTAACTGCTTGTATTTAATCATCAGAAACAACATAATCAGAGAAGATCAATTGTCTTCAGTTGCCTTTTTACATCTATATGAGTGTTCTTGCACATAGATAATCATTTGGAGATAACAGAGCAAAGGCAGTTTTAACTTTATTTGGTTGATTTAGTTAGTTTTAAGATATGCCTTTATTATATATTTCTGGCTGTCCTGGAGCTTATTATGTAGACTGAGTTAGCATCAAACTCACAGAGATCTACCTGCTTTTCCACAAAGCACAGGTTTAAGTACAGTTTTTGACCAACATGCTTTATTATAATTTATAAGAATTTTAAATATAATTTTAAAATGCAAAACAAATAGTATCCATTGTACCTGAATAAATGGAAAGTTAGCTATTTATAGAGTTGTGGTTTTAAATTACATGCAATCTTATTTGCTTAATATATAGAGACATAAATGGCCAACCAAAGAGTACACATGGAGGGACTGATGGCTCCAGATGCATATGCAGCAGAGGATGGCCTTATTGGACAACAAAGGGAGGAGAGGTCCTTGGTCCTGAGAAGGCTAGATGCCCCACTGTAGGGGAATGCCAGGATAGCAAGAGAGGGAAGTGGGAGTGGGTGGATTGGTGAGTAGGGGGAGGAGGGATGGGTTAGGGAATTTTTTGGGGGGTGGGGAACCAGGAAAGGGGAAAAAATTTAAAATGTAAATAAAAAATATATCTAATAAAAGAAGAAAAAAGACGAAATATGTATCCATACAATTAAAATAAATATAACATGACAATGCAGAAGAATATATTTAAATCTACAAATAATTCAATTAAATCATAATGACTATATTTAAATCAACACAACACATGTTTTACAGATCTGGTATATAAATTAATAGAAAGTTGCTTTGTGTTTCACCACTTATAATAAAGTAATTACATAACATGACTGAAGGCACTAGTTATAAAAATGTCAATGGTGTGAGAGGGAAGGTTGTGATATAAAGTGTGTACATGAACCAAGAAGATGTATCTCCACAGAAAGATAAATACATATGTGTGATAAGACCTAAGTTGAATCACAGCAGTAAAAATATAAGTCACTTACCATGATGTTATCTTTATCTCTTTCTTACTAGCAACTTAAAGTACATTTAGTATAGTCCCAATGATTAAAACAGAAACATTAGCCAAGTAAATTTTAAAACCACAAAAAATATCACTGAAGTCTCTATAAATGTCTCCCTTTTCCAAATCTATATCTACAAGTTTTACTAAGACCCAGTGAGTGATGGAGGATGGCTTATTAGAACTAAGTACTTTCCAGTTGGCCATGAGGGCACTTTTAATTGTTATACGTGACTGAATACTGCCTTTCTTCATTTCCTGCAACAATTATTTTGTTCCTTAGTAGCCGTGGCCATATGTGTCTCTAATTAATTACAGGTTACCTTCTCAACTGGTACCTGACACAGCTGTTCCACACAAGGCCCAAAGAAACTATTAAAGCAGTTTTGTCTTCATTAACTTCTGTAACCATGAGAACATTTACATTTTTGAAGTGCATGAGTTTAATTACATATTACACAGTGTGTTCTTTTCTAATCATCATGAGCATTAATATTTAATCAATAAAATTAAAAGCTGATACATACATGTTGTAATTAGCTTCATTTCAATTACAATAGTTGGAAGATTCCATGGCTGTTGCTCTTCCAGCTGTTTCAGCACTTGGAATTGTAAGGCACATTGATCAGAAGACATAATGACACTAAAGCCAATCATCAGATTCTTCTTAGCTCAGTTGACCTTCATGCAGTTTTGTTTCCCTGATACTGACACGGTGTACAACTCTATTTCTGTGTTCCTGTGATACAGCTCTGTGGGGAAAGAGAGAGAGAGAGAGAAAGAGAGAAAGAGAGAGAGAGAAAGAAAGAGAGAGAGAAGGAGGGAGAGAGAGAGAGAGAGAGAGAGAGAGAGAGAGAGAGAGAGAGAGAGAGAGAGGTTGAATAAGAAAATAAAATCACTTTCACCACTTTCGACAGAACAACTGTCAGGGAAGAATGTAAACACATGTTAAGCACACCAAAGAATGAAACTTCATGATACAGTAGATGTAATCAATGATTTGTGAATCTATCTATACATAAACCTACCATGCATTCCTTCCTCAACTTTAACTTTTAAACTTTGTCTTCCACATTGTATTTTAATATGTTAATTTCTATTATAATGTTTACTGACAATTTTAAACAGAGCTTTCCATCACCAGGCTCATGGGAATTAAATTGTATTCCTGAAATATAGCATATGCATATACTCTTACACATACATGTATAAAATATTATGTCCACACATATGTATACTTGTATATGCAGCTTGAAATCATAATGTACATGTATATGTAATATTTTATGTGCATATGGGTAATATTACACATATACACGAATATGCTTAAACATAATAACAGACACAAAATTAAAACAGGAAGATAATAAAAAAGTATCTTGAGCAAAGTAAAGAAGACAATTGTATATGATTTATTTTAATGCACATAATAGGATCATTACATGGAAACTGAACAGACCAAATAAGTGATTCTCATCTATGTGCTGTGGATATAAAACAATGTTTCCCCAAAAATGTGTGCATGTATTTAATATGTATTGAGTTCTCCCTATAGTATGTTTTAAGATATGGACATATTCACATTGTACTTCCTATTTGTTCTAACATCCATCCCATAATAGTATTCAATTCTTCCTCTCACTTTGCAGCCTCTATGTGGTTTGTAGATATTTATTTCTAACCCTTTATTCAAAACATAGAAATGAATATGCTCTCCTGGCCCTGGCATGAAACTATTTCACATATCATCTGTGTTTTCCCTCAGCATCTTGTCAATTCTGTTTTAGAAATGCTCAGATCTGTTTATACCCCATCCTCCTTTTCAAGTTCTGTAGAATGGAGAATGAGCTAGTTGTAAGATCAGATTTTTTTTCCATATTTTATAGATACTGACAAAAACAGTATAACTACATGAGAGAAAGTTTGTATTTTTATAAAGAGGAGAGAACGAAAAATGTTCTCCATTTCTTTGCTTGTGCCTGATAGAAAAAGCAAAGTACATGCACTTCATTGTTTCTGAGATGATACACCCAGATAATTTTCTCAATAGGTCCCACTTAACAAAGCTAACTGAAGATGATGTGAACAATTGAAATAGACTGACAACCGCAAGTGAATATAAGCAGTCAACAAAAGTCTCTCAAACCTGAAAAATATGAATGGATGTGGTGCATTCTGTACAATACTTGCTCTTTTAACAATTATTTTCACACATGAGTGGAAAATCTGTGACAAATAAGGATTTATGCACTACTTTGTTGATTAAAACCAAAAATGTTGAAAATCATCACTGTAAATAATGAAACAATATTTTGAGGTATAAAACTTCCAATTTAGATTGAAATGATAACCAAGTAATAATTGGTAGAAACAGAGAAGATAAAGAAATATTTCAAGAGTCAGAGCTGATGGAGAACACAGGGAGAACATGGTATCATTAATGAACTAAATAAGGTGCATATAAACTCACAGAGACTGAAGCAGCAAACAGACCTACATGGCTAAACATCAGCTCCTCTGCATATATAGTGTAGCCATTACCCTATTAACTCTATAGAATTGCTGATTCTGAGAACAACTGGATCTCTGACTCTTGCCTGCTGTTGTGACTCTTTTCATCCTTTTGTGTTGCCCTGTCCAACTTAGATATGAAAGTTTTGCTGCATCTTATTTTAGTTTTGTTATGTTTGGTACTTGTAAGAAACCTTTTCTTTTCTAATAAGAGAGCAAAAGGAATTGGATCAATGGGGGAGGGAAAGTGTGGAGAAACTGGGAGTAGAAGAGGGAAAATATTTCAAAGTTATTTTATTTATTTAAATTCCAAATGTTGCCCCCACTCCTGGCCTCCCCCCCAGAGTCCTTCACCCCATCCTCCCTGCCCTTTGTCAGTGAGAGTGTGCTCCCCATTCATCTACCACCCCATCCTACCACCCTCTCCCTGTGCATCTTGATTCCCTGAGCCATCAAGTATCTACAGGATTAGGCACACCCTCTGCCACTGAAGCCAGATAAGACAGTCCTCTGCTACATATGTGCCAGTGGACATAGATCAGCCTATGCTCTTTGGATTGTGGCTTAGTCTCTGGTAGCTAACTATCTGGGGTCCAGGTTAATTGAAACTGCTGGTCTTCTTATGGGGTAACCATCCTCTTAAGCTTCTTCAATCCTTCTCCTAACTCTTCCAGAATTTTCCCAACCTCAGTCCAATCCTTGGCTGTATCTGAATCTGTGTCAGTCAGCTGTTTTTGACCCTCTTAGAGGACAACCATGCTAAGATCTTGTATGCAGGCAAAATGTAAGATCAGTAATAGTTTCAGGGTTTGGTGCCCATCCACGGGATAGAGCACAAGTTGGGCCAGTCAGTGGATAGGTAGCCATTAGTTCAATCTCTGCCCCAGTTTTGGACCTGCATTTCTTTTAGAAAAACACAATTCTGGGTCAAAAAATTGTAGGTAGGTTGGCCATCCCATCAAGGGAAAATATTTCAAAAAATAAAATTATAACAAAAAAGAAAAATATAAAAATTAAAAAATAAAAATATATAATCACTAACATGAAAAACCTATAACTAATATAAGTTATTCTTAACATAGATAATTTTATATAACAGAAGTTTCTATGATTAAAATCAGAAAATTAATGTGCTTCCTAGAGAATATCTTATTTTATGTGATCAAGGAAAGGTTTTTATGCCACTATCTACCTCTAGTCTTCAATACTGTAATGGTTTGTATATGTTCAGCTTAGGGAACTATTAGAGGGTGTGGCCCTGTTGAAGTAGGTGTAGCCCTGTTGAAGTGGGTGTAGCCCTGTTGTAGTAGGTGTGTCACTGTTTGTATGGGCTTTTAAACCCTTGCACTAGCTGTCTGGGCGCCAGTATTCTGCTAGCAGCCTTCAGATGAAGATGTAGAACTCTTAGGTCCTCCTGTACTATGCTTGTCTAGATGCTGCCATGTTCCTTTCTCGATGATACTGGACAGAACTTCTGAACCTGTAGGACTTGCCTTGAACATGGTATCTGTTCACAGCAGTAAAATCCTAACTAATACCTAACATCATGGTGTTAAAATGTACTCTGAATTCTACCACTGTAGAAAGGTAAATAATCAACTTAGCTTTCAGATCCTGTGATCCACAATAGTGACCTCCTTGCAATATCCAGTGCTGCAATAGAGATACTAAGCTTGTGTAAATAACAACCCAATATCTGATTTGAATTGGAGTGGACTCTTTGAGATAGAACACATCCTAAGCACTACTTAAGTGGTCATGATCCTAAGACTGCATAGACCAAAGTATCTGGGGGAAAATCAAGTACTGTTGGTCTGCTAATGGAATATAGGAATAAGATGACCTCTAACCACATTCTACCATACTGATATATAAGTGTCTTATTCAGCACTATTAGTGAATCATTCTCTTGCACTCTAACGGAAGACATACAGAGACCCCTGGCAAAATAATATGTAGAAAGTAAGAGATCATGGAACCCTATGTTATAAATAGATTGTTTCCATAAAATTCTTTCTCTCAGAGCCCAGGGAACTATGAAAGTGAAGAAACCCAAAACATGTAAGAGACAAAAGTAATGGAAGACACATTGGGAACAAGATCTGTCAAACACACTGTGACACAAGTGCATATGAAGTTAGAGAAACTGATGCAGCCTGACCATGGCCTGAACCAGAACAGGTCCCAACACACAGAAAAGAAATGTACACAAGACCCAATCACTAACAAAGAACCTATATCTTATTTATAAGGACTCTCAAGCAAATAATTAGTTTTGTCCAATGGAGTCTCTCTGGTGATATAAAACACTCATAAGGCCAGCCCCCCTGTGAAGCACTAGACAGGCAACAGACAATAAAGTCAATAGCATCTGTAGAGGGTATTTGTTTCAACGGATTTTCTCAAAGGATTTTGTTTATTGTTCAAAGATCACTTGTGTATTTTTATAAAGATATTTTATTAATTAATTAATTTCACATTCCACCCACATTTTCCCTTCTCTCCTCTTCTCCCAGATTCTCCTCCATTCTCCCCCAACTCCACTTCTCCTCCCTTTCTCTTCAGAATGTACTGGCCTCCCAGTGATAACTACCAAGTTGCAATAACACTCGGCATGTTCTCTCTTATGAAGATTAGATAAGGAAACCCAGTTGGAGGCAAGGGTTCCACAGAGAGGCCACAGAGAAAAACACAGTTTCTCCTCTCACAGCTAGGAGTTCCATAAGGAAAAAGATATAGAACTGTAACATATAAGAAGAGGACCTTGGTTAGGTCAGTCCTCTGCATGCTTCCTTGTCGGCAATTCAGTCTCTCTGAGTCCCTCTGTGCCCAGTTTATTTGATTGGGTGGGTTTTTGGTAGTGTATTTTACATCTCTAGCTCCAATAATACTTCCATTCTATCTTCCACAGGATTTTGCTAGCTCCGTTTAATGTTTGACTGTGGGTTTTGGCATCCGTCTGTTTAAGTTCCTTGATGTACCATCTCTGATAAAAATTGGGATAGACATCAATCTATGAGCAGAGCAGACTATCATTAGAAATCACTTCAGCCATTGATATACTCCTCCATTTGTGTTGTTTCTGTCATGGGTATCTGGGTTATAGAGCTTCTGGTTTCTGTACCTCCAGGAAAACATAACAACAGACACTGAGGATATTCAAAGCATCACTAGGTCTCACTTCAAAAGGCTCCACTCTATAAAATTGGAAAATCTAAATGAAATGGATAATTTTTAAACAGATACAAATTATGAAAGCTTCATAAAGATCAAATAGACTATCTAAATAGTCCTATTATGCTTAAGATAATAGAATCATTCATTAAAATTCTCCCAACCAAAAAAAAAACTATTTTTTTCTACCAGAATTCTACCAGAACTTGAAGAGCTAATAACAACACTCTTCAAATTATTCCACAAATAGAAATAGAAGGAAAAGCGTTGCACCTATTCTACCAGGCCACAGTCAACCTGACTCCTAAATCACACAAAGACTCTATGAGGAAAGAGAATTTCAGACCAACTTCCCTTATGAAGGTTGATACAAAAATACTCAAATACTTCCCAACTGAATCCAAGCCCACATCAAAGACATCATTTATCATGATCAAATAGCTTTATCCCAGGGATGCAGAAGTGGTTCAATATATGAAAATTCATCAACATAGGCCATAATATAAACAAAGCAAAAGAAAAGCAAAACAAAACAACAACAAATAATCATCTCACTAGATGACAAAAAAGTGTTCAACAAAATCCTACTACCTTTCATGTTAAAAGCTTAGAGAGATGAGGGATACAATGTGCATACTTAAGCAAAATAAAAATAATAAACAGCAAACCAATGGTTTAAACATCAAATTAAATGCAAAGAAAAAACATTTCCACTAAAATCTGGGACAACGCTGTTGACTCTGCCTCCCCCATACCAATATAGTACTTGAGGTTCTAGCTAGAACAATAAAACAACTAAAGGAGATCAAGGGTAGACAAAATGTAAAACAGTATAGCTATTTGCAGATGACATGAAAATATATATAAGTGACCCTTCAAAAATTCTACAGCTGATGAACACCTTTAGCAAAGTGACTGGATACAAAATCTACTAAAAACAAAAGTTGGTAGGTCTATGCTAAACAGAGATAGATGAGCTGAGAAAAACAGGTAGAAAGATACTACTATTCACAATAGCCAAAAATAATATAAAATACCTTGTTAAAACTTCAACTAAGCAAGTGAAAGACCTGCATGACAAGATGTTTCTTACTGGCTTGCTCAGCCTGCTCCTTTATAGAACCCTAGAATACCAGCCCAAGGATGGCACCACCCACAAGAGGCCCTCTCACCTTGATCACTAATTGACAAAATGTCCTACAGCTGCATCTCATGGAGGCAATTACCCAACTGAAACTCATTTCTCTGTGATAACTCCAGCTTGTGTAAAGTTGACACACACACACACACACACACAGAAAAAAAAACAGTCAGTACAGTTGGCTTTTTTTTTTTAAAGAAAAGCATGTTCTTTTATTGAAAAAGGAAGTAAAATCAATTCAAGATAAAATTGATTTTCATGGAAAATATTTCTTATAAAATAGAAGAGATATATAGAAAAACACGTTAAAATTGACAGTTTTCATGGAAATTAAAGAGCAATGTGGTAGGCATAAAAACATTGGTAAATTAATTGGAAAATGAAATAGAATCATTTTATGATAAGATTGAAGATTTACATGTAAAATATTTCTGATAAAAATTTAAAAATATGTAGAGAAACATGATAAAACTGAATATTATCAAGGAAAATTTTACATAGATGTAATAATGGTAGACATAAGAGTATTGCTAAGTTGATTGAAAGTGGAATTATAAACATTTTCTGATAAAGTTGAAGATTTAAATGGAAAATATTTCTGATAAAATTGAAGAAATATATAGAAAACATGTTAAATTCGAAGATTATCATGGAAATTATACAGATAAAATGGTAGGCATAAAAATAATCCTAAGTTGATTGAAAGTGGAATTATAAACATTTTCAGGTAAAACTGCAGATTGACATGGAAAATATTTCTGATAAAATTCAAGAAATATATAGACAAACACATTAAAATGGACTATTTCATGGAAAATTATACAAATAAAATGTTAGATATAAAAACCCTCTCTAAATTAATTGAATGTGGAATTAAAAACATTTTGTGATAAAATCAGACATTTACATGAAAAACATTTCTGATAAATTAAAAGAAATAAATAGAAAAACATGTTAAAATTGAAGATTATCATGAAAAATAATACAGATAAAATGGTAGACATAAAAAACATTACTAAATTAATTGAAAGATGAATTACTAACATTTTCTGAAAAACTTGAAGATTTACATAAAAATATTTCTGTTAGTTTATATATTTTTATTGGGGAATTGAGTCCATTGATGTTAATAGATATTAAGGAATAGTGATTGTTGTTTCCTATTATTTTTATATTATTTTTATGTTTTTGTGGGTATCTTATTTTGGGTTTGTTGGAAGAAGATTACTTTCTTGCTTTTTCTAGGGTGCAGTTTCCCTCCTTGTGTTGGCATTTTCCATTTATTATCCTTTGTAGGACTGGAAATGTGGATAGATATTGTATAAATTTGGTTTTATCATGCAATATATTGCTTTCTCCATCTAAGGTGATTGAGAGTTTTGCTGGGTATAGTAGTCTGGGCTGGTGTTTGTGTTCTCTTAGGGTCTCGATGAGATTTGCCCAGGATCTTCTAGCTTTCATTGTCTCTGGTGAGAAGTCTGGTGTAACTCTCATAGGTCTGCCTTTATAAGTTATTTCCCATTTTTCCCTTTCTGCTTTTAATATTCTTTGTTTGTTTAGTGCACTTGTTGTTTTGATTATTATGTGCTGGGAGGACTTTCTGCTCTGGTCCAGTATGTTTGGATTTCTGAAGGCTTCTTGTATATTCATGGGCATCTGTTTCTTTAGGTTAGGGAAGTTTTCTTCTATAATTTTGGCAACATCAAAACCCAGTTCTCTCACCACAGCAAGTTCCAGATACCTCAACACACCAGAAAAGCAAGGGTTGGATTTGAAATTGTATCTCATGATGCTGATAGAATGGCTTCAAGAAAGACTTAAATAACTTCCTTAAAGAAGTACAGGAGAACATCGGTCAACAGGCAGAAGCCCTTAAAGAGGAAACACAAAAAGCCCTTAAAGAATTACAGGAAAACACAAATAATCAAGTGAAGGAACTGAACAAAACCATCCAGGATCTAAAAGTGGAAGTAGAAACAATAAGGAAATCACAAAGTGAGACATCTATGGAGATAGAAAACCTTGGAAAGAATTCAGGAGTCATAGATGCAAGCATCAACAACAGAATACAAGAGATAGAAGAAAGAATCTCAGGTGCTGAAGATACCATAGAAAACATTTACTCAACAGTCAAAGAAAATGCAAAATGCATAAAGCTAGTAACCCAAAATATCCTGGAAATCCATGACACAATGGGAAGACCAAACCTAAAGATTGTAGGTATAGAAGAGTTAGAAGATTTCCAACTTAAATGGCCAGTAAATGCCTTCAAGAAAATTATAGAAGAAAACTTTCCTTACCTCAGGGTTGTTTTCTTTTGCATTTCTCTGATGCTTAAGGATGTTGAACATTTTTTTAGGTGCTTCTTGGCCTTTTTAATTCCCTCAGTTGAGAATACTTTGTTTAGCTCTGTTCCCCATTTCTTAATAGGGGAATTAATTTCTTAGATTGGGTGCATCTGGATTTATATGGAGGTCTTTGATCTAGTTGAGATAGTTTTAGGTCTTTGTCAAAGATCAAGTGACTTGTTTGAGTTAATTGTATATCCTGCAACTTTGCTGAAGTTGTTTATCAGCTCTAGGAGGTCTCAGGTGAAATTTTTGTGGTCACTTAAGAATACCAGCATATCATCTGCAAATAGTGATATTTTGAGTCATTTTCCAATTTGTATCCCTTTGGTCTTATTTTATTGTCTAATTGCTCTAACTAGAAGTTCAAGTACTATATTGAATATATAGATAGTGGGAAGCCTTGTCTAGTCCCTGATTATAGTGGTATTGCTTCAATTTTCTCTCCATTTAGTTTGATGTTGGCTACTTGTTTGCTGTGTATTGCTTTTACTATGTTTAGGTGTGGGTCTTGAGTTCCTGATTTTTTCTTTTTTTGTTTTTTTGGGTTTTGTTTTTGTTTTTGTTTTTGTTTTTGTTTTTTGGGGGTTTTGTTTTTCGAGACAGGGTTTCTCTGTGTGGTTCTAGCTGTTCTGGAACTCACTCTGTAGACCAGGCTGGCCTCGAACTCAGAAATCTGCCTGCCTCTGCCTCCCAAGTGCTGGGGTTATAGTCATGCCAGTGTAGCAGTATAAGACAAAACCAGAACAGGGAAGTGGGAAGGGATGGGTGGGAGAACAGAGGGAGGGAAGGGGGCTTATGTGACTTTCGGGGAGTGGGTAACCAGAAAAGGGGAAATCATTTGAAATGTAAATAAAAAATATATCGAATAAAAAAATTTGCAAGTTTTCTTAAATAAAAAAAAAAGACTTTGAAAACCCAATTCATTCTATTAAGCCACAATTATACTGATCCCACAACCACACAAAGACCCAACAAAGAAAGAGAACTTCAGACCAATTTCCCTTATGAACATCAATGTAAAAATACTCAGTAAAATCTTGGAAAGCGAATACAAGAACACATCAAAACGATCATTCACTACGATCAAGTAGGCCTCATCCCATGGATGCAGGGATGGTTCAATATACGGAAACCCATCAATGTAATCTACTACATAAACAAACTCAAAGAAAAAAAGACCACATGGTCATTTCATTAAATGTTAAAAAAGTATTTGACAAATTTCAACATCCTTTCATGTGTGTAGTCTTATTGTAGCTTTTTATGTCATGCTTGGCTGATGTCCCTGGAAGGAGTGCTCTTTTCTGGGAAGAGCTAGAGGGGATGGATCTAGGAGAGAGAGGAAGAAGTAGAGGAAACTGGGTAAGGAAGGCAACTGAGGGGAAAGGAAGGTAAGGAAACAGTAAATAAGAGATTTTATTTTTACTCTGTAAAGTGTGGTGAAAATGTCCATATCTTCACATATTTATAAATCATTGAACATTCTCTAATTTATTTTATTTTCATGTAGTCTAAATTGGAAAGTCTTGGTTTATGCAGTAGTCATGGTGAATGATAGACCTAGTCATAGGCTTTGAAAGGACCACTGGAATCATTTTTATTATGAACTAACTTGTAATAAATTTAAATTTTAAAATGTATATTCTTTATTTGTTGAAATAAACTTCAGAATTATATTTTTGTAGGAAGGTTATTTAAATATAATAATATAAATTCCATATTATAAATGGATGTCATAGAACAACATTGCCCTTTAAGTATTTCAATATTTTTTGTTGGCAATAGAAATGACCAACTTCATACAGAAAAGTGAAAAATAAATCACCCTCAGCCTAAAGTTCTGTGATTCTAATTTGAGTCATCAATTTTATTCTGTTGAAATTCTTATTCTTACATTAAGAATAATATGGAATAGAGACATTCTGTTTATATCTAGCTTTCTGTGGCAATGATTTTTTTGACATTTAAAATCTTTGCTATATTAAATGTGTTGGAAAGTCTCAATTTTGTCTGCAGATTCAAATTTAGCCCAGTTAAGTATTCAGAAAATACCAGATGGGAACATGACAAAACTCTAGCACCAGCTGGAAGAAACCTATACTGGCCAAATCCAGGACAAATTAAACATCAAAATGAGTCGTGGTATGGATATAATATAAGATACCAAATTAAAATTTAAAATAAGTTATATTTCAGTGTTGTATCCAGTAATAATAAATTATTTTGTATTTATTATTTCCATTCAGAATAATGGAGTTTCATACTCAGAATATAGATCCTATGTGATATTAACAAGTTACTCTCGGCAACAAGCTAATCTTACCAGCATGTATTCTGATTGCCCACTCACTTATAAAAGTGAATCAATGTTTATCTTCTGGAGAAATCTGAAAACACATAAAACCACAAGCAAAATAATTCTAGTGTTTTATTGCATTTAAAAAGTATAAATGTATGAACCTAGACAAATTCTTAAACACAAATCAGTAACCACTTAATATCTGTGTAAGGAAAATCTTCCAAGGTTAACATATTATACATAATTGTCATAGGGTATTATCAATAATTTTAAGTATTTAAAGGCAGATAAAATATTTTAGTTTAATTTTCATTTGACTCCTGTCTTACATGTATGATTAATCTGCAAAACAAGTGTAGCTTTTTTTAAGCAGCACTTTAGTGTCCGTGGGAAATAAAGAGTTTACTACCATTTTGTGATAAAGAAAAGAATTTAGTATATAACAAATAATAATAGTTTGCCAATAACCAACATTTTAATCATTTTATAACTAGTTTTGTATACAAGGTGCCACATTAATGATCGAACTTTCTGTATATTATATTTAAACTTCGCTTCATTCTGTATCAACTCTAGTTTAAAAAACAAATAAAGAACCATTCTTAGTTTGTATATGGATGAATTGCAACTTGGGCATCTAAATTTACAAGTGTGAGGACTATCTGAACCTTTATACATTATGGCCTTATGTTCCTATTGGAAAATTCTTCTGAAGGCATCAATTTGGTAATGGTGACATAATTAAGCACAGTTGCTGCCCTTAACATGCGAACTGTAAAATATATTATTTTATTTTTTTTAGATATTTTTAAAATACTTTAATTCTTTATCATAATTTTTCTACTGTTTACACTAAGAATCTTTAGAGTTGGGCTTTACCTCACCAGCAAGTGCAGTATTTGCAGTCTCTGTATCTCTCTCTCTCTCTCTCTCTCTCTCTCTCTCTCTCTCTCTCTCTCTCTCTCTCTCTCTCTCTCTGACACTGTCTCTCTCTCCTAAGTGTGTGTGTAAAAAATTATTTTTATTTCAAAATATAAAATCGATATTTTTTGAAAAGCATGTTCTTTTTTGAAAAAGGAAGTAAAAACATTTTATGATAAAATTAAAGATTTACTTGGAAAATATTTCTGATAAAATAGAACAAATATATAGAAAAACACATTAAAATTGACAATTTTCATGGAAAATTAAAGAGTAAAGAGGTAGATATAAAACATTGCTAAATAAATTAAAAAATAAAATGGAAACATTTTATTTTTATCAGAAGTGTTTTCCATGTAAATCTCTGATTTTCTCACAAAATGTTTTTAATTCCACCATCAATTAATTTAGCAAGGTTATTTTATATCTATCATTTTATCTGCATAATTTTCCATGAAAGAGTCAATTTTAATCGATATTTTTTGAATCTTCTGAAAGTTCCAAGCTGCTTGTCTGAAAATTTATTTATAATTATAATCGTACAACCTAGATTTAATTTGTTTTTCTGGTCTGTTGAGCAAGTCATTTCATCTGTGAAAGCATCCACCTGTCCATCCATGATGTTTCCATAGCTATGAAGCTTCTGCGTATGATTTATCCAGACATGAGACAGTTTTGAATGAGTGTATTTAAATGCTTAGGCTTAAGAAGAATCTTTATTCAAGCTTAAAACTGAATTGTTTTGGAGGGTGACCTCATAATGATTGCCAATATAGTTGATATGGGTAATGGTCTTTCCTAAAGAAAGCTTATCTTAAAGGCTAGTCAACAAACTAATAATGTTAAGGCAACCTGAACCCCTTGCTCCTGCCCACTGCGGGAAGCATCAGAATCACAGAGGTTTACCACAGCCCAATCCACTGTACAAGAAAATACAAAATATCCTCATCTGAAGTGTGAGTCTTTAAACTGCTCAAATAATCCATATTTGTGTTCACATTTAATACAGTTGATTATCATAACATTGAATCAATTGATGTATCTTTTTAGAAACTGTAAGTAAGATGTTAAATATTATATAGGTTGTTAATAATTGATTGGAATTTACCTTGGTATTGTTTAAATACTTCATGACTATATGGCTATAAGTTAGCCTTGAATACAGTTTAGATACATTTTAAAAATCATTTCCATGAGTTTTTCTTGCAGTCAAAAATGGAAAAACTAGTTAATGTTAAGTGTACTAGATTCCACCCATTTTTCTTTGATAAAATATTAACTATATTTATAGTGATGGTAGTTTCAGTACCCTTTATATTTGAAACTTGTTTCTGTCATCCTATCAACTGTGCTTTGTGATACTTCTGCATTCGGTGTTAATTAAATTAATCGAATAAACAAAGCACCTCAATAACCTGACAGACTCTATTCTGGCGTAAGAAATAAAATAAGTAACAATAAAAAATAAGTGAATATAAAGTATTTCATTAATTTTTAAGTTTATGAGTACTTATAAGGAATTTTCTTGATAAGATACAGAATATAAAATTTTAAACTTAAATGTTGCACACAAAGACATATGATGTTGCTATTCTTAAGTTGCTCTTTTACATTATTTACTGGTTTAATATGCTATATTAGATTGTTACTGGATATGTTGATAATTTTGTAAACTTCATCGACTATATCAAGATGCAGCTTTTTAGTATACTCAGCACCATATTGAGTATCATTATTTGTTCCATCATTATTACTTGTTTTCTCATCATTTATTGGGACCAATAGAGAAATGAAGAATATATTGAAATTATCACAGAGAATGATGCTCCGACACAATCGAACACAGTGAAATAAGTATATTACAGATAACTACAGACACCATTCCTTTAGCCTAATTCCTCAAGTAATGCATAGGTAATGGATTTATATTTCACCTTCCCATTCATCAAGACACCATCCAATATCAGACAAACAAAATATGAAAATTTGACTTATATATGAGAATTACACAAAAAAGGAAATATAGTTGCTGTGATTGTAGGAAATCAGAAGCTTTCAGCAGGGCTTTCTCAGCAAAATCCACTCACACAAAGAGTTAAAAATAGGTTGATTCTTCTGTTTCAAGTATCAATTTGGGGGACATATATGTCGCTTTTTCCTAATGTTCATTTATTATCATTTTGTATGTTCATATCTTTAACTTTGCATTCATTTTCTTCTTAATTCAATCTTTAATTACCATGTCCTCAAATGGGAAAATACCATTGAATGGCATGAAAACAGAATTTTTAGGAAAGAATCCAGACTATGTTGAGTCTTTTCTACTGTATGCAAATGTTATAAAATAGAAACTTGACTCAAATGTAAATAATTGATGGGAAGTGTAGAAGAAAATGTTAATGGAAGTCATGTTTTGCTATATGTATCCTATGTAAATATAATGAAATTCAACACTATGCTACTGTTATATGTAATCAATGCATATTATCAAAGACATATATATACTTATATATAGAAAGCATGTGTATTACATAATATTCATATGTATACATGTATACATGTATATATGTATGTATATGTATACATGTATACATGTATACATGTATATATGTATATATGTGTGTATATATATATATATATATATATATATATATATATATATATACACACACACAAAACCTGTACTATTATATATATTATAGCCTAAAGTATTATTGATTGGAGAGAAACCAGTTAAAAACCAAGTAATAACATTTCTGTGTTGAGTCTGAATGATTTAATATTAAATATGTATATTTTAAATAACATTGTCTTGATCCATCTGAAATATATTTCTGGTAGTTCTCACTAGAGATGGAATGAGTGTCAATCTATTAAATAATAAATCACCAACCTTGTTCATCTGTTTGGGGAGGAACACATTTGAAAGAGATATTCATCAGCACAGAGAGTACTACGTTAAGTTTTAATGACTAACGTTTTGTGAAATTTAGCTACCTCAGAAGACTGATAAATATTTAAACATATTGAGATAGTAAAGAGTAGAAATGTCAATGTATTCCTTAGAGAAAATAAATTAGACGTACATTGAAGTGAAGATAAACATGACTTTGGTTGAATTATTTATGGAAATATATTTTATGAATGCTTATTAATGTGCACATACTTAGACATCTTTATAACTTCATCACAAGGCTGGTCTGGGAATCATTTGAATCAGCTATTCATCATGAGATCCTCATTCAAAGCCAAAGAAATTGGCCTGCCTGATTTTCTAACTAAAACAGTGATTATGGGCTGGAAAGATGGCTCAGCATTGAACAGCAAACTCCCAACTTAAATCTACGTTATATATATACACACACATACACACACACAGAGACATATAAACATATATGTTTATATGTCTGTGTGTGTATGTGTATGTGTATTTATAACTTATTGCATTATATATTATATATATTGTTATTGAACTTTATCATATATATATATATATATATATATATATATATACACACACACACACACACATCCTATTTACTATTTGCTCTGTACTCTTCCCAACTTCTCCCTACTTCTCTTCCCATATAGATCCACCTCTTTCTAACGTTCAATAAGAAAAAAAAGGATTCTATGGATGACTATAAAATAAGATAAAATATAGTAAAATAAATAAAACAAATAGACATGAATATATAGGCATACTAAGACAATGAAATTCAGAGAAAATTAACCATGATGTTTTAGTTAAATTAATTTGCAAGTTTGCATGATTTTAAATTTAAAAAATATGATTTCCTGCTTATTGTTCTACTGAGTTATTCAAAATGAAAAGTAGTATTAGTCAACAAACTGTGGATTGTATTGTTGTTTATTAATATAAAATAATCTGAAATCGAGTAATATATATATATATATATACACATACACACAACACACACATACACATATATATGATGCTACTATATATTCACAATGATATAAAATTTTATTGAGAGCACTATCATATAAATTTCATTTTATAAATTATCATTTTTATACCGCATACAAAGTACTGGTCATATTTGAGAGGAATTTTAATTATGTTTGTAAAGTAAAAAAACAGTGAATAAAGAATAGAGAATAATTTTGGATAATATGTTTATTATTTGAATGTTCGATAAATTTAAAAATATACTCATTGTTCCCATCATTCTACCATTACCTCTCTCCAGTTTTCTCTTTTTCCCCTCATTAATTCTGCCTCTAAAAGACTATATTTTTAATTTAACTTATTTACTATAGTTAATAGAATAAATCTGATCAAACACATGCACACACATATATACATTATTGTTTCTTTGATTCATATAAAACTAAATTTGACAATTATTTATTTATCCAAAATTGTTTTTTAATTTTACATTATAAGTTTTTTATTTCCAGTGTTTTTAAAGTTGTGTAAACTACTTTCTATTTCTTTATCTGTACACATATGTAGTATAATTTAGCAAAAAGTGACCAAGCAGTATAATTATCCATTATATTTACTGCTGAAGTGATATCTTAGATAGTATTATCAGTGTTATTGCATAAAATATATTTGAGGCTAGACAAAATTGTTCTTATTCAGACTTTTATGGTAGTATTTAGACAATAAGTATTTCATAATTTCCCCCAATTTAAAGAGACATTGAGATTTAAAGTTTTTAATCTTTTAGGCACTATTGCTATTTGCATTTAATGACTATCTATTGTGTAAATTCTCAATTACTTTGATTCAATTAATACGAAAAATATATCTATACTTCTTGGTCTAGGGAATTAGGGTTTAATATTAAGCAACTTTGCAAACTCCAGTTTTGGAACTAATAATTACTTGTTCGATAAATTAATGGATCTAACTCAGTTTATACAACTATCAAAAGATAGAAAGATGAAAATAGTACCTGCATGAAAAGATGGTTCTGAGAACTAGGTGATTATTTATAAGAGAATTGTATGCTTGAAAACCAAATATAGTCATATTTATCCTAACTGATTAAATAAATAATGTATATTGGAATAATATGCCAGACCAAAGGCCTTTCAATTTCTTATTTATCTTGACTAAATAATGATAAAAATTTAAATAAAATTAAATTTAATGTTTAAGAAATACTCTACCACAAATCATGCTAGCTTTCATTTTAGAATTAGAGTTGGGATTTTTTAAATTATTATGTTTTATAAGGAGCATTATCCTTCCTTAATACTTTAATGGTTAATTATGTCTCACATGCAAACATAAAGAATAGTTTTCATATTTCTTATGTAATAAATTTTCTTCAGAAAATTTTAGTCTATTTTATAGAGGGAATATCTTACTTGACACATTTACTTTTATGATAGCACAACAGGTAAAATTAACAAAAGAATTTTCAATAGCATGCACAGGTTTGTAAATTAAAGCAGACAAGTTAATTATATAGGAGATATAGTCTGATAAATATTACTCTGATGCTTGGTAAATCCATAGTCCATAAATTATTGCAGTCTTATGTTACACCTCAATAATGAGTTGAGATCTAATGGACAAATAAAACAAATCTTGTGACAACCAATTATTTATTACTTAAATTTTACTCCTTGTAAGAAGTCAATATTTTTGTGCTCCCATAATTGTTAGACACAGTAGAGATTCTACGCTATGAGAGAAGTAGATCATAAACTGGTGGTTTTCATTTAGTTTTCTGTGTAGTATTATTAAATTTATTTATAAAAACTTGTACTAATAATAAAATTTAAAGATAATGAAAAAAATTTTACCTTAAATTATTTTTAGGTTCAGATTTTATTGCTTCTATAAAAAATGCAGTTTGAATAAGTAATAGAATTAAATCAGAAAATTGTTACTGTCTAATACATTTTAGAATACCTACACAGCTATTTTGTTCAGTGTACTGGCTGGTTTTGTGTATCAACTTGACACAAGCTGGAGTTATCACAGAGAAAAGAGCCTCTCTTGAGACAATGCCTCCATGAGATCCAGCTTGAAGGCATTTTCTTAATTATTGATCAAGGTGGGAGGGCCCATTGCACCATCCCTGGACTGGTGGTCTTAGATTCTATAAGAAAGCAAGCTGAGCAAGCCAGGGGAAGCAAGCCAGTAAGTAACATCCTTCCATAGAGCTGCATCAGCTCCTGCTTCCTGACCTGCTTGAGGTCTAGCCCTGACTTCCTTTGTTGATGAACAGTAATGTGAAAATGTAAGTTGAATAAAGCCTTTCCTCCCCAACTTCCTTCTTGGTCATGATAGGGGTTTTTTTTTTTTTTTTGTGCAGAAATAGAAACCCTGACAAAATTTCAGATACACCAAAATTAGAACTAACGTATTGCGAAATTGCATTATCAGTCTTTATGGAAGAAATTTATTTCTGACAAAACATTATTTGTTACTGGATATAACTATTTTTTCATATTTTATTGGTTATTTTATTTATTTGCATTTCAAATGTTATCCTCTTTCCCAGTTTCCCCTCCACAAACCTCCAAACCCTCCACCAACCCTCTTCCTCTATGAGGGTGCTCCTCCACCTGTCCATGCATTAACACCTCCATACCTTAGCATTCCCCAGTGCTTGCTCATTGAGCCTTCACAGGACAGGAGGGGCTCTCCTCCCCTTGTTGCCTGATAAGGCAAAACCTGGGGACTTTGGGATTGTCTGGTTGGTTGATACTGTTCTTTCTTTGGGGTTGCAAATCCTTTCAGCTCCTTCATGATAAGAATCCTTTGGCTTACTTAAAGTTTTTGTTTTTGTTTTTGTTTTGTTTGTTTTTGTTTTCAATTTCTTTTGTTTGTTTTTAGTATTTTATTTTTCTTTGTTTATTGTTTTGTCTCTTGTGTGGCTTTTATTTTTGTTTTGTTTGTTTTTATTCTTTAATCATTTTTTATAATCCAGACTTTATCTCCCTTCTCTGTTCCACCCTGTAAGTACTCCTCATACCCCCACCCCCACCCCCCACCCCAACCGCATCCACCCACCCCTGTTGTCAAGAGCATGTCGCCACTCCCATGCCAGCAGGCCTCTCTGTTCACAAGTCTCTTCAGTAGCCTTGATTCCTTTTTCTATATGTTCATCATTTGAATATAAAAGACAACTTATCTTTGTGTGTTATATTTCTATTATACTACTTTGCTGAATTTATTTCTCAGCTACAGGTATTTTCTGACCATCTTTGGGGTCTTTTATTTATAGAATTATCTCCTCAGAAATAATGATACTACTAAAATCATACTTTCCTACTTGAATTCCCCCTTTCTCCACTAGGCCTATTGCTGTAAGACGTCAAGTATTATGCTGAATAGAAGGCATAGAGAGTGGAAACCTTTTTCTAACATTAATGGAAATACTTAAGCATATGTAAAAGCCAATTTTCTAATATCTCAGCTTTGAAATTAAAATCCATATTCTATGTAAGTAAGGATATTATTTTCAATGATATGATATCAGAAAAATATAAAAAATTAAAACATTATCATGTCCACATTGAGAAATAATGCTCATACCGAAACCTGTTTATTATAAGCATATCACATTGTGTGACAATTGTGTGGCTTGTTTATGAAGATTGTCTTCTTGGTTAATGTTATTTTCTTGGGTGAATACAGCCTTAAAAGAAAATGTCCAATTCTCTAATGACTGTATTTCGATTGATTGAGGTTATTGGTAATGGTCTTTGTTGCAAAGAAAAATTTCCTTGAGGGGACATGGGGGCTACACTGATATTTGTATATAAAGACAAATATTTAGATTGTAGTTGAATAGTATGATGGTTTAGTAAAATACTATTTGGTGGTTCACTTCCAAGATCATGCATGCCTTTACTGACCTACATTGTTGGCTTGGAATCCAATTCTAGTTATTTTTTCTCATGTTGAGCAGGTCTTAAGACTAATGATAGAGTTGTGATGGTTTAGATATGCTTGGCCCAGGGAGTGGCACTATTTGGAGGTGTGTTCTTGTTAGAGCAGGTGTGGCCTTGTTGACACAGAAAATCTGTCACAGTGGGTTTGGGCTTTAAGAGCCTTATCCTAGCTGCCTGCAAGACAATGTTCCCCTAACAGCCTTCAGATGAAGATATAAAACTCTCAGCTCCTCTTATACAATGCCAGCCAGACTGGATGATGCCATGCCTTGATGGTAAGAGACTGAAACTCTGAAACTATAAGCCAATCCCATGTAGAGGTTGCCCTTATAAGAGCTACCTTGTTCATGGTGCTGCTTCACAGAATTAAAGCCTTAAGACAAGAACTAAGCTTATAATTGTTATATAATGGTTATAGCTAAGGTATGAACATACCCTTAGTATTATGCATCATGACATTCATTGTCATGGCTCATAGATGTCCTAGCTGAGTAGGAAGCTTGGCTGGTACCGTCTCATAGCA
The DNA here is from genome assembly GCF_947179515.1 of Apodemus sylvaticus. Classification (NCBI taxonomy): domain Eukaryota; kingdom Metazoa; phylum Chordata; class Mammalia; order Rodentia; family Muridae; genus Apodemus; species Apodemus sylvaticus. The sequence continues at coordinate 23,411,047 of NC_067487.1, forward strand.
TTTTTTTTTTTTTTTTTTTGTAAATGCATTGTTTCTTCAGAACTGTATCTGAACATTTCTGTTACAGGGTATATGTTTCAGGGCATATGTAATAACAAAATGCTGAATCTTGGCTGTTTTGGTCCTGAGATTCTTGCCTTCTTTGTTTAATGATTTTCAGACATATTGCCAGATACCATTTTCTTTAGATACATCTACTATTTTTGAAGTCTATTTGTTATTTTGGAACCAAGGTGTCAAAGTATCTGTCAGACAATGAATACCATTCTTTCCATTTTTATAATAACTAAGTTAAGAGCTCTCTTTTTGACACCCACAATGCAGTACACACAGACTTGGGCTTCTTCACTCAATGTCTCTTGATAAATAACATAAATTCTCTTTACTCAGCCCAGAGCTATTCTGTTGTACTTCAAGATGCATACCTACATGAGACAATCTTGCAATCTTATCTTGATTTGACCAAAAGTCCTTCAACTGTTCTCCAGAGAACCAGTAGCTCCTTCTGTGATCATGCACTATGAAGCTTGCATTCCCTCTTCATATAAACGATTTAATTATGTTTGATGGCAGAGAAGAAGATAACCAGTTTCATTTTGGCATGGCTGAAGGCACCATAAAAAGAACATTAAATTTATTTTTCCAACAGATATTTCTCTTCTATAGTTTCTATAGTTCAACACAATATGTTTTCTGGAATACAAACAAGATTTTTTAAAAATATTTTAGGCTTTTGTAATAATATGGTTCTCACATAAAATATAGGTTCATTATAATTTCAACCAAGTTCGAGAAAGTAATTTATTATATTGATACAGAAAGTGAATCAAATGGACACTAGTACCATTTTAAATATTCATGTTCAAAAGATACAACCGATGTCCTTAAAGAAAAGTTACAAAGCCTGGTTGCCTACATTGTTCAGGAATCTGGTTAGTGTATGTGTGTGTGTGTGTGTGTGTGTGTGTGTATGTGTGTAATAACCATGGTCACAAAATGAGGGATTTATATAAATATGGTGTCAAAGTACCCTAATAATAACAAATAGGTTCATTATAATCTCAACCAAATTTGAGAAACTAATTTATTAGATTGAGTAGAGAAAATTAATCAAATGGATACTAGTACCATTTTAAATATTGCCCATTTTGACCTTATAAGCAAAGAAAGTAGATGATATCTAGATTGTGATACATTTCTCTTTAATTATTTTTAGAAGGCATGTGTATGTCTGACTGCATCTGAGACAATTTATATGAAAAATTGTGCAAGTTTATTGAAATCTCCACGCTTGCTAATCAAGCTTGTTAGGGCAGTAGGTGATGCTCTGAGTCTTTTTATGTTTATTGAACTTTTTTAAAAATTAATTTAAATTAATAAAGAGGATCAGGAAAGAAAGTCTTGTAACCAGAAAAATGAGTCTAAATGCTGGTTTTAGAGTTTCATCAGGCAGAAGATTAAATGGCAAATTATCACACATTCATTATTGCAGAGATATTCATTATGGAAGCATAACTAAAATAGATTTGATAAAGCATTTAATTTGGGATATTGAAAAAATCAAACTGGTAACATAGTCATCAGTTTGGGCTAAATTAGCCATTTAGAAACTGTCAGTAGACTAGTCTGACTCACCAAAAAAACTTTTAAGAATTGATAGAAAATGAGGAAAAATTAAGGTTTGATTTCTTTTTTCACAATTTTATGAATATAAATGGATTTTTCTTGTCTCTAATACCTTTGTTTATGCAATTTGATTACACTGAAAAGGCTAGGTTAGTGAATTACATATTTCAGGACATGCAGTTAGCCTGTATTTAACAAAAGAAAAAGAGTTCCCTTCATCATCTTATTATAAGTGAAATCACATTGTCAGTGCTTTTACTTTAATAGTGAAATGTTAGAAATTAAATAGAAAACACATTTATTATTATTATTATTATTATTATTATTAATTATTTAATCTTTTCACAGTCCAGTTGCCATTCTCCAGTCTGCTCTCCAACTGTTCCCCATCCCACTTCCCTCTGAGTCTTCAAGAGGATGTCTGCACCCAACCATGCCCATGCCATCATACCCCCTCACGCCCTGAGGCTTCAAGTCTCTCAAGCGTTAGGTACATCTTTTCTCACTGATTCCCCACCAGGCAGTCCTCTGCTGTGTATGTGTTGGAGGCCTCATATCAGCTGGTGCATGCAGCTTGGTTGGTGGTTCAGTGTCTATCTCAGGTTCAGGTTAGTTGAGACTGCAGGTCTTCCTATGTAGTCACCCTCCTCTTCAGCTTCTTATAGCTCTTTCCCAATGTGACCACAGGGCTCCTCAGCTTCTGTCCATTGGTTGGGTCTGTGTATTTATGTCTGACTTTTTCAGCTGCTTGTTGGGCCTTTCAGAGGGCAGTCATGGAAGTCTACTGTCTGTAAGCACACAGCACCAGAGCTCCAGGCCTCCCATCCCAAGTGTGATTGAGGCATCCTCACTTGGGCCCTTTGGGTTATTAACCTTCTTGAGTTCTATGGATTGTATCCTGGGTATTCTGTACTTTTTTGGCTAATATCCAAAAAATTAGTGAGTACATACCATTCATGTCCTCTTGGGTCTGAGTTAACTCACTCAGGTTGATATTTTCTAGTTCTAGCCATTTGTCTGCAAACCTCATGATGTCCTCATTCCATTGTGTAAATGAACCTCATTTTCTGTATCCATTCTTCCATTGTGGGACATCTGGGTTGTTTCCAGATTCTGGCTATCACAAATAAGGCCACTATGAACATAGTGAAAATTTGCCCCAGTGGCATGTTGGGGCATCTTTAGGAAACACATTTCTATTTATTGATTTATGTCAGAAAACAACTAGCATATTTTCCAGCACAAATGCCTTGTTAAAATATTACTTTAAAACTTGTTATACTTTATAACCTGTTATTATCTGTGTTTATTAATATTATATGGTAATTGTGAAGCATAAATCATTCTTTCAGTAAATGTTATTTAATGAAACTTCATAAAGATGCATATTACCATTGAAGTTTAATATTTTGTAATTTGCACACAACTCAATCAAAGTACAAAATAAGGGCGCAGCTATAGAGAGAAACTCATAATTATTTTATAATCCATATGTTGTAACTATAACTAAAAATAATAGAAATATTTAATAAAATACTGATGGTGATGAAAGTATTTCTGTTTTGTTTTTAAATAAAATATATGAATTAAAATATGATGAACAAATGTTTTCATGACCTTAAACTCTGGAGAAACAATTTCTAAATAATGAGATTGAGGTATTTAAAGTTATATATGACTCATTTTAAAAGGCACATTTTATTCTTGTTTCTTAAAATCTTTCTTTTGTTAGAGTTATATTGACTGTGACCTTATTTTCTGAGCATGGAGCTGTTACACCAAAGACAAATATTACTAAATTGTGAATTTCCCAAGGGCATACAGTATATACAATGTTTGGTTGATAGATATTGAATCATAGAGTGACAAATACATCATTGGATTTTCTCTTTCTTGTTCAGTCCCCATAAATTTCAACAAGCCCTGTTGCCTTGACTATGTAAGAAAGGGGAAGTATTTCACAAAGAGTTTGAGTACAACATTCAAATACTGTATACCTGGGAAAATAGTATTCAAATGAGTCATTGTTAAAATGACTTTTTACTATAGTAGTCATATATTAAAATGTATGAAGTTTCTCTTCTTTTTGCTTTTGAGACAGTATTTCAATAGTGATAACACAGGACTCTTAGGAACTCACTTCATTTCGTAGGGTGGTTTCAAACTCATGCCAACCCTCCTGTTTCAATCACCAGGCTTTGGGATTACATTATGATTCACCATACTTATCTTTTGGCATAATATTCAATTTGTTAGAAATCTATTCACAAGTTTATATTGCTGTCGATTCAATAAAATTATGTTTTTGCAGTTTCCATAAAGGTGAAATTTTATCTTTCCAATTGCTAGAGGAAGCTAAAGTATTATTCTCTGTGCAAGTTGGTCCAAGTTTTATCATAGATGACAAAATTATAAAGTACTCCTCTGTACCAAATATATTTAAATATGTTAATTACTTGGGTGAAAGGGAACTAACTGTTAATTATGGTATACTATTCAAAAATTTAGAATTTTATACTTGACCTTTAGTAATGTGAACTTGTCCATTCATTTCTTTTTGTAATTGTACAACTAATTAGGCATTGTCTCTGAATGTTTTTGTAAGGATTTGATACTTTAACCCAGTATTGATATTTCTTCATTTACAACATATTCTAAATTTTTTCTTATAAGAACAAATTTTCTATGTTTACATATATCACATATATTGGTTATTATAGAATATATCGTTCAGAATTCACAAATAAAAATCTTCTATTAGTTAGCATCTAAGATAGAGGAAAATAGAAATAAACACAAAATCTTTACTTCAGTCCAGTTTTACAGAGGCAATCCTGGCATCTATGATGTGGGACATGAAGATGTTAAATGCTCTTTCCTTGTTTGGCTACCCAAATCATAACAAGGCACACTACCAATTTTGTTGTTGTATTTCTGCGTTTATTAGCATGAAGTGTGTTAGCACATGTGCTAGATTCAAAAACCAAATTGCTAAGCTTGGTTAAAAAATGTTATTGGGAAATTACCAGAAAATATTTGAGTTGGAAAATGAATACTTTGCATAATTTGTTGAGCTTTCCACTTATTTAGGAATAAGATGGAACCCATATAGGTTACATTTTTAAATTTACAACATTTTGTTCAAATCATCTTTATTTATCTTTGAATAAATTTTTAAAAATGTAGGCCTATGGAAATAGATTCAATGTAACATTTTTAATCCTCTTACTAAAATAAAGTTGTAAATGAATATTTAGATTCTGAGCAGGTACATATCTCAGGAATGTTAATTCAGTGATATCTAAAAATAAATAAATTCTTGTCTTTGCAACTTTATTCCCAATTTCTAATGAAATTTCTGGTAGTTTTGAGTGGCTCCAATCAATCAGTTAAAAAAATGTTTCTCACTTTTTTTGTGTGTGTGTATGAATTTGACTCTCGTGATTTTTACCAGTGAGCCATCTCTCCATTCCTAGTTTAACAACTTCATAGGTCATTTTGTGACTTTATAAAAATATAATACATGTACAAAATGAACATTCGTTTATATAGAAAAAAAGAAAATGATGTTGGCAGCAAAACCAGAATTTGATTAGAGATTTTTTTTTTTATACTTTTACTCTGATGTTATAATAATTTTACTTTTTTTTCTCTGTCTAACTGTAGTTTCTACTTCTATGTGGTAAAACATAGCCACAAACATCTTGGGCAGGAGAAATGATTGACTTTTTTTTTTTTACGACTAGTCCATCACCTAGACAAGTCAGGTCTTCAACTAAAAACAGGAACTTGGAGATGAGGTTTGAATCAGAGGCCATCTAGCAATTCTCCTTATTAGATCAGTCCTCATGGCTTGCTCAGCATGCATTGTTACTCAGGCCCACTTACTCACCAGAGGTTCCGCCAAAACCAGAATTTACTCTCCATCAACCCGTAATCAAGAAAATGCCAGCACAGGTTTGCCCATAGGTGGACAAACTTTCTCACCTCAGGCTCCCTCTTCCAACTGAATCTAGTTTATGTCAAATTGAGAAAACAATAGCCATCCCTTTGTCTATTTGTTCAGTGTGTGTGTGTGTGTGTGTGTGTGTGTGTGTGTGTTGATTATTTTAAACGGTAACTTTCCAAATTACAAATTGCATTATTTAATTATTTATATAATTTAATCTAACACCAAATAGCTCCTTCAAACTTTAATGTAACTATCATCACCTCTTTGAGAAGGATTTTTGGATTTCACTCATCCAGTGTCTATTAGTCATTGTTTTCTGGTTTCCTGAATAATATTTCCATTTGGTTTAGTTTTTGTCGCATGAAAGGGTACTTATATCCTCTTAGTCTGGAATTTTTATTGATAAGCTACTAAATTCATGTTTCTAGCTTTTTTGTCCCTCTTTTACAGGGCCCAGGAACCATGTTCTCCCCCAAAATATTAGTTTTCTTGTGATATGAAACCTGGTCTTGTTACATTTCTTTCTGCCTTGCTGAACTACAAAAGAATTCCTTCCTTTACTATGTAGACTCTTGTATTACTGGGTGAGGTTAATATAACATTTGGATCTATGTCAGGGACATATGTTGATCATGCATTTAATTAGCAGATACAAATAATACTTCTAAAATAAATAAGCATGTACCCAGCCTTTTAAATGCTAACCTAAGATTTCACCTAAGACTCAGTATTTTCCTATTTCTGACTCATTTAATGTTGGCAGGCCATTCTTACAACTTGAACATCCATTGGAGATTTAGATTCATAATAGTAAGTTATTATCTGCTATGATATAGTACTGTTTTTCTATTTTGTTTCTGCAATGCCATGTATTCTCTGATTTCGTGTGCTCAGATATTAGTGGCATCCAAATATTCCTGTCAGTGACTTCCCAATACTTCTGAAGGAATAAGAAAATGAGTCTTGGTCCTGCATTTCTTTCAAGCTCCCTACTACAAATACTATTTTTTTTACTAATATTTTAAACACAGAAATAATTGAGAGTTGTTAATATTACTCAATGAACACATTAAAGAATAACAAGTGATTTGCTTTAATTTGTACTTTCAAGTTAATACATAACTTTGATTATGTTTTAACATTCCCAACCAAACACTTTCCTTACAGATATAAGTCATATATTTAATAAGAAACACACACCAAGACATTGATATACATTGTTATTTCCTCCAGATTACTTGGAGCAAAATATAATGTAGAGATGTGAATATGAAAAGTTTGTAATTCAATAACTGAACAGTTCATCATTTCAAACAAGTTTTATATGGTTGAAATGACCAAGAATATTTTATTCCAGTGGTGATTTTGTCTTACAAATTTCAAATTCCAGTTAAAATTATATCATGTATAAATTGCTACTTAAATATAAGAAATAAATTACCAAAGTTGATTAAAATTTATAGGAATGCAAACATACTGGCAGGAAATTTTACCAGATGCAGGGAGAGTCAAGTTCAAAGCAAGCAAACTGAAGTGGGAAAAAAATATCTTTAAAGAATAATAATCAATGAGATTATATTTCTAATTTTTTAATTTTTTTATGTATTGTAAAGGGAAGTAAAGGGAAGTTAAAACACTTTATGATAAAATTAAAGATTTACATGGAAAATATTTCAGATAAACACGTGAAAATTGACAATTTTCATGGAAAATTAAAGAGTAAAGTGGTAGACATGTAAAACATTGCTAAATTAATTGAAATATGGGATAGAAATATTTTATGATAGAATTGAAGATTTACCTGGAAAATATTTCTGATAAAATTGTAGAAAACTGTAGAAAAACATGTTAGAATTGAAGATTATCATGGAAAATTTTATATAGATATAATAATGGTAGATATAAAAGTATTCCTAAGTTGATTGAAAGTTGAATTATAAACATTTTCTGATAAACTTGAAGATTTACATGTAAAATATTTCTGATAAAATTGAAGAAATATATAGAAAAAGCATGTTAAAATTAAAGATTATCATGGAAATCATATAGATAAAATGATAGGCATAAAGATAATTCTAAGTCTTCAATGTTATCTGAAAATGTTTATAATTTCACCTTATATTTCCAATTTTAATCAAGAGGTATGATATATTTTAAGTTATATCCATTTTACTTTTATGGTATTTATAACATACATGGATTGACCTAAAGATATTTCAATAATTAAATGCTCCTTTGAATCAGATTAGTTTATATTTGATATAATTTTTAACCTCATAAATCTGTTTTCAGAGTGAGAAATATAAATGAGTTGTTCATGTTACAATGTGTTTTATAACCTATTCCTTATTATTAAAAAAAGGAGAAAATTATCTGGACAAAAAAATTTTATGGTTTTGAATTTATATAAAACATTTCCATCTTTTAATTCTTATTTGGTTACTTAACTAGAAAATTACAATGTCTTTTATATCAACCTAGGATTAATTCCTGGGGTACTTCCTGGCATTTAATAGTATCCCAGGGAAGGCAGCAATGGTGGGAGGGGTGGGACAAAGCTGCTTGATCTTTGGCAATTCTTCTGTCTCTTTGTTATTCTAAAACCAAAAGCTGCTTGCTTCTGGTGATTAACTCCTGCTGTATAGCAGCATGGCATTAGGAAGGAAAAAGACTTAATTGCTAAGAATCTTTTCTCTCTGGCTCTAGGACCTCATGCTGTTCAGGCCACAGATGTGAAACTCTTTAACTCTTTATAAAAGAGAGAGAAAAGAAAATACAATCATTTACACAGACAATGTGCACAGACAGAACCACACACAGACACATACACACACCCATACACACACATGCATACACACACACACACACACACACACACACACACACACACACACACACACTTGGGATGTAAACAAAGAATATAAAAAATAAAAAAATATAATAAAAAAAGAAAAATTTCTTAAGAATATTATCTCAGATTAAATGATACACAAAAGTGGAGTTACAGAAGGAAGTCAATAGTAAGCTCAAGTCACTATGTCATTCTATAAGCTCATTATAAGTTCAAAGCACCATTTTCACATGGTCTCAATTTATGATTTACCATAGTGCAAACTGATAGCTTTGTCCTTAGATCTGACCTAGAATGATCACAACGTTTTTTCTTTCGTTTGTTCTTTCATTCATTCTTTCTTTCTTTCCTTCTTTCGTTCTTTTTTCCTTCCATCTTTCCTTCCTTCCTTCCTTCCTTCCTTCCTTCCTTCCTTCCTTCCTTCCTTTCCTTCTTTCTTTCTCTCTTTCCTTCCGACTTTCTCTCTTTCTTTCTCTTCTTCATCTTGTAATTGTGAAAGCTCATTGTGTTTCTTATTATGCAGCCTTTACTTACTATTCTATGAGGAGAAGACACATTCTATTCTTGATTCTAACTTTATTACATCTTTCTGGCTAAGCAACTAAAACCATCTTGAATTTTCTTCTAAAAATTATTTCAATTAATCTGGACTTTTATAAAAATATTAACTCATCTAAACAGTATTAATTCATGAAAACTCATCTTCATGTTTATGTGTAGGGAATTTTACCCATCATAATAGGTAGAGAAAGGCATAGCAATAGCAAGAAACAATCCTGGGATGAAATCTATAAGGACCCTGCACACTTACTATTCAACCATTGTAGGCCATGCAAAACAATGGGCCATCTCCAGAACTCATGAATGCATGCCCTTAGCATTTCCTGGATGGTTTTTGACCATGAATTAGTAGAATGAAGTAGAATACAACTAAGGAAATGATAACTGAGAAGAAATTTCTAGATTTAATGAATTTTAATGACGATAATATTCATTATTTAATTAAATCAATTTGTCAATGTTGTTCAATAGTTACATTTCAACATATTTCACACAAAATTATAAAACTGCCTTTATCAAGTGTCTAAGCATGTCATGTTATTCCAATTGTTCCTTTTATATGAAGTAATTGAATGTTTTTAGTAAGGTAGATGGTGGAACTTACATTTAGAGAAATTTAAGAAATTTAATGTGGATAATATCTCCTACAATTTTATGTTTTCCTCAAAGTATTGGTCTTCCCAGATAAAACCAAAGAACCATGCTATCTTTGCATTGGATATTCACCAACATAATCATTTAGACTTAATATTTAAAGCACTAATAAAATTTAATATAATATATATTCAGACATGTTTAAAATTAAGGCTAAGTGATAGAAATGCAACAACTACAGGCAATCTAAATTAGGTGGGAAATCATCCTTTAAGACTCAATCCTATGAAATTAATTACAGGCAACTAAGGAATACTGAGAAGAAGATAAATTGGGAAGAAAGAGCACATCAATTGGTTATCCATTACTAAATTGTCAGCCCTGGTTATACTTAGAAGTAATATGAGAGTAAAAATAGTCTAATAACTGAACATAGTCTAGAAAGAGCCTGATATTTGTATATTTATATATTTAGAAATATATATATATATGGAAATGATGTATACATATACATATATGCTACTGTATTTGATGGTGTATATGACATATATAATCTATATGACATACATGTATATGTATATGAATAGGAGTATAAAATGTATATGTATGTATATGTATAAGTACATGCATAAGTATGTATATGATGTTTGTAACAATTTCACAAGTTCATGTGTCTAAACACATACTATTTTAAAGTACTTTGTTGTTATGAAATTATGAATTAAAGATCACATAGCTAAATTATAATAACCACTCAAACAATATTTGTTCATTGACATATTCTATACCTCTCAGTACTTATATATTTTAAAGCAATGTTGTGTTTAAAATTGTGCATTTTCCCAATCAATTAAATTTTTCTACTTACTCACTAAACAGGCATATTTGTGAACATTGTATTTGATAACATTTGTCAAGATTTCTTTCAAATCAATAAAAATAATTTTTCAGAACCTCTCATTTCTATTCTTAGATTTTTTTCCTTGTATAATCTACTTAAATATATCTGGGCAAAACGTGTTCTCTGAACAAAATATTAGAGCCTTTTTTTGTGATAATATTGTCATATTAAAAGTAAGGCAAGTTGTTGGATGGTATTAATTTAATGTTCTGAGACAAAATTTCATGCTGAATTGTAGAGTTTCTAGAGATTTCCAAAACAGAGTAGGAAGAAAGTTTTTGCAGTGAAATAACAGGAGACACATGATTATGTGTGCTGTACAGATTAATAATGTGTATTCATTGTTGCACTTAATATACTAAAATGCTAATCATAACACTTTTTCATTTCAGGAACTGAAAGTCAGCAAGTTTGGGAGATATTGAGGAAAATCGCCCAACTTTTAAATAGAAGAGAAGAAATTGAAGACAACTTCTTTAGAAAATCTATTTATTTAATTTTAATTTGAAAAAGCAAAAGGAGGCAATATTATAAAAATAAAAGAGTGTCTGTATCATTGGATGATATATATCCATATGTACATATACATGCACATACACACATATACATATTCACTTATATATCATGTACATATACACACATACACATGCAAATACATATATATATGCCACTCTCATTGGCATATGTCACTGTGTGACATAATCAAGAATTAAATTTATAAACTCATACTAATTACAATTTGTATGATTTCTGTTTTTGACAGACATTGATTATTTCACTGTTTCTATTAAAATCAATAATAGATATATTATCTATTAGTTGTATTATGGCCTGTGATTCTTGTTCATAGAAAAAATATCAGGCAAATTTAAACAATGCATCTGTGAAGATCTCATGCACTGCTTAAAAAGCACTTCTAGAAGGCAGATTAGGATAGTGAAAGCAAGTTCTAAGTCCTGTAGTATTTGAGTATATAATTTGCCTATGATAAGATTTTGCATTGCTGTTTCAGAGTACTGTTATAGTATATTAAGGATGAAAACATTACTATTGGATAATTAATAGGGACTTCAGACTTTAAAACTTCTAACTTACAATGCCATATAGCAGAATAACATCAAAATAAGATCTTTGTGAATTAAATTTTTTTTCAAGTCATTGGGATTGGGTTTAGCTGGAGGCATTCATAACTTGAAGTCTTAGTTTAATTACTCTTAAGCTAGCTACAAAATGGCTCATTGTCTCCCTTAGCAAAAATATGGTAAAACATTAAGAGCACTATAAATTATTTTTCTACAAATAAATGTTATATTAAGCATTGTATACTCAGAAGAGCTCAAAAAGCACATTTTACTTCAGCTTGTGCTATTTGATGATGCTTTACTCAACAACAGACACATGTAATCAGTGGTTCAATAATACTTGATTACTCCCTGTTGCATTAACTACCTCTGTTTGTGTAACCAGGTAGTCTAGTGTCTATACTATGACAAGTCCCTAATTGTGCAAATTCCAGAAAAGATCCCCACCTTTAAATGATGCATAATTTGCATAGAACTATATCACCTAATCTTTAATATCTTAAACAACTGATGATATTTGAATCATGACTTAATAAATAACTAGTACATCTCAATTTGTCAGATGGAATGTAATACATTTCAAAATTAAAGGCTGATGGAGGTAAAAGGAAATATATATCATTTCTATATTCATTATTTCATGTGTATTTTGTTTGGGTACACTCTTTTCTTTATCAATCAATGTAACTTCTTGGACTGGTCAATTTAACAAGATTAAATAAAATAATTAGAATTTACATTTGAAAGTCCAATCTAATAGTTTTTTAAAATAGGTTTTGTTTTTTTATCATGTTATTGTGTGTGTGTTTCTCTCTGTGTGTTCTCTCTGTATGTATGTATGTATGTATGTATGTATGTATGTATGTGTATGTGTATATGTAGGACAATGTGCTCATGATTGGAAGTGCCCCAAGAAGACAAAGAAAGGCTTAATGTCTTCTGAAATTTGAGTCATAGGCAGTTGTGAGTTGTCAGATGTAGGTGCTGGAAACAGATGTGTGTCTTCTCCAACAGTATTATGTTGTGTTAGATGTGTAATTCTCCCAACCGCACAAAATATTTTTAACAATCAATACATAAAAAATATTTAATGGTTGATCAAAAAAGTTATAGATGGAAGCTTGCCTTCTATGATTTCAAGAGATCAATGAAGCCAGAAGTGAATAGTATACTGTAGCAGTATTGATGAGAAATGAAATGTAATGCAATAGTCACAAGATCATTTATACACAGATTGTTATTAAAATGAATATTTTACTAGTACCTCTCCTTTTAAATCAGCACTCCAGAATATACATTTTTGATATTCATTATCACATTGTATAGACTAAGATATTTGCTAAATGTATTCCTCAATTTTGAAAGGCACAGAACCTTGGCATATAATTTATTCAACAATAATTTTATTTTAAATGTATATTGCATCATTTCTGCCTTATCAAGATTATTTGAGAACTTTATTTTAGAAGATATGAAAAATAAATTGCATCCCCTGTTAAAGCTTTTGAGGAGGTAAAACTTAACTTTCAGTTAATAAGCATGGAAATACTTGTCTTTATAAATCAACACTCGCTAAATTACCATAATTTTAAAATATGTAAGCTTTAATTATGGATACTTTAAAATAATCTCACATTAAGAGATTTATAAGAAAAGAACTAAGCAGTCACATTTTGAAGGCAATACTTCTGTAAATCTTAGTGGCAATATGAATTTCCTACCATGCTATCATATGACTGAGGATTTGCATGACCATCTATACTCCCACAAGAATATAAAGACTAACAAGGTTGCTTAAAAAGTGCCAATCTCAAACTAATGATATGCTTTCGGACAAGCAAGAGACCATAGACATGGAAAGTGACAGAAGTTTCTTGATTAGTCTGGCAGGCCAGTACTTGAGACTAATAATTATTCTTGGCACCATTGGGCTGAAATAAATTTGACAGAAAATAAATCTCATGTGCCAAATTTTATAATTCTGGCAAAATTGTTTCTGCATTATCATCTCTCCACTTTGCTTAAAATGTAGAATAAGGTAATATTTGATAAAGCATAGTAATTCTAATCCTGGAAAACCACTCAAATATATATACTTGCAGAATTTAAATCAGAATGAGCAGTCTAGCCATATTCTTACATGAATTATTTTGAAATCTGTAAAAGGTAAGTGTTCTCATTAGAAATTTTGTGAATTAAGCAAATTCTTTATTATTTTTCGGCACTGTACACTGTACACTTTTATTTATTTACCTTATTTTTCTTGATTTAACATATCATAACTTGACAATTATGTAAAGATTTCATAATACATTTTCTTTCTTTCATTTTCTCTCTTTTTCTTCTTCTACTTCTTCTTCTTATTATTATTTTTCATTCATTCATTTATTTTTTTATTTTAAACTCCAGATTTTATTCCCCTTCAGGTCCAGTTTCTCTGACTGTTCCAAATCCCATACTTTCTCCTTGACTCCCAATCTCCACGGGGATGTCCCCGCCCTCGCCCTCCACCCAACCATACCTCTAAACACCCTTGGGCCTCCAGTCTTTTGGGGGTTAGGTGTACCTTATCTGACTGAACCCAGACCTGGCAATATATATAGATACAAACACACATAGGGAGGCCTCATATCAGCTGGTGTATGCTGCTTGGTTGGTGGTTCAGTATTTGAGAGATCTCACAGGACCAGGTTAATTGAGACTGCTGGTCCTCCTACAGGGTTGACCTTCTCCTTAGCTTCTTCCAGCCTTTCCCTAATTCAACCACAGGGGTCAGCATCTTCTGTCCATTGGTTGCGTGCAAGTACCTACATTTGACTCTTTCATCTGCTTGTTGGATCTTCTAGAGGGCAGTCATGGTAGGTCCCGTCCTGTGAGTGCTTCATAGTCTCAGTAATAGTGTCAGGCCTTTGGGATCCCTTGAGCTCGATGCCAATTTAGGCCTCTTCTTGGACCTTCTTTTCCTCAGGATCCTCTCTATTTGCATCTCTTTAATTTTTAAGACAGGAACAATTAAGGGATCAGAGTTTTTACTATGGGATGGCAGCCCCATCCCTTACTTAATGTCTTGTCTTTCTGCTCTATAAATTCCCTCTATCTATTGTCAGGTATTTCATCTAAGGCCCCTCCCTTTGAGTCCTGAGAGTCTCTCACCTCCCAGGTCTCTGGTGCATTCTGGCGGGTCTTTCCAACCTTCTATCTCCCGAGGTTGCCTGTTTCCGTTCTTTCAGCTGGCCCTCAGGGCTTCAGTCTTTTTCCTCTACCCAATAGAGGTTTTCCTCTTCCCCCAAACCTCTATCTACTTTCTCTCCCAGGTACCTCCTTCCCTCCCCACTTGTGTTAGTTTACTTCTCCCTTGCAAGTGGGATTGAGGTATCCTCAATTGAACCTTTCAGCTTGTAGACCTTATTAAGTTTTATGGACTCTATGGACTGTGTCTTGGGTTTTTTTCTTATAATTTCCACTTATTAGTGAGTACATACCAAGCCAAGCATCTCCTTCTGGGTCTGCATTACTTCACTCAGGATAATATTATCTAGTTGCATCCATTTTCCTGAAATACTCAGAATGTCTTCATTCTTAATACTTAAGTAGTATCCTAATGTGTAAATGAACCACATTTTTTTGTATCCATTCTTTTGTCATAGAACATCTGGGTTGTTTATAGCTTCTGGATATCACAAATAAGGCCACTATGAATATAGTGAAACATGTGCTCCTGTGGCATGGTGGGGTATATTTGGGTATATTCCCAAGAGTGGTATTACTGGTCTTCAGATAGATCTATTTCCAATTTTCTGAGAAATCTCCAGATTGATTTCCAGAGTGATTGTATCAGTTTTCAATCCTACCAGCAATGGATGAGTGTTTCTCTTTCTCTACATACTCACCAACATCTGCTGTCACCTGATGTTTTGGTCTTATCCATTCTGATTGGTCTCAGGGTCATTTGGATTTGCATGTCTCTGATCACTAGGGGCTTTGAAATGTCTTTAGGTGCTTCTGAGCCATTTGAGATTCCTCTGCTGTGATTTCTTAGTTTAGTTCTATATCCCTTCTTTGATTGGGTTGTTTTGTTTTTGGTAGTTAGCTTCTTGAGTTCTTTATGAATTTTGGATGTTAACCCTCTATTGGATGTGGGGTTAGTGAAGAGTTTTTCCCAAAATGTAGGTTGCTGATTTGTCTTATTGACTGTGTCCTTTGCCTTACAGACGCTTTCCAATTTCATGAGGTACCATTTATCAATTTTTGATCTTAGAGAATGAACTATTGGAGTTTTGTTTAGGAAATTTCCCCCGTGCCAATGAGTTCAAGGCTCTTTCTCTTCTATTAGATTCAGTGTATCTGGTTTTATGTTGAGGTCCTGTATCCACTTGGACTTCAGCTTTGTGCAAGGCAACAAATATGGGTCTATTTTCAATTTTCTACATACAGAAATCCAGTTAGACCAGCACAATTTACTGAAGATCTTTTAATTTCTCCACTGTGTATTTTTGGCATCTTTGTCAAAGATCAAGTGTCCATAAGTGTGCAGTTTTATTTTTACATCTTCAATTGTATTCCATTGATCAACATATCTTTCTCTGTACCAATACCTTGTCGTTTTTATCACTATAGCCTTGTAGTAAAACTTGAAGTCAGGCTGGTGATTTCCCCCAGCCTTTCTTTTATTCTTTTATTTTTTTTATTTTCTATATTCTTTGCTTACATTCCAAATGATTTCCTCCTTTCAAGTTCGCCCCTACCCATAAGTCCCTTAAGCCTTTTTTCTTCTGCGATTCCCCAATCACCCCCTCCCACTTCTCTGTCCTGGCAATTCCCTACATTGCTGCATCAAGCCTTTCCAGGTCCAGGGCCTTCTCCTTCCTTCTTCTTGTGAATCATTTGATATGTAAATTGTGTCTTGGATATTCAGAGCTTCTGGGGTAATATCCACTTATCAGTGACTGCATTCCATGTGTTTTCTTTTGTGAGTGGGTTACCTCACTTAGGATGATATTTTCCACTTCCAAACATTTGCCTAAGAATTTCATGAATTCATTGTTTTTAATTGCTGAGTAGTATTCCATTGTGTAAATATACCACATTTTCTGTATCCATTCCTCCATTGAGGGACATCTGGGTTCTTTCCAGCTTCTGGTTATTATAAATGAGGCTGCTATGAACATAGTGGAGCATGTGTCTGTCGCGTCCACCTTTGCCAGCAAAGAGTACACAACACCAAGGAGTTTCTTCCTTTAAATGGTTTATTCGGGAAACCTTGAATTGAGCTTATTCCTTCTTTTGGCGGCGGCGGGCTCTCTCCCAGCCTGACCTTATAAACCCTAGATAGCCTCATTTGCCCAGGGAGATAACCAGCCATTTTCTCTTAGGTGAACTCAGTGAGTTCTTCATTAGCATGTAAGTGAGATAAGGAATGCAGTACACTGCACATGTATTCAAGTAATTTTCTACCAGGCAGCTGCATGTGGCCAGCGCCATCTTGTAACAGAGAAGAACCAAGGGTGGCTCACTACATGTGTCCATATTGCATGCCAGGGATTCCTCTGGCTATATGCCCAGGAGTTATATAGCAGTGTCTTCCAGAAGTGTCATGCTTACTTTTTTTAAGGAACTGCTGGGCTGATTTCCAGAGTGGTTGTACCATCTTGCAATCCCACCAGCAGTGGAGGAGTGTTCCTCTTTCTCCACATCCTAGCCAACACCTGTTGTTTTTAATCTTAGCTATTCTGACTGGTGTGAGGTGAAATCTCAGGGTTGTTTTGATTTGCATTTCCCTAATGACTAATGATGTTGAACATTTCATAAGGTGCTTCTCAGCCATTGGAAATTCTTCAGGTGAAAAATTCTTTAATTAGCTCTGTACCCCATTTTTAATAGGGTTATTTGGTTCTCTGGGGTCTAACTTCTTGAGTTCATTGTATCTACTGGATATTAGCCCTCTGTCAGATGTAGGGTTGGTGAAGATCTTTTCCCAATTTTTTTGGTTGCTGTTTTGTCCTCTTGATGGTGTTCTTTGCCTTACAGAAACTTTGTAATTTTATGAGGTCCCATTTGTCAATTCTTGCTCTTAGAGCATACGCTATTGGTGTTCTGTTCAGAAACTTTCTCCCTGTACCGATGTCCTCAAGGGTCTTCCCCAGTTTCTTTTCTATTAGCTTCAGAGTGTCTGGCTTTATGTGGAGGTCTTTGATCCACTTGGAGTTGAGCTTAGTACAAGGAGACAAGGATGGATCAATTCGCATTCTTCTGCATGCTGACCTCCAGTTGAACCAGTACCATTTGTTGAAAAGGCTATCTTTTTTCCATTGGATGTTTTCAGCCTCTTTGTCGAGAATCAAGTGGCCATAGGTGTGTGGGTTCATTTCTGGATCTTCAATCCTGTTCCATTGATCCTCCTGCCTGTCACTGTACCAATACCATGCAGTTTTTAACACTATTGCTCTGTAGTATTGCTTGAGGTCAGGGATACTGATTCCCCCAGAATTTCTTTTGTTGCTGAGAATAGTTTTAGCTATCCTGGGTTTTTTGTTATTCCAGATGAATTTGATAATTGCTCTTTCTAACTCTGTGAAGAATTGAGTTGGGAATTTGATGGGTATTGCATTGAATCTGTATGTTGCTTTTGGCAAAATGGCCATTTTAACTATATTGATTCTACCAATCCATGAGCATGGGAGGACAAATCGGCAACCAACAAATTGGGAAAGGATCTTCACCAATCCTACATCAGATAGAGGGCTAATATCCAATATATATAAAGAACTCAAGAAGTTAGACTCCAGAAAACCAAACAACCCTATTAAAAAATGGGGTACAGAGTTAAACAAAGAATTCTCAACTGAAGAAATTCGGATGGCAGAGAAGCATCTTAAAAATGCTCAACTTCATTAGTCATTAGGGAAATGCAAATCAAAACAACCCTGAGATTTCACCTTACACAAGTCAGAATGGCTAAGATTAAAAATTCAGGAGACAGCAGGTGTTGGAGAGGGTGTGGAAAAAGAGGAACACTCCTCCACTGCTGGTGGGGTTGCAAATTGGTACAACCACTCTGGAAATCAGTCTGGCAGTTCCTCTGAAAACTGGGCACCTCACTTCCAGAAGATCCTGCTATACCACTCCTGGGCATATACCCAGAGGATTCCCCACCATGTAATAAGGATACATGCTCTACTATGTTCATAGCAGCCCTATTTATAATTGCCAGATGCTGGAAAGAACCCAGGTATCCCTCAACAGAAGAGTGGATGCAAAAAATGTGGTATATCTACACAATGGAGTACTTGTCAGCCATTAGAAACAATGAATTCATGAAATTCTTAGGCAAATGGATGGAGCTAGAGAATATCATACTAAGTGAGGTAACCCTGACTCAAATGGTGAATCATGGTATGCACTCACTAATAAGTGGATATTAACCTAGAAAACTGGAATACCCAAAACATAATCCACACATTAAATGAGGTACAAGAAGAAAGAAAGAGTGGCCCCCTGTTCTGGAAAGACTCAGTGAAGCAGTATTTGGCAAAACCAGAATGGGGAAGGGGGAAGGGGTGGGTGGGAGGACAGGGGGAAAGAAGGGGGCTTGCAGGACTTTTGGGGAGTGGGGGGCTAGAAAAGGGGAAATCATTTGAAATGTAAATAAAAAATATATCGAATTAAAAAAATGCCACTCACTTTGATACTATGTGAGTAATTTTTACTCACAATAACAGAGTAGTGCTGGCTCTCCATGAACTTTCAGAATTCCTTCTTCTTCTGCCTTCATAGTCTTGAGATGAAAACATGCTACACTAATTTGGTTATAGCAATTTTTGTTTCTTTGAATTTTTAGGGATCTTCTTTGTTTTCTTTTGTTCTCCCCATTGGGGTGACACTGCATATATCAAAGACTTCATGTCAGGCTTCAGATTTGGCAGTAGTTGACAAATATAAAATCAACCAAAAATGGCTTTAATATATCAGAGATGCATTAAGAACTGTGCTATATAGGAAAACTCAGTCTATTATATCAATTCCCATCTTCTGAGGACACAGCCTATAGGCTGTAGCCATGTAGTTCTTCTCCTTAAAGCTTTTGGTTCCCATCTTTCAAATATTTTACTAACTTCAAAGAAAAACATATCTTGTTATAGATTAATGAAGTTCACTACATAATGTTTTCTTCCTTTTCACGTGGCTGAAATTGGGGGAAGAGTCGAAAATCCAGTCTGTGCTCCATGAGGAATGCTATTGTAGCATGTTAGTCTATAAACAACTGCTCAGGAAAGGGAGTTGTAGCTCACTTAGAATGAGTTTTTACCCTAGCTATCCAGTTACAAATTTCAAGCATATGGCCTAAATTTAATTCTTTCTGTTTCCCAGATAGGAAGTACCTTTCATTTGAAAGTTAAATGACTAGCTAAAAAGGATTTTCTAAATGTGCTTCAATGAAATCTCAGAGATATTTTTAATAAAATTATTGGAAATAAAATTAAAACAAGTTATGTTACACTAAAAATACATGCTATGTTTTATCATATGGTTTCCTTAGATATTGAGTGTTTTATGTATTAATAATTGTTGTTCTAGAAGATTTGTGAGAGAGCGGCTATAAAATTCTTCTCTGTAATAATGATTTTCTGTCTCTCCTTAAAAATTAATATATTCACTATTAATTTCTTATTTGCAAATTAAATAAGTTGCTAACAGGGAATTTGTGAGCAAGCTTAATTGAAAACTCTTAAGTAACATTAATAGCATAACTGAAAATAAAATTAAAGCTTAACAAATAAAGTTCAAAAGGAAATTTCATTATGGAATTTAGCAAACTGCCATGAAAAGCTAATGTTTCGACAGTAATTTTATGTCAATCAAAAACCTGTTCCATGTTTACTTTTGTGCTTCAATTTTGAATGTGATTATGGATTTTACATCTGAGAAACTGAGTTGTATAAAAAAATTGATTTTTTTTAACTTATTACATAAACAGAAGAACAAAATGAAGTCCTCAGACCTGGACTGTGACACTGATCCACTGAAAAGTCATGAATTCTAGAAATATGTACAAAGCCAATAGGAGGCATCAATGAAGAAGTCAAATTTAAATCTTAATTAACCAACAATTCTTCAAGTGTGTAAAGAGGGTCTCAATATGATTTCCCTACAGTTACTTTTATAAAATTACAAACTCTTAGACCTATTTATATGAACAAGTTGAAACATTCATTTGAAGATGCATATTGCCAGCAATATTAAACTGATCAATGATCTTTGGCAGGAAGTTGATGCTTGGGTAGGATGGACATATTTTAGTTAGCTTCTGGAGATATTAAGAAAGAATAGACCTTAGTGAAACTATTTTGTAAGTAGTTGGCAGTATAATACAAAAAAATTACTACCAATAAAAGAAGTTTGGAAAGCACTAAATGAAAGTCTGAAAATGCATACAAGAATTTACAAGAATGCTTTCTGGTGCTGCAGACCACACCGGAGATACTAAGCATGTTAGGCAAGTACTCTACCAAAAAAGCTGTATATCCAGACCCATAGCCAAAAATGTTAAGTTTTTAGTTGGTGATTTAATAAAGAAGTTGTGGAATTGTCCACAAAACAAATTCAATTTCAAAATAAAACTGATCTATCAATCCATAAAATACACAGAAGTGTCATGTGTGTGTATTATTAAGGGAAAGAAGGCTATTTGTAAATGTGATAGATGATATTGTTCCAATTATGTGACACTGAACAGTGTAAAATGGTAAAATCTTCCTAGGCTTTCAACTGACATAAGAAGGAGAGGGTACATTAATAAGACTATTGCATATGGTACTATAATGGTAGACACATGGATTCATAAAATTCTCATGACAGAGCATATAGTAAAAACAAAGGAGAGAATGCTAATAAGAGCATTGTTTAATGATAGCATATACTAGATAATCAAGGTAACAAATCATCAGACTAAGTAAGGTGAAGCCCTCTCTCTTCTGTCTCAGCAATAATAGAGTGTAATATAACCAAACACTCTTTCCTTTTTATTTTTATTATTAATTTATTTTTTTGTAAATCTTAGCCATTTCTATAAATGTACAATTTACTACCTAAAAACTAGTCTGAGAAACTGTAAAAAAATAGACGTATAGAATTTTTATATTTTTATTTACTTCAACAAATAAATATGGTATGAATCATGTGTTAGTCGTTGTGCTAATTACTGATCAAATAACTAAAATGTGTGTATTCTATATCACCAAAATAATCGAAGACAACTTAAGACAAAACAAGGCAAAATTCTTCAACTGTGCATTGGAATTAGTGATGTGTATATTGTTAACAAGAAAAATCTCACTTTGGTCCTGCTTCATCTTGAGCTTCATGTGATTTGTGAGTTGTATTTTCGGTATTCAGAGCTTTGGGGCTAATATCCACTCATCAGTGATTGCATATTGTGTGTGTTCTTTTGTGATTGGGTTACCTCACTCATGATTATAGGTTCTAACTCCATACATTTCCCTAAGAATTTCATGAATTCCTTTTTTTAATAGCTGAGTAGTACTCCATTGTGTAAATGTACCACATTTTCTGTATCCATTCTTCTGTTGAGGGACATCTGGGTTCTTTGCAACTTCTGGATACTTTGTTCTTTATTGGAGATGGATCAAAACACCCATGGCTCACAGCCAACCAATAGAATGAGAATAGGGTTCCCAATGGAGCAGCTAGAGAGAGGACCCAAGGAGCTGAAGAAGTGTGCTGCTCTGCAGGAGGAACAATAACATGTACCAACCAGTACCCCAGCCCTCCCAGGGACTAAACCACCAACCAAAAAGTACACATGGAGGATCCCACGGCTCCAGCTACATTTGTAGCAGAAGATGACCATTTCAGACATCAATGAGAGGAGAGGCCATTGGTCCTGTGAAGGCTCAATTCCCCAGAATAGAGGAATGCAAGCCAGGAAATTGTGGGGGGGAGGGAGGCAGGAGGAGGGGAGATGAGATAGGTGGTTTTCAGTGAGGTAATGTGGAAAGGGGTTAGCATTTGAAATGTAAATAAAGCAAATATCTAATAAAAAGAGTTAAACAAAACAAGAAAAACCTCAACTCAAGCGAAGATAAAATAAACATGATAACTCTCAGAACTTAAATAAATAAAACATCATGTTCACCTTTCTAATAATTATTAGTTAAAATTATCTTGAAACATTTCTCACTTTCTACGTGTAATTATATGATATAAAAATACTATAAGATATTTTTGCAAGTTTTTTGAACACCGGGGATAGGAGACATATAGTGTACCTATATAACTGTATAACACCAGTTAAGGATTCATGTGTGTTGTAAAGAGGAGTAAACTTTACAGTTAAAACAATATTTAGCAATATATTTATGTTGAAATGCTTTAAGGAAGCACAATTCTATAAATGTGAATTGTGATACATTATATAAGTGGTAAAATAATATTTTTTAGGGAGGAACATAATTCAGAACACATGGTCACAGGATGAGTGGAATACTCTTTGATAAGTTTATAAAATAAACAAAAATAACTCAGAAAAAATAAAAATTGGAAACTATTATAAGACATTCTGTATATGCAAATACACTTTGAGTGATAAACAGGTTGTTTATCAACATGAGGAAACTAATGGTAATTTATCTCTCTATATGTATGTTGCTTAAGCATCAAGATTACTTTATAAAATATTAGTGTTCTCCAAAGAAATAGGATGAACTCTTGTTCTTCATACAGAAGATCAACATCTATGTGTATAGTGGATTGATAAATACATTCATAGATAGCTGTATCTTTGAATACTCTATATAGACAGGGCAGAAAATGTATGATAAAAAATATAGAACAATGTTGTATTAGTCAATTTTCTCACCTTTGTGCAAATATTTTATAAAACATCAGAGGCAGAGATATTTATTTGCCTTGCAGTTTCCAACCTGCCAGTGCATGGCAATGTGGGGAGAAGTTCACATCGGGTCAAATAAGGCACAAAAAAGGTAGAATTGAGTACTCTGCCTACTTCCTGCTATTTAATTGTTTTTGGAACCCTCCCATAAGACCATGCCACCATCATTTATAGCAGGTCTTTTCCTCGTTAATCTTCCCTGGGAGTGTTCTCTCTAACACACATACAGCCAACCTGTAATCACTTTGGCAATCATAAACCCAGTTTAATTGTGAATCACATTTAAGGAGCAATTGAAAAAGCATATCAGATGAAGTGTCACAAGTGACTAAGCATGCAAAAGTAATACATGGTTAATAAAACAAAATTATTTTATAGAACATAAATAATGTCCACAGTCAGGTAGGTCATGACAACACTGGCAGAAAAGACAATAATCACAAAAGCTGTTAGAGTTAATGCTCAGTAGAAGATGGAAAGGGTGCCCTGGAGACCTACTATGTGAGAAAAGTCTTGATGTTAAAGTATTTTAGTGATAAATAAAACAACTTGAGCAGATCAAAATGAGCGCAAAATTCTGAAAGTGCAGAATAAATTTAATCAGAGGAGGACAAAATGCTTAATGGGCCTGGTGAGCCAAAGAAAGTGACTGAACAAGACTCTTGATCATGAGTAGGGTCATAAAGATCCTTGTGATGAATTGTGGGGCAGAAGACTTTACTTCAATAGCAACAAATTTAGGAAGCGTATTCTGTGAAAATAACTTGGAAGCAATCTTAGTCCAATGATTTGAAATAATTAAACTGGCTTGAGATCAGGAAGACACCTGAAGTTCGATTTAGTTATCGAAGAGAAATGTATTATTGGTTGCTCATAACATATGAGTCAATGGTACAAAAAAATGGGATGCTATCCAGTAGAGCAGAAGGGAGATGAGAAAAAGATGTAACAATGTTTTTAGGTTACAGATCCTCTGCTAACAGTGATGGTTTAAAAATAAAAGAATGGTGTTATTTCAGATTGTGGTCCAGAAACTTTCCCAGTCAACTATGCAATCATCCTTGTAAAGAACAATTACTAAAACTGAAACACCCAAAATGAAACAGTAATTAGATTACACATGTCCAACTACCAAACTTCAAAGCTAAATAAATAGCGTTATCATCATCTAAAGTTCAAAAAATTACCAAACCAGCAATCATGTATAGCTATTTCCAGGTTATTCTTGTTTTGAACTGCATTGTTTTTTACATTAGCACTATTAGTGAACTTTGAACATTTCCAGATGTTTTGGAATTTTTGTAAGACTGAGCATTTTTCTCTCTTCATAATTTGGACTTCACAGGAACAGGCCCTTAGTTCACTATTTAAGACTTTCCTGTGCTGTGAAGAAGTTTCTGATACTCTCTGAATGTTGACATCATCAATTGCAAACAATAATTGCTGCTGGAAAACAGAAGTCATTGTAAGAAATTAAAAGGCAGATTGGTATAGGTGTTGAAAATCCACTTTTATTAGCTTATGTGGGTATTATCACATGCTGGAACCTGCATTCTGGGGAAATGTGAGTTTAGTTTGCCTGCTTCTGCAGCCCTTTGAGGAAAGTAAACTTAAGGTCTACCTGCCTGTACAGGTTGTAGCAGAGAAAAAGATTAAGAGTAACTTCTTATTGAGTGAATACATTGCACTCTATAGCTAAGCCCATTCTCCATAGACTAATTTCTATCCAGCCAACTTGTCCCAAGTCATTGCAGAGGATATTGTAATGGATAATCCTTTTAAGAATGCCAGACATCTCAGAATGTCTCAGGATCAAACTTAATGATGTCTGGAGAACTTCCACCGGGGCTTCTGTGTATGTGTCAGTCTCCTTCATTAGATTGTAAATCCTTGAATTGAAGAAACCATATTTCATTCACTTCTCTATGCTTCATAGCTCCTCAGCAGAATACCTTGCATTTAATAAGCCAGCAATACATATTAAGTTGGACGAAGATACTCCTAGCTTCAAAATCTGGCTAAGATGTCACGTCAGTAGCACTTTCCATGCAGAACTGATTATTCCCTGAGCTGTAGCAGAGATGGACTTTGGCAATAAGAACCAGTACGCCTTTTTTAAATACAAAATTGTCTCACCTGCACATAGAAGTATGCAAATTATTGAAATGAATAAACTATATTCAACTTTCCCTGCATCTATTAATGTACAGCAAGTGTATATACCAAGCCAGGGTCATGTAATATGGGTCAGCGAGATAGAGACACATCTATGTGTTTGTATATAGACAGAGACACATATGCATAGAGGTAGAGACAAATGGAGCAATGGACTAAAAATAAATTTGCGTTTTTTCTTTTTTTTTTTGTTTTTTTTTGTTTTGTTTTGTTTTTTTTTTTTTTTTGATTTTTGGAGACAGGGTTTCTCGGTGTAGCCCTGGCTGTCTTGGAACTCACTTTTTAGACCAGGCTGGCCTCAAACTCAGAAATCTGCCTGCCTCTGCCTGCCTGCCAGCGGCTAGGATTAAAGGCGTGTGCCACCACTGCCTGGCTCTTGTACTTTATAAATACTACAAAATATTAAGAATATCAAATTATTATACATTGTATACATTATATGCATCACATATAAAATATAAGTATATATATATATCCATAAAAAAGAAATGATAATAATTTCTACGACTTCTTCATCAACAAACAAATTCTATTTACTGTTCCTTCCTTTGTTTGGATGTTACCTTTCTTTTTCAGATTTCTATGCATTTTATATGTGTGGTGTTCATATTCCCAGTCATCTTTATAGCTACAAAGAATGAATTAGGGTGCTCTCCACTGAATTACAGTGAGATAACTATTAATCTGGATACTTCTTTTGGAAATGATCAATTTTGGCATACAGAACAAATAACTTATCAGGAGCTTATTCAGCAAGATTCATCTCAGAATCCCTTATCTAAGAAGAATTTATAAATACCATTCAGTCTATCTCAAAGATCTAGACACAGTGATCTTATTAAAGTCTTTGGGGTATATTTTTTTGAAGCTTGCATAGTTCACCTTGATTCACTGATTAACTTTCCTTTATTGGTCACCTGTGATCAAAGAAGGTCTATAATCTCAAATTTGACACAAATTAAAAAATAAATGAAAATCGAGTACTCTCTGCATGCCCCTAGCATGCAGGAATATTTTCCTTAATAATTTGATGCCCTCTAATTTAACCATTCATAAGCCAAGAACAAAGAAGGATGTGCTATTTTAAAATGACTTAAACAACTTCCCATAATAAAACTTTAGGCAATATTAATTTTTTTCTGAAGATAAAGTCTCCTTAGGTAATTCAGACTAGCTTTCCAATTTTCCTCTGTCAGTATCAAAAGTGTTGCAATTAGATCTGTCACTATGTTTATCCTTGCATTTTATATTTGATGTATACATATTAATTGTATTAATAACTAGGGGATATATTTGATATTTTATACATACATATACACACATGCATTTGATACACACCACACACACACACACACACACACACACACATATATATATATATATATATATATATATATATAAACATAATGCCACAAGAAAACCATTTGTATCTGACAATTTTGCATGCATTTATTATTAACAAATTTTGCACACATAAATATGATGGAAGATATATGTTATTATATCAGTAGGTTGTATTTTTAAATTCAAAGAAATGAAGTTAAAATTATACTAAAATATGTCAGATCTAGCAATGCTAATCTAATGTTTAACCTAATGTCAGTGACAATTATGCTGTCTGTGTACATACTAGTAAACTTTTGTTGCACCCATCTTTGGGATTCCAGAATAACCATAGACTTTCCTACTTACCTATGTCTATAATCATTTGTTCTTTTATAAACAAAATTCATTCATATAGGAGATAGAATTCATGATTTAACTTGAAATTCATCTTGGACTTTACAAATAGGCCCAATTACCCTTTCCTAAAACTTTAATCATAGGGCTTATTTTTAAAGATTTTTGGATTACAAGTATCAAGCTCATTCTCAAATCATTTTATTACCTTATTGTTTCCCGTCACTTAATTGGATTCTAGTGAGTTTAATTAGGTTTAAAATGTAGTGATTATGGAAAGACAGTGCTTATTTAATGCACACATTCCCCCTTGTGGTTCTTTCAAATTCCCTAACTTTATTTAGTGGATATTCGATCACCTTACTAATTACTAGGAGAAACAGCTCAAAGCACATTCCCAACTAATGGTTGGCTAATGCTACCATCCTATCTTAGAAAAGACAGTGTGATTAAGCTAAGAAATCAGTACAAGATAATCACTATCTGATCATTTTTTAAAAATGTATGCTTATATCCTACACATTATATACATATGTTTGTGAACATATGAAAGGCAATGTAATTCTTAGTGTGCTTTCAGAAATCAATCACAAAGGATTTGACATAATTTAAATTGCCTTAAATTAAAATTATGATTAATATTCAGGTAAACTATTTTTCAAAATTTAGCTTTCATAAATTTCAACTGTATATGTTAAATATGGTAAATAATTCTTCATATTTTTAATCAAAATAAAAGCAAATGAAAATGGAATTAATAACCTCAATTTATAAATATTATTGTTTAATATTCATTTCAAGGACTAAAACATGGCTCATGGTACTTCCCTGATTGACAAGCTGAATTCATCTATAGAGCTAACAAAATGGAGAGAGATCCTCATAGGAATTTTCCTCCGGCTACATGCAGCTCATGGAATGCTCACCCCCCCACACACACACAAACTCACTATCTTACAAAGAGACAATAATTGTCTCTAGATGGTGCTGATGCTGAGTCATAATTCAGAATCACCCATGACTTTAGTGTGATTAACAACATACGTGTCTGCTACAGCCCAAAGAGCATCTCTTCTTGCCACTGAAGATTTCAATACCACTTAGTACAGTGGATAGTATTATGTAAGTTTCTACATAGGATACTCAGAATGCTTTATCTGTTGAACATCCCTCATCTGTCCTAGGCCCAAAACCATTAACTTTGTTAGTTCCCCAGTATATGAATAGTAGTGATCACCCCAGGTTGTACTGTCTCTAGTGTTCCTTCTGTTTCTACTCTTCTATTTGAAGAGTACTGGTGTTAGGTCTTTTTTGAGGTTCTGATAGAATTCTTGCAGTCTCTAAAAACTAACTACTCCAAATAGTTTTGTGAGTCTTTGTATCATGAGAGGATTCCTTTTTCTTTATATAGAGGGATATACCTAAAATATATAAAGATTTCAAATCACTTAACATAAATGAAACAATTAAGTCAAGTTAATAATGAGATATAGCCGGGTGGTGGTGGCACACTCCTTTAATCCCAACACTCTGGGAGGCAGAGGCAGGTGGATTTATGAATTCGAAGCCAGCCTGGTCTTCAGAGTGAGTTCCAGGACAGCCAGGGCTATACAGAGAAACCTTGTCTTGAAAAAACCAAATTAAAAAAAAAAAAAAGAGAGAGATAGATGTAAGCAGACAACTACAAAAAGAGTTAACAAAAGTGGTTGAGAAACACTTTAGAAAATGTTCAACATTCTTAGTTGTCAGGAAACTGAAAACTAAAACTACTTTAAAACTTCATTTTACATCCATCAGAATGGCTAAGATAGGCAAAACAAATAGTTCATTTTGGCACTTGTCTGTTGCTAGTGGGATTGTGACCTTGTACTATAGAAATCAATGTGATAGCTCTTCATGACTCTGAGAATACATTTACCACAACATCCAGCTCTGTCAGTCTTGGGCAAATACTCTAAGGACACATCATACTAGGGAGACACTTGCTCAATCATGTTCATAGATACTGTACTCATCATAGCCAGAAATTTGAAATAGCCATGATAAGCAGCCTCAACTTGATAAGAAGCCTCAAGCAGCATGTGTAAAGCCTGTGCAGGTCTGTGACATATGGGACCTAACAGTGATAGGCAAAGTGGACACAGGTTCCTAGCCCTAATCAAGAAGCTGTCTCCAAGTCATTACTACTTACAGAGCAAACTTTTTCAGAATCTCACCAAGTATACAAAGCGCAATTAAGGGAAGTTCCAATGTCTAGGAGGAGATGACCAATGCAAAATGAACACAATGGTACTTTGGGATGGATTCTTTCTTTCTATCTTTCTTTCTTTTATTTTTCTGAGATAGGGTTTCTCTGTGTAGCCCTGGCTGTCCTGAAACTCACTTTATAGACCAGGCTGACCTTAAACTCAGAAATCCGCCTGCCTCTGCCTCCCAAGTGCTGGGATTACAGGTATGCACCATCACCGCCTGGCTCAGAAGGATTCTTTCTTGATTCAGAATGCTTTATGTACACTTTGCTTTAATCATACTCGTCCATAGCATTTACATTACGGTTTCTGATTGGGAGTTTTTATTTAATCTCTCTCTCTCTCTCTCTCTCTCTCTCTCTCTCTCTCTCTCTCTCTCTCTCTCTTTCTCTCCTCTTCCTCCCCTTCTCTATCTCTGTGTGTGTTTGTTGTGTATTTGTGACTGTGTATGTTTCTGTGTAGATATGCATTTTTATTTTGTTCTTTCTATTCTATTAAATTTTCATCCTATTCACTTTTTAAATTTTTATCTTATTTTATTTATTTTCTTTTTCTTTAAAACGCTTAGAAATTTTAAAGAAAAATTTGTTTTCTTAGAAAACAAAAAATGTTTGTTTGTTTTCTAAGAAAAAAAACAAGAAGGATTTGGGTGACTGAAGAGGTGGTTTGGATAAAGAAAAAGTTGGGGAAGAAAAACCATAATCAGAATACATGGTATGAAAAAAGTATTTTCAATATAAAAGAATATTAATATAGATATGCATATTATGTTGCTAGATAGCTTACTGAAGTACAAGTTACTTCAAGTTTCTTTGGATTTATTTGACATCTTAAGACATAGATAGTTTGCCAAGTTTTTAGTTTTCAGTGTATTAGCGTCTTTTACTTGATCAAACCACTCTTGTGGTAAATATAATTGACCAATATAATACTTTGTAGAATTTGATGATTATTAAGATCTTTGGCAATAAAGTTGTACCTATGGCTAGAGAAATAATATACATTAGTTGTCTTCGGGTTTTACTGCTGTGAACCAGCACCATGACCAAGGCAACTCTTATAAGGACAATATTCATTTGGGGCAGGCTTATAGGTTCAGAGGTTCAGTCCATTATCATCAAGGCAGAAACATGGCTGAATTTAGGCAGGAGGAGCTGGGAGTTCTACATCTTCATCTGAAGTATGCTAGCAGAATAGAGGCTTCCAGGCAGCTAGGAAGATGATCTAATAGACCACACCCACAGTAACATACGTACTCCAACAAGGCTGTACCTTCTAAAAGTGCCACTTCCTGAGCCAAGCATATATATATATATATATATATATATATATAATCTATACTGCTGGATAAACCTACTGAAAACATTACTTCTAAAAGTCTTTCTGTGAAAGTATGGGGGAAAAACATTTGTGAGTTGTGAATACAAACCAGATGCCAAGAGGTAGGTTAATCTGCTCAAGTAAAGAAATCACATCTGACACAGCTACTAGAGTTTTCTAGGATCCATCTGTTTCCTGCACACACAGGTTAAAATGTAGAGTTAAATGATGCATAACCCTTATATCTTTCAAGTCCTAGAAGGTAGCAGTAATTTCTGAAATCCATCCATGTGTATAATAGTATTTTTGGATCCCTAATTTTCTCAATAGTAGCAGCTCTAACAGATTCTATTTGGACTTCCAACAAAAATAACCTCCAGTCCACAGGTCAGAGTAACAGTGAAGATTCTGTGATCTGAAAATTACATCTATCTATCTCATTCATAAATACTTATAAGAGGAAAATAAACACAGTATGAATCTGAGAACCAGTGGAAGCACCATAGTGAGTGTGACTAAGATGTCATGGTCCCCTGACCATTACAAGACTTTCCTTTCCTGGAGAGCCAATATGTTGATTTTGGGAGTATGCAGCTAGTCTCTATGAGGTGCCTAAAGATCTGATTATATAGCTTATTCAAGTGTATAATAGCCTGGAAAATTGACGGAGATGCCATTAGGGAAGGATGAAATAATAATTAAAACAAAGTAGTTAAATCATTCTTCAATTGGACTTGACCTCCCCTTTTTTCCAGGGCTTGTAATCTATAAACTGACTCATCAAAATACTGAGAGACCCAGGTTTTCTTTTTCTGTCTCTATGATTGAAAGTCAGATTTGTTCTTTTCTTTTCTTTTCTTTTCTTTTCTTTTCTTTCTTTTTTTTTTTTTTTACCATTTATACAGATCAAGCAAGAACTTAGTGGTCTTCCCACTAAGTATGATTGCACTTCCTCATGAAACTGTTTCTTATAGTATTAGTGGAATGCATATTTTCTAGTCTCTATCATTAAGGCATACTAGGTTTTGCATGGCAAATCTACCCTGTCATTTAACTTGTTCTATATCTTTGAATTTACTAGAATAGAGCCAAAGAAAGGATTCCATTTCCACCTCGATCACAGTACACCTTCCTTGAACATACAAATAATGACACAAACTAGTGACACCAAATTTATCTATGTGAGAAACAATATTAATTCCAGAACCCTTCTTCGTAGACTCATTTCAGTAAACTCAGCCTTATCAAGTTTATGCTCCTCCACCATTAGCCCATACCCTGAATATTCATTCCCAGATATCAGAGATTTTTAATTATATAAATTATAATACATTTTTAAATTTAATTTTATATATTTATTTATTCACTTTACATCCCACTCACTACCACCCTCCCAGTCATTCCTCCCTCAACCCTTCCCCCCTCCCCGTTCCCCATTCCCCCTTCCCCCTTCCCCTTCCTCCTTCCCTTCTCAAATCAGGTGCCCCACCTGAAGTATTCCCCCACCCTGGTACTTTAAGTATCAGGGTAGGTACTTCCTCTCCCACTGAGGACAAACAAGACAGCCCAGCTAAAAAATATATCCCACATGTAGGCAGCAGCTTTTGGTATAGCCCCTGCTCCAGTTGTTCAGGATTCTCATGAAGACATCTGCTACACATGTGCAGGGAGGCCTAGGTTAAGCCGTGTATGCTCTTTGGTTGGTGCTTCACACTCTGAGAGCTCCAAGGGTCCAGGCTGGTTTTGGCTGCTGGTCTTCCTGTGAAGTTTATATCCATTTTCAGGGCCACAATCCTTCCTCTTATTCTTCCATAAGAGTTCCCAAGCTCCATCCATTGTTTGGCTGTGCTTGTCTGTATTTGCCTTAGTCAGCTGGTGGGTGGGGCCTCTCCAAAGACAACATGCTCCTGTCTGCAATCATAACAGATTATAGATAATAGTGTTAGGAATTTGTGATTGCCCATGGTATAGTTCTCACCTTGGGCCAGTTATTGTTTGGCCTTTCCCTCCGTCTCTGTTCCATTCCCGATGCCCATATAGACTCTATTATCAAGTTGCTGGCATCATCATATATCCTAACTTTTTGAGAACAGGAAAAAACCTATGTGAATGAATGAATATCAGGTTCAAACAGACAAGCTGTAGAATGGAAAAGTGACAGATTTTAGTTGTCCACATCAACTGCAGGTATCAAATCAAGGTAGAGCTATTGAGGCAGGAAGAAATCCAGTCCTTTCTTCTCTCCTATAGTCTCACATTTTACTTCTCCACCTAGACTCAACTCTAAGACCTACTAAAATTGGATTGTAAGTCTGACTTTACAGTGGTAACAGTTTTTTCAGCAGATCATCTTGGTTCATAATCTTATCAATCGAGATACTCTCCTTAGCTCTCCTATAATTTAACTCTGTTTTGGATTTCGAGACGCCTTTTGAATACTTTGAAATCTCTCAAAGACTTTTTAATTTTTTATAGACAAATATAGGTATAGATGATAACAGAAATATATTAGATGCTAATATCCAACACAGATAGATATGAATATAGTTGCTATCCATGTATATTGATAATAGACAGACAATACAGCTAGAGATACAGATAGACATAGACATAGAAATAGAGATAGATATAAATATCAATATAGACATATAGGAGGGATAATGCATATAATGATCATAGGAAGATAGAGAGATGGATAGACAGAAAGACAGACAAAAACAGATATACAAGCATTTATTATGGCATCTGAGTATTAATATTTAATATAGAAATAAAAAGTCCTGTGTTTGCCTGATCCTGACTACCAGGAGAATAGGAATTCATGGCAAAACGCTGCCAATCATACACTGCAGTGTGAAATAACAGTTTTATGGATTCCTAATAAAGGATAATAGCCCTGCAGGAAAAAGGAAGGAGGATATTGCTATTAAGTGTATTATTGACCTAATCCCTGTGAAATTATTTCAGTTTTCATTGAAGAAAATTATAGTATTTAACACTTTTGATCAAACCATTCCAATTCTGAAGAAAAACAGCAACAACACTGTTTGCTATCAGAAAACCTTTCAATTTCTTCTCTCAAAAAGACACTTTTGACTGTTAAAAGGAACCAGAATTTGGGCTGCTCAGGGAACTGTAGTTGTCATGTCTCTCAGGGGAGCAGGTAGTTTTCCACTAAAACACCAAATGATACACACATATCTGTGTCTAGGATTATAGTAATAAAGACCTTGCTATTAATTTCTATTTACCCTCCAGAATTTTACTCCCAAGGCTTCTCATTGATCAAATCTAATTACAGCCAAAATGAAGCGACTGAATGGAAATGTTTATAGAAAAATATCACAAGGAAATGTAAAAAAGAGAGGTGGAATATAATATACATGGAAGAGAAAGGAGTAGTTTCCTGCACAGTTAATATTGACTATTTCTTTTACAATATTATAATGATGCCTGGCTAATTGGTTCTAAGGACAATGCTCAATAAATTGGTCACACAGGCAGAGACCACACAGTATGACACCATCTTAAAATCATGCTTCTCTTCTCTCACTCTCTATAAGTAGGATTTTTTTTGATGGTTTTACACTATACTATGGTTTTCAGAACAGCTTACATATTTCAAAATTACTTATACGGCCAAAAGAAACTTAGATAATTGATTTTGGAAGTGGCTTATAAGAGAACAACAAAGTGTTGATATTTATAATCATTGTATCGATTTTGAAGAAGATGACCTTATAAGTTACTCTTTTTTCTGAGATGAATGCTTTTCAAAATCATCACAGTCAATGAACCAGAATCTTACCCTCACTTAATGTCTGTGCCACCCTCCAAGCAGAACCATTGTTCAGTGAAAGAGTTGATGAATGACTGTATGGATAGAACATCTTAATACTCACACCTTTTCTTATCTGAATGTAAACTGTTTCTTGTGGGCTGAGAATGGTGACAATCACTGAAGCCAAATAGCTTTGATCATAGGAGGAAATCGGTATCCAATTAATTGTGTCTACAATTCATTCCTTGGAACAACAGAACTGTAAACTCTTAGGTTAGCTAATATGGAGGTAAAGTCCTTTGGTGATATGAGGGACACTGAAATACAGCCTTATTACAATGAACTCCAATCTCTAAAAATTTTTCTTATTTTGGGTTTCTATCACACCAAGAGCCAAAATTTTCAGCTCTACTAAAAACAAAATGAACAAGCAAAAATACTTTATCTTTTTATGTTCATTTAATAACATGTCCATTATTTTTATGATTGGTATAAATATATATATAGTGTTGAATATAAAAAAAATAAAATTAAAAAGAAAGAAGTTTAGTTTAAATGAATATCAAATCCCAAAGGCAGGAAGAAACTTCCATTTTTCACCTTTGGGTTTTCAGAAGCTGGCAGACCTCTCAATGTGTGCTAGTTAATAGCAACCTATGTATTAGTAAATGAATAATCAAACAGATTATTTTAATTAGAATAAATATGATGAAGTCTAAGAATACACAAAACTCACAACCCGAGAGCCTCTGATATTACTGACACACTATTTCTATTTGTTTTTGAAGAACTCAAAAATATAAAGTATTTTCAAATGAATTCAACAGAACTCTGCACCATCAGGACAACTTTAATATTTTCCCCATCCTGATATCCCTCCTCCCCTTGCCTCAGGCCCTCCCTAGTGATTAGGAGGCTGTTTGGGGAAGGCAGAATGACTATTGAATTCCTTCTACATACCAAGTATCCTCCCCCACACATATGCTACTACCTGAGAAAAAGCCAAGTGAGTAAAATAAGAAGCATTTTATTCTAAAAAATCACTATGTACATAGGATTAAATGGAACTACAGTTTTACATGCAGACACATATGTAAAAATTGTACTGACAAGCAATGAGCCCCTTTTAAAAATTAGGACCTTTATAGTATGACAATCTATTATTAAGATTGTATTGTAGGATGGGAAAATTCTAATGCCACAAAGATCATAAACAGTATTAGATTCTAAATATTCCTAATAAAAACACAAAAGAAAAAATGCCTAAAGTCCAGTATTTAAAAATCAACTAGTACTTTTCTTACTTAAATAAATTGATTTGTGGTATTTCTCTTTCGTTATAGACTATTTATTCCTCATAGTAACAAGTTGACATAGTGCCTATGAAAATAATTCTAGAAGGCATAGGTCTTGCAAGAAGAACTGCTTCATTACCATTTATTAGCAATTATTTTTAATTTTAATTATTTTATTTATTTACATTCCAGTTATATTTCCCCTCCCAGCCCACTCTCACAGTTTCTTGTCCCTCAAGGATTAAGCACAGCTTCTCTCACTGAGGCCTGACCAGGTAGATCTCTGTAACACAAGCTAAAAGGGCCTTGGACTGTATGTTTCTAGTTTGTGACTCAGTTTCTGGAAGCTCTCTGGAGTCTTGGTTAGTTGACACTTCTTATTCTCAATTTATTAAAAAGTATATTTTATTAAAATTGATAATGCCATTGAATTTTTTGTGTCTTTTCCAGAGTAGAATTTAAATGTTTCTGCGATATGATTGAGCCTAAAGACAGATTTGTTTTTTGTGTGGTGGTCCTAATTCAAATATGAATAAATTTCTTCCTTGTTAAAGAATGGTCATTTTGTACAAGGAAACAGAAAGATGATGTATACTGCACATAGTATCCTGAGGTATACAAAATATATGTTTAATATTTAATTATGCTTATATAGGATAATTAAAATGATATTTCATTATGTCTGTCTAAAGTAATAGTTTTTAGAAAATTTTAATTGTTTTCCTTGGATATTTATATTATGATAATATAGTTGTCAGATTGTTCATTAATAAAATCTACCTGTGCTCAGCTTAGTATATCTGATAATTAAGAAATATCATTTAAATATATATGTATTACCACAGATAAATTCTTTCTGAAATAATATTCGGGTTCTTTAGCCTTGAAATATTTAAAACTTTCACCCTTCCCTTTTTGGTAATTCTGTAATTTGTGGAAAAACTTTCTACCTATGATAAGCATTTCAATACTTTATAATTAGAAATAGTAATAATGAATTATTAAATTAGTGTCATCTCTTAAAATGTTTGTTTGAATAGTTTCCATAGCAACAACCCAGTTGCATAGCCCAAGTACATTATTTCTTTTTCCACATTGCAAAGCATTTAAATGTGAATCATTAAATCTTCAACAGCCATGAGAAATGGGCCTTATAATTCCTGTTCTAAAATTATGAAAATATTAAAGTCAGGGACAAAAACATGAATAATAATCAATACTAATTTATCATGCAGTTTCCTGTGAGGCAGTTCTAATGGTGCTTGGAGGGGACTGCATTACTTCCCCTACTTGGTATAAATAATGAACTATCTGAGCAAGAATTAGAATTGTTCTCCCAAGGTTATACATCTTATCTTATGTGAGGAAAACAGCAAATTCAGAGTCTACGTCAAGATTTATTCTCCTGACCTGGAGAACTTTTATTATTTTTTAATGAATTCCCATTCCTATACCTATCTTATTTACTTTATTTTATTTTAGTGTTAGTTTGTTAAGTGAATACATCTTTCTAATTATGGGACTCATGTATAGTTCAGTTTAATATATTTTCTGAAAATATGGATTTAAATATACAGTGAGTGTTTGTTGCAGATTGAACAATCATCCAGTGACATGGGAGAACACACGATGATTTTTGAGGACACTGTCTACTCTGAAGAACACTATGGGAAAGCTGTGTAGGAAATGTCTAAAATGAATGTCAGCTATGTTGATACCACTAGTACTAGCCAGAGTATTTTTAGACTCCAAAAATGTACTTCTGAATTAGTGAGTTACAGTCAGAAATTCCACCTGGGTAAACTGTTCCTTACAAAGTAAGCTTGGGATATTTGAAATGCTATGAATCACTTTCTTCTCTAATAGAACAGTAAAACATACCTGGGAATGGGTCAAGACGGTATTCTGGCAAGTGCTTGTAGGTTTCTGCTGGGTAACTCGGCATAGAGGCTTCAGTAATGATGTCTACTTGCTTGGAGGTTTAATTTCTACATCATATATGCCTTCAAGACAATTTTGTTATATTTTCCATCTGGCTTTTCTAGACTTTGTCATGTTCTGAATCATTTGAAAAGGGCAAGTGTCTTTAACCTAAGTAAGTAGATAATATATTAGGGAAAGGTAGAAACAATTTCTGAGCTGTCAGAGAATTTTCTGTTAGGCTCTGGAGTCT
The DNA here is from genome assembly GCF_947179515.1 of Apodemus sylvaticus. Taxonomy (NCBI): domain Eukaryota; kingdom Metazoa; phylum Chordata; class Mammalia; order Rodentia; family Muridae; genus Apodemus; species Apodemus sylvaticus. The sequence goes on from NC_067487.1 coordinate 23,449,195, forward strand.
CCATCCTCTCACACAAGATATGTTATAATATGAGCAAGAGTGACCTTAAAATAAAGTGTCTGGATTCATTATTCAAAAAGCTACAAATGATCCCTTTTATTAAAGTTCTGTTATGCTAAACATGCAAGACATCCCCAATAGTGAAGATCAAGTATAGTCCTTAGTCATAGAAGTATAGCATCTCTTGTCAGGTGTAAAAAAAAAAAATAACGTATGGGCAACAGCGTTGAAGTAGTTTAATTTGGATGCATTCTCATTCCTTAGAAATGTTAAGCACAGTTCCAATATGATTGCCTTACACAGTTTGGAGCTGATAAGGCTTAAAGTAACTAGACTTTGAATTGATGTTTGAATTACTGAATGATAAATTCTGATGGCAAGCAAAAACTCTTAACATTCATCTTCATACTTGTGGTGCACATAAAACAAAACTTTTATATGACAAACTTCAAATAACCATAAAGTATGTAAAATAATTTACAAGTAACATATCAAGATAACTTTTACACTGCTGTTTGTATCTTTGAAAACTTAGTTAGGAGAGTGTGAGATGAAATATTTAGATCTAATGAATAAATTTGCACTAAAGTTTGGATATAAAGCATTTTTTTCTATACCAGAAAGTTGCATGTTTGTATCACATCTAAATCTAAAATGTAATCAGAGTGATGCACCATAAGATATGTACTTCATTAGTAAGATATAGATGTACAGTGTCCATCCCTAAATTTGGAAAGGACTTTTGCCATTTTTGTGTGTTTATTTTTAAGCTTTCCATGTGACATTGATTATTTTATTTGGATCTGCATTTTAAAATGAATTCAACTGATAGGAGGATGATTGAGAGCTGTCAACCTTTGTTCATGTTTTCTTTTCTCCAGACAGGATCTCACCAGTACATCCCTGATGACTTCAAGTGAGCACAACTTTGGTTATACAGAAGGATGAAATAATCTCTTGTCTCAATTTCCAGCTGAGAGCCTTCACTCACTCTTCTCCCATGAGCACCTTCATTCTCAAAACTGAATGAAATAGATTGGGCCTTGCAGCTCTCCTGGGAAACCTGATCTGAAAAGTTCAAGGGCCTTATCAGGGTCCTAACTTTTCCTTAAAAGCCCAGAGAAATTTATAGATCATTTGAACTTTAGGGATTAACTATGCTCTTGAGTCAATGGATTGAAGTTATATCAAAATTATAAATTACCATGCCCATTCTGTGTGGCTGAAAGTAGATGTAATATACTCTTGTAATGTTCATGGAGTCACAAGCTAAACTAAATATGAAAAGAGCAGGAACCATGATAATGATGACCTGGGACCAGTAGGGAAAAACTTGATCAAATCTTTTGAATTATTAATTGGTAAATTTTAATTATGTACACTAGTGCGTGTCTGTCTATGTGCATGTTCATGTGAGTGCAGGTGACCTAGAAGTTTGAATATATTAAGAGATCATCTAAAACTGCAGTTTTGGGCAACCATAAACTGATGAGTGCTGAAAACCAAATTCAAGTACTCTGAAAGAACAACACTTTCCCTTTATGGATGACTCATTTCTTCTTTCTTTTCTTTTCTTTTGCTTCTTTTCTTTTCTTCTCTTTTCTTTCTTTTCTCTTCTCTTCTTTTCTTTCCTTTCTTTTCTTTTATGCTTTCTTTCTTTTCTTTTCTCTTGTCTTGTCTTTGATATTTTCTTTATTTACATTTTAAATGTTATTCCTTTAACCAGTTCCCCCCCAGAAACCCCCAATCCCATCCCCCTCCCCCTACTTCAATGAGGGTACTCTCCGACACACACACCCATTCACCTACCCACACTGACCTCCCTGTCCTGGAATTCCCCTACAATGGGGCATCAAATCTTCACAGGGACAAGTGTCTCTCCTCCCATTGATCCGTATAAGGTCATCCTCTGCTAGAGGATGGCTAGAGCCTTGGGTTGCTCCATGTTTACTCTTTGTTTGGTGGTTTAGTCACTGGGAGCTCTGGGGAGGGGGCACATTTGGTTGGGTGATATTGGTGTCCTTCCTATGGAGTTGTAAACCTCTTCAGCTCCTTCAGTCTTTCTCTAACTTCTCCATTGGGGACCCATGCTAAGTCTAATGGTTGGCTCCTTTATATGTCAGGCTCTGGCAGAGCCTCTTAGGAGACCTCTATATCAGGCTTCTGTCAATAAGCTCTTCTTGCTATCCACAATAACCTCTGGCTTTGGTGACTGTATATAAGATGGATCCCCAGGTGGGTCACTCTCTGGATTGCCTTTCCTTCAGTCCCTGTTCCATACTTTGTCTCCAGATTTCCTCCCTTAAGCATTTTCTTCCTGCTTCTGAGAAAAGACCAACAAATCTACACTTTTGTCTTTCTTCTTGAGCTTCATAGAAATGTATCTTGGGTATCCTGAGCTTGTGGCCTAATATCCACTTAGCAGTCAGTGCATACCATGTCTTCTTTTGTGAATGGGTTGCCTCACTTAGGATGATATTTTCTAGTTCCATTCATTTGTCTAAAAATTTCAGGAATTCATTGTTTTTAAAAGCTGTGGAGTACTCCATTGTGTAAATGTACCACATTTTCTGTATCCATTCCTCTGCTGAAGGACATCTGTGTTCTTTCCTGCTTCTGGCTATTATAAATAATGTTAATGTGAGCAGAGTGGATCATGTGTCCTTGTTATATGTTGGATCATTTTTGGGTATATGTACAGGAGTGGTATAGTTGGGTTTTCAGGTAGTACAATGTCCAATTTTCTTAGGAACCATTAGAGTAATTTCCAGAATGGTTGTACCAACTTGCAATCCCATCAGTAGTGGCAGTGTATTCCTCTTTCTCCACATCCTCACCAGCATTTGCTGTCACCTTAGTTTTTGATCTTAGTCATGCTGATTGGTGTGAGGTGGAATCTCAGGTTTGTTTTAATTTGCATTTCCCTGACGACTTAGGATGTTGTATATTTCTTTAGGTGCTTTCTCAGCCATTTGATATTTCTCAGTTGAAAATTCTTTGTTTAGTTGTACACCCCATTTTTAACAGGGTTATTTGGTTCTCTGAAGTCTAACTTCTTGGGTTCTTTGTATATATTGGATATTAGCCCTCTATAAGATGTAGGATTGGTAAAGATCTTTTCCCAATCTATTGGTTGCTATTTTGTCATACTGACAGTGTCTTTTGCATTACAGAAACTTTGCAATTTTATGATGCCCCATTTGTCCATTGTTGATCTTAGAACATAAGACTTTGGTGTTATGTTCAGGAACTTTTACCCTGAACCCATATTTTGAGACCCTTACCCACAGTCTCTTCTATTAGTTTCGCTATACTGGTTTTACATGGAGGTCCTTTATCCATATAGACTTGAGCTTTGTAAAATGGAATAAGAATAGATCCATGTGTATTCTTCTCTATGTTGTCTTCCAGTTGAACCAGCCCCATGTGTTGAAAATACAGTCTTTTTTCCACTGGATGGTTTTAGCTCCTTTGTCAAAGATCAAGTGACTAAAGGTATGTGCTTTAGTTTCTGGGTCAATTCTCTTCTATTGATCTACCTGGCCATCTCTATATCAATACCATATAATTTTTAGCTCTATTTCTCTGTAATACAACCTAAGGTCAGGGATGGTGATTCCCCCTGAAGTTGAGAATAGTTTTCGCTATCCTGAGTTTTTTGTTATTCCAAATGAATTTTCAAATTGCTCTTTCCAATTCTATCAAGAATTGAGTTGTAATTTTGATCGGGATTAGATTGAATCTGTAGATTCCTTTTGGCAAGATGGCTATTTTTACTATATCCTACCAATCCATGAGCATCGTAGATCTTTCCATCTTCTGAGATCTTCTTTGATTTCTTTCTTTATGGACATATAGTCATATAGATCATTTTTGTCATATAGATCTTCCACTTGCTTGATTAGAGTCATGCCAAGGTATTTTATATTATTTGTGACTATTGTGATGGATGTCAATTCCCTAATTATTTTACTACACTTTCTTTAACTGATTATTCAATATTTCTTTAAGTTGATATTAGCATTTTACATACAGTACTATATATATATATATATATATATATATATATATATATATATATATATATATATATCAGTCTCTGCATTTAGTAAACATCATTGCTTTGTAACAAATAGGAGCCCTTGAATATAGTTTTTAATTCAGGTTTAGTGATTAAATCAACATATCTTTATATGGCCATTGTTATGCATGTCATTTTCCCTCATAAAAACGTATTTTTAATTAATACAGTCAAAGACCTGGATATAGAAGGCATTATATTCTGTCATATTATTTTCTGTACTTCTGCTTCCAGCATTTACATTGTTTCCCACTGCTTTGTACTTTATATGGAACATTTGGTCAGTTACTAGGTGAAACATAAGCAGAGTTAACATGTAACCATTCTTTGCTTACTTCAATACTCTGCACAGCCTGGAATGAATTCTTCCCATCTAACAGAAACACAGAAGAGATAATCTGTTATTTCAGACACTAGATTGGATGAACATTGATTCTTTCTGCCCCCATCTTGCAACATCAATTAAATACTTAGGCTGATAAGGAAATTTGTTTGTTGAGTTAACTTATTTTGTTTTTAGGGTGATTTATTACTACATAACACACAAAATGATTATGAGATATTGGAATTCAGGCATAAAATAACAGATTCTGAAAAGACAGCATTGCAACAGCTGTCTAAGATAATCTTATCAGAAATTTCAATAACGGTGTCCACAATATCTAATGTGGTGCATGCTTATTTGTTGTACTTAGAACACCCAAGAAGATATATAGCATACACTCAATAAAATAATAATAATAAAAACAACTAGTGGATAAACTGGAATTAAGTAATAATTTTAGAGAATTAAAATATATACACCAATTTCAGAGAGCTAAAAATGATTAAACAACAGCTGTGTTTAGGTAAACAGTGCCTCAGTGGAGGTACAGATTAAAGCAGTTTTCTTTCATGATTTTAGAAGATGATACTACACAGGAGTCCATCCCACACATTATTATTTAATTGAGACATGCAGAGTAGTCATTTGTAACTCATCTCAACTTTCTAAAGTTTGGTGTACACACTCATAAGTTGAAATAAAAGCTTCCTATCTGTTTCTTAATGAGAATATGCATTTGAAGTTGACCTTGAATTTCAATATATTAATGGATATTTCTTTCTAAGGATTAAAAAGAGCACGTGACAAATAAGTTTTCTAATTTACACCTTAATATTTAATTTACACAATATAGAAGGAATTAAAAATTGTAGTCAAATTTTATGACATTTAACGTCTAAAATGACTATTGATATGCCAAGGAGAGTTAATATCCATAGAGGCCTCCCCTACTCTGCAGAGAAAGGAAAGGGAAGATGGGATAGGTGAGGTGAGAAGGAGGGACTGAGAGGTGAGGAGGGGTGGGAAGTAGCAATCAGGGGGTAAAGTAAATAAATGATAAGTGAATATTTGCTTAGAAATGTGGAATACCCAAGACATAATCCACATAATAACTGATGTCCAAGAGGAACGGAGGAGTGGTCCTTGGTTCTGGAAAGACTCAGTGCAGCAGTATAGGGGAATACCAGAACAGGGAAGTGGGAAGGGTTGGATGAGGGAATAGGGGGAGGGAATGGGACTTTCGGGGAGTGGGGAGCCAGAAAAGGGGAAATCATTTGAAATGTAAATAAAAAATATATCGAATAAAAAAAAATAAATGATTTAATAAAATAAATAAATAAAATCAAAATTTATTGATTGTTTTTATTGACTCAGTAAAATTTATTGACTCAGTAAGAACTTTTCATAAATTTTCTATTTCTCAGAAATTTTAAGGCCGAGATTTGTTATTTAATTTGACAGACCTCCCCCCCAAATGAACTGTATGTTGAAAAATAAATGCTTGCAATATTTATTATTCAGTTTGAAAGAAAAGTTATGTATTTTCTTTTCTCGGTGACTGGTAATTAAAATGTATATGTGAATTTAGATTGTATTATGATTTAAGACCAGATGTGCTCTTACCGTATCAGAAATAAGTCTCTCTTTCTTCCTCTCTCTCTCTCTCTCTTTCTCTCTCTCTCTCTCTCTCTCTCTCTCTCTCTCTCTCTCTCTGAATCACAAGACCTGACTACTGTACTTAATAGGATTACCAGTATTTCTGATATTTCCTCTGCCCTGGAGAAATAATTTTGATTCTGAGCAAAGATATGATTTTCTATCTTGAGTTGCTCTTTACTCAAATATATTCCTTAGGTATTCTTGTACCATGTTTCAATGAAACAAAAATTGTATTGCTCCATTCTTTTGGCCCTAGAGTTTAGATCTCTAAAGCTAATGTACACATATCAAATTCTCATTATTTTATATACTATTGTTAAATCTCTCATTATATGTATATCTTATTCACCCATATGTATGTGTATATATGTAGAATCACATTATACATTAGCAAAGACATACATTTAAGTGGAATTTTAGAACCTCTGAGTTGTTCTGAATTGTTTTTAATTAATAAGCACATGATCAATACTAAAACATCATCCTAAAAGTTTTTGAATTTTTAAATTTCTTTTTTGTCATAAAACTGACCTTTTTTAAGATTTTTATTAATTATTTTTATACAACCCATGTTTTATTCCCCACCCTGCCAACCCTTGTCTACCCTCTGACTGTTCCACATCCCATACCTCCTGCCATCCCTGTCTCCACATAGATGTCCCTGTGCCCCACCCAACTTCAAAACTCCCTTGGGCCTCCAGTCTCTTGAGGGTTAGGTACATCATCTCTGAATGAACACAGATCGGGCAGTCCTCCATTGTACATGTGTTGGGAGCCTCATGTCAGCTGGTGTATGCTGTCTGTTTGGTGGTCTAGTGTTTAAGAGACCCCACGGTTTCAGATTAATTGAGACTGCTGGTCTTCCTACAGGGTCACCCTCAGCTTCTTTCAGCCTTCCCTAATTCAACAACAGGAGTCAGCTGCTTCTGTCCATTGTTGGGGTGCAAATATCTGCATCTGACTCTTTCAACTGCTAGTTGGGTCTTCTGGAGTGTAGTGCTGTCATGCTGGATCACTTTTTGGTGAGTGCTCCATAGCCTCAGAAGTAGTGTCAGGACTTGGGACCTCCCCTTGAGTATGATCCCACTTTGGGTCTGTCATTGGACCTTCTTTTCCTGGGGCACATCTCCATTTTCATTCCTGTTATTCTTTCAGACAGGAACAACTATGGGTCTGAGTGATGACTGTGGGATGGACCCCTTCCCTCATTTGAAGCCTTGTCTTCCTTCTCCTACTGTCAGGCATTTCATCCAAAGTCCCTCCTTTTTAGTCATGTGAGTCTCTCACCTCCAGGTCTCTGGTACATTCTGCAGGGTCTTCCCGGCCTCCTATCTATTCATAGCAGCCTTATTTGTGATAACCAGAATGTGGAATCAACCTAGATATCCCACAGCAGAAGAATGGATACAAAAAATGTGGTTCATTTACACAATGGAATACTACTCAGCTATTAAGAACGAGGGCAGCCTGAGATTTGCAGACAAATGGAAGGACCTAGAAAATATCATCCTGAGTGAGGTAACTCAGATCCAAAAGGACAGGCATAGTATGGATTCCCTAATAAGGGGATATTAGCCAAAAGAAAAAAGAAAAAAAAGAAAGAAAGAAAGAAAAGAAAAGAAAAAAGAAAGAAAATGAAATACAGAATACCCAAGATACAGTCCACAGAACTCAAAAAGATCAACAAGCTGAATTGCCCAAGTGAGGACACCTCAGTCCCACTTGGGAGGGAGAAGAAATTGCAGTCACAATTGGGGAAGGAGGGAGGGAACTGGGAGGGAAAGTATATGGGGCAGAGGAGAGGGGGGAATAGGGGAAAGTGATCTGACATTGGAGGAGGGAAAAGGACTGAAACCCTGAGGGCCAGCAGAATGAATGGAAATAGGCAACCTCAAGCTGTAGGAGGTTGAATTCTTTTAAATTTCTAAAGACCAAGTTTAATCTTCACACAGGAATAATTTGGACACCCAAAGCACATATTTTCCCACAATTTTGTTGTAGCTTACAGGAGTATCCATGCAATTCCTTCAAATATAGACCTAAAATTAATATGACAAAAATATTCTAAAAACACTCTGCAATTGTTTCCCAAAACTGTGTACATTGTGGCTTCTGTGGTAAAGAGAATTAATTTTAAGGTTTCCCATAAAGAAAAAAAAACATTTTTTATTTTATATAAGATATTAGGCTTCCTCTATTGTCAGCAATTAAATGAACCCTCTGTTTCCTTCATGTTTTTTAATCCTTACAAGGTTAAGACATTTCCATTGCAAATGGTTTTACATTGTTATCATTTCTGCATGTGTACACAATGCCCTGAAATGAATGAGGAAATGTATGTACCTACGTGTTCTCCATAGAGTCAGTGCCACTCAGAATATCTAAATATAGATTTTCTAAATATAGACTAAATATAATGATTTAAACCTATTTTAATTACTTTTCCAATATTAGTTTTCATAGAGAACTGTGTTTTCAGAAACTTCCTCTCACATTAGCTTTGGTGAGCACCCACTGGTTGAGTGGTCTCTGGACTCCATATTGAAGACAAGTGTAAGTGAGCCATTTTCCATGTATAGATGTGTTCCAGAACTTTTAAGAAGTCACAGTTATTTGGTAAATAATATTACTCAGCACTAGGAACTAAAATATTATTTGATCTCAAAGAAGCTTTTTTTTTTCCAATAAAACTTTAGTACTTTTTAAAGGAATATATCGGGGATTCAACATTAAGTACAAACAGTGAAAAAGAACAAAAGCCTATATTTTGAAACTATCAATGATACAACACCTATAAAAAACCAGTTAGTATAAATGGCTCATCTCTCTCCATGCTGGTGGAACTACATTCTGCACTTTATAATGGTTCCAAATTAGAGTAATGGCCAAGATCAATAAAGAAGTCTTGGATTACAGCCCAACAACGAGATTCCTTCCATGACATTTGTTAAATATCTTCATCTTACTATGATTAACTATGGTAACATTCTTCCTTAGTCTCAGATACTCTGTGAAGTTATAATGTCAATACCACCTCTATTATAATTTTAGTATGAGATGAGTATTATAATGTAAATTATTGCATAAATGTCAGTGTGTTGCCTTAGTTAGGGTTTTACTGCTGGGAGCTGACACCATGACCAAGGCAATTCATTACATTTAATTTAAACAACATTTAATTGAGGACGGCATGCAGATTTAGAGGTTCAGTCCATTATCATCAAGACAGTAGCATAGCAGCATCCAGTCTGGCATGGTGCAGGCAGAGCTGAGAGTTGTACATCTTTATCTGAAGGGATAAATGACTCCCAGGCAGGTAGGGTGAGGGTCTTAAAGCCCATACCCACAGTGACACACTTCCTCCAACAATGCCAGCTCTACACCTAAAAGGCCACACCTGCAAATGATGCCAATAGGTCATCTAAGCACATTCAAACCACCACAAACATATTGCAGAAATTTTTATAAATTTGTTGTCTTTAAAAATACTTTAGAGAATATTTATAGTGATTATTTTAAAAAATAAAGTATTTTAAAATATTTATTATTGGTATCATCATCATGTGAATATGGATTCACAGTATTGTTTGTATGTGTGTGTTTGTGTGTGTGTGTGTGTGTGTGTGTATTTGCAGATGCTTCTGCATGCCAGAGAAAATGAAACTTAGAAGATAATTTTATGAAGTTTGTTCTCTCATCCCACTTTTATATGATTTCTAGGGATTGAACAAGCATCGACGTGCTCACAGAAAAGCACATTTATTCAGCGAGCTTTCCTATTCCTGGCCTCTCAAAATGTTACCTTGAATTTGAGGCACATGTACAGATATGTAAGTATTAACACAAGTTTATAAATATTAGTTCAAGAAGTTGTTTTTAATTAGACAAAATATATCTTTCAAAGTACATTTTTCTGTATAATAAGAAGTTAATGATTGAGAAACAATGACATCAAAAAACTATTGAAATATAATTATAAATTTATAGTGAAGTAAATTTGAAGGGAAAGAATTTTAATTAAAAACTGATCTGATCTCTATCTTTTATTCAGTGTTCCACTTTTGTGTGCATGTAACATATGAATAAAAATGTATTTCCCTAGAAAATTCTTCTAAGTGTATATCAGATATGGACCAGGTTTTTGTATCTCTAATCAAAGTAAAATGTTGTCTTTGTGACCTTGACTACCTTACCTGACTCTTTGTAGCTATTTCTCTTTCACTGGACAATTAAACCATAGTAGAATTTTGGTGCCAAACAGATGCTACCTTTGGCTGGAATTGTCTTGGGTAAATTATAAAATAATAATTAATATCTCAGAGAGCATGCCCAGAATTTTTTGCAAGCATATCCATTACCTCTGTACATAAACAGAATCAATTTTCATTAACTATGTTAATTCCACCCAGGCTCATTATCAAAGCTTTCCCAATGCCTGAGTAGGCATTATGGCTTATTTTCCAAATCAAACAAAGCCATTTTTCATTATTTGTTTTGATTACCTTCAATATGGCCATGCCTAATTGTGTCGAGAACAGGTGCATTTGTGTTGCTAAAGGAACAAAAATAACAGTCTGAATATGAACCGTGTGTGTGCCATGTGGTGCAATTATTTCATAAGGACACACAGTGGGAAGAATTCTGCTAATAGCTCTCTTAATATAATTATAGGCCAAATGGAGAATAAAAAGGGAGTAAGGGAATTATAGATCATAATTTCCAGCGGCATCTTCCAGCTGAATCAAAAGATGATAATAATTGTATTCATTTTTTTAAAGGAAACCACTAATTACCTCAAATATATTTCTGTAACACACTACAATTTTTGTGGTATAATATATTTTATGAGAATATTTTAAACGTGGAGATCTTAACTACATTAATAGATTCTACATCATTAGATAGAGTTCTTCATTTAAAAATTAAAGAAAATATAACCAAGCAGGTAACAATAATATTATGCACCTGTTCTATTTGATGTAAATTTATTTTCTTTTTAAAATTATACTAATAGTAACTTCTTTGTTTATTCTCATGACCATAGTTTTTGCTAACTGATTAACAATTCATGTAATACTTCAAAAATCAATGATGACACCATTTTTATATTTGAAAAGTGAAAACCACACCACATTATCTTTCTTATTTACTCAATAAGTTAGCCAAGGGTGTATACATTCTGAGTTATTCAGAATTTTATATGTTATATTTAGCTACTATAAAAATTCAATTGGCAATTAAAAACTTCAATATTAATTTTCATTTAATGATTGTGCTTGTTGGCATGTGTGCCCACATACTTGTACAAGTGAAAGGCCAGAAGATGGCACTGGGTTTCTTTTATAATTTTAATAAAAACTAATTTTTAAACATGAAAGCTCTGGAATATATCACCATGAGATTATATAAATTTTATATAATTTTTTTTGTTTTTTCCGAAACAGGGTTTCTCTGGGTGGTCCTGCCTGTCCTGGAACTCACTCTGTAGACCAGGCTGGCCTTGAACTCAGAAATCGGCCTGCCTCTGCCTCCCAAGTGCTGGGATTACAGGCGTGCACCACCACGCCCAGCTTTATATAATTTTTTAACTGGATATTTTCTTTATTTACATTTCAACTGTTATTCCCTTTCCTGGTTTTCCCTCCAGAACCTTGCTAACCTATCTCCCCTCCCCCTGCTTCTATGAGGGTGTTCCCCCATCCACCTACTCCTGCCTTGCCACCCTGGCACCCCTTCACTGGAAAGGCCATCCAGAGACTGCCCCTCCTGGGGATCCATCCCATATACAGTCACCAAATCTACACACTATTGCGATGCCAAGAAGTGCTTGCTGACAGGATCCTGATAAAGCTGTCTCCTGAGAGGCTCTGCCAGAGTCTGGCACATACAGAGACAGATGCTCACAGCCAAACATTGTACTAAGCACAGGATCCCCAATAGAGGAGTTAGAGAAAGGACTTAAGGAGCTGAAGGGGTTTGCAGCCCTAAAGGAAGAACAACAATATCGACCAACCAGACATCCCACAGCTTCCAGGGACTGAGCCACAATGCAAAGAGTACACATGGAGGGACCCATGGCTCCAGCAGTATATGTAGTAGAGGATGGCCTTGTTGGGCATTAATGGGAGGAGCGGCCCTTGGTCCTGTGAAGGCTTGATGCCCTAGTGTAGGGGAATGCCAGGAAGGGGAGGCAGGAATGGGTGGGTAGATGAGAGAGCTTCCTCATAGAAGCAGAGGAGGGGGCATGGGATCGAGGGCTTTCAAAGGGGAACCTGGAAAGTTCCCCCCAGCATTTGACATATAAATAAAGAAAATAGTCAATAAAAGAAAAGAAATTGAAAAAAGAAAAGTAGGTATTTACTTTGTGAAACTTAAAACAGGCCTTTTTTAATTTCCATTTTCATGTCTATAAAATGAAGATGAGTATAGAATTGGTTTGATAAGGTTATTGTAATTCTTAAATGATTCAAGAAAAATTTTGCCTGAAACAATGAATGATTCGCTGAAAGTTTTTGAAATGTTGACAATAGAGTAACTTATTTCCCTTATGATGTTTATATCCACTTGTAGTGATTGTAATTTATATAGTATTCTTCTGCATCCTTTCTTTTGACAAAGTTTTGTTTTAATAGTTTCTTTACCCTTAAAGAATTATTTCCTCTCTTCCTCCAAAATTTGTTTCTACGCACATCTTCTTCTGATTTCCTACTTATGGAGGCTCTTGTTAATCAGAGCAAATCACCAAAAATTTTATATTGTGCTTGCACACACACACACACACACACACACACACACAGAGAGAGAGAGAGAGAGAGAGAGAGAGAGAGAGAGAGAGAGAGAGAGAGAGAGAGAGATGTGCATGTGCATAAGTGCATCCCTAAAGACTTAGTTTCCATTTTTAGATGAATGTCCTCTTCATGTTCACTCTTTATCTGTAGATCTTAATTTCAGTAGTCTTATGTTTTACTCCCTCAACTTGGAAAGATCACCTTGCTCCTATTAAGGTGCCAGAAGGAAAAAAAAAAAGATCTTTCTGAACTTCCTAATTTATCACCTTCAAATCCTTGAACTCATCCTATTTCAAGAATATATCTAAATTAAACCAGCTTTATGTAATGAAGACAACACAAATGTAAAATTTTTCTTTAATTTGCCATGTAAAATAAGGTAATAAAGGGCTTGAAGGATGGCTGAGAGGTTAAGCACATCTATCATTCTTGCAGAAGTCCACATTTCAATTTCTAAGAAGCTCAGCATGTGGTTCAAGCTGCTTGTAGCTCCAACCCTAGGGGAATATGACCTACTATCATTACTATCATTACTTTGCACCTGCTCGCAAGTGCACTTGCTGGGTTATCTCGCATACAAGCATAATAATTACAGGAATGCTACATATCATTTTCAGGTTTTAATGCCACTCAAACAAAATTGTTCTATGGGGAGAAGAAAGCCCAGAGACATGAGAAATTTCTTTTCCCAAAGTCACCCAAATTAACCCATCCCATATTATTTATTTACTATTTATCTTCCAAGACTACTCTGAACACTAATATCTATTATCTCTGACAATGGCTTGATAATATAATATTTCATGTCTTTCTATGGTGATATCCATGTTCCTCATTTGTGAATATTATTGAACATCATAGTCTTTTACAACTACCAACTAAAGATAATACAAGCCTTAATCATGAAGAATGAATGCTGGATGTTGTCCTTAGTGTTTTGAACTGAATGGATATATCTTCAATAATAAATGTTTGCATTTCTACCTGAAAAGATTGGTGAGAATTCACTGGGAATTAGAGTTCCACTTTGAGAAATTTATATATATTAGCAGTAGAATGGTTCAGTGTGCTGCAGAGTATTGGTCAATGACATGAACAAAAAGGACAATAAATAAACTATAACAACACTAAACTGTAGATTGATTTCTTGTAAAAAATTATTTATAGGAAATATAAAGGAAAATTGTTACCTGATCTAATTATCTATTTTAAATTTTGAAATGAGCTATGCTAATTTATAAGAATAAAATAAACTATAACTTTATTAAGAGGTGTGATAATGTAAAGTACGAAATTCTCTGAGTATATTGGCCTGAAGGTTAATGTGCATCTCTATATGTTAAAATTTCAATTATCTTTTTATTTATAACCATGTATTTTCTACTTATAATTTGTCCTTAAAATACATAGTTTAATTGCTTAATTGTGAATAATCACAATGGAGCATTTGAAAGTAAGACATGATCACACAAAATGAGATAAATTGAGATAAATCAGGACATTATTTATTAATATGAAGGAATATTATGATGTGTTGTGTTTTCAATAACAAATACTATGTATACCCATATCCTATTAATACTATTTTGTAAATGACTTAGTTGGACTAAGTATGAAATCCTAACAGTGGAAGATATTCATTTTCCCAAAATAAAATTCTCTGTCTCTTTTTTCCCTCTCCCTCTGCTCCCTCTCCTTCTCTCCATCTCCTCCTCCTCCCTCTCCTCCTCCTCCCTCTCCTCCTCCTTCCCTCTCTCCCTCTCACTTTCCCTCTCTCCCTCTCACTCTCCCTCTCACTCTCCTCTCTCTCCAGCACATCCTTCTCCTTCTCCCCATCGCCATCTCCCTCTCCCTCTCCCTCTATGCCTGTAGGCATTTTGTGTTTTTACTTTCAGTCAAAAACAGTGTCAACTTTACCTTGCTATATTATATGCATTTAGCACCTTAGTATGACATATTCCAGACATTATTGTATCTATCATTTTTAAAGTTCAAAAATTAATATTATTACATATTTTCCACCCATTTATTTACCCAGAACAAAATAAAATACAACATACTCTGACAGAACAGTTTTGGGACTCTATTTGAACAGGGGAATTCAATTGACACACTTTCATAATTTGTCCAGAAAGTTAATGAAACATATTATAGAAAATTAAAAAATGACATAAAGTCTGATTTTTATATTTAATTCTAGAAAATCATCATTCTAAATTTTATTTTCTTGGATCATGGTGGTAAATTTCTTTAGGTTAGGGTTTCTGTATGGAAATGAATTAAACATAGGGTAGTTTATGGAAATGTTTTCAGAAGTCTGTAATTTTTAAAAATTTTTATGTTCAATTTTCTCCATAGATTTGTTTATTTGTACAGAGCCATATTGGAGCAGTCATGTACATGGTTTGAGTTTGACATTGGTCAAGGACAATCCCTGGCTTCAGGCAGGAATCTGCCATTAGGACATAATAGGGAAATAGGTTAAAGCAGGTATTTTTATCCTAGGGTAGAGCTCAGTGAAGGTTAAGCTCATTGTTCCTCCAGGTCTAGGAATTCCTGAACTAAGCAGGTGACCCACTCAGCTTTCAGAGCAGTTGAGAGAAGGACCTCCAAGAGAAGTTAGACAACTTCCACTGGAACTCAGCCCAGAGTCTGGGTAGAAGGGTTTGCCCAAATTGTTAAAAGGTCTGACTGACATTAAAGTTTCCGGCCTTGATCAGTGAAACATTGTTCTGGCCCTTCTTTCTTTTTGCCCCTTCTTCATCCATCCCTCAGCTTCTTTTCCAGCAACCCAGTTCGTAATAGCTACAGGCAGCTATGGAATACAACATTTATTTATTCAATTTACAGACTGATCACTGTCAGCGCCCTCCTCTGCTTCCAGCCCCACCTTTATACCCTGTCCTCCATCAGTCCTTCCTCTCAGAACAGTATGGGAGTTATTAGCAACATTCTGCTTGTACCTAAGGCCCTCTTTATGACATGAAACCCATTCTTGGCATTTTCAATAAAGCCAATAAGGGAGAACTCAATGATAGTATTCCAGTAAGTGGACTTAGTATATAACTGGCTACTAATAGCATACATTTATACCTACATAACAGCACTTCTGTCAAAAGTCAGTCAAGAAGCTTCTTGCAGTGTAGGACAACACAGACATCCTCAATCAGCCAATATGAAATGAATAAGTGACTTCGGAATGCCCAGTACTAAATGGAATGAACATGATAGAAGCAATTCCTCAAGACTCAGGGAAACTCATGGATGAGGTAGCTGAAACATTAGCTAAATGTTGCATGTCTTCAAGGAAAGAGTGTGTTTTTACACAGCAAAGTGCTTTCAAATGAGATCACTGCGATTGTGATAAGATGACTAGGTTTGCAAAGCCAGCCAAAATCCTAACGTGGATGACAGGGCATTAGAAGACATGAAATTAATTGAAGAACTATTGGCATTTGATAGCTGCTGAGAGAAGATGTGTTATCTGTCCTTAAGGATAAAATGAACTAATATCCACTGAACTACCACAATCTTATCTAAGTAGGTCTTCGTCTTTCTTTTTACATATATATATGTAAAAAATTTTTCTATATTCTTTGAATACGATCCAACCAAAAGCTTTCCCCTTTCCCAGTTCCCCCCTCCCCATATGTCTCATAAGTCCTCTTCTCTCCATCCATTCTCCTATCTTTCCCCCTCCCTTTTCTCTGTCCTGGTACTCCCCTACAGTGCTGGATCAAGCCTTTCCAGGATTAGTGCCCTCTTCTTCCTTCTTCATGGGAATCATTTGATATGCTAATTTTATCTTCAGTATTCAGAGCTTCAGGGCTAATTAATATCAACTTATCAATGATTGCATTCCATGGGTATTCTTTTGTGATTGCGTTACCTTGCTTAGGATGATTCGTCTTTCTTAATCTGTAGGTATTCATAAATAGTGCTATGCCTGTCTTCTACTTATTCTTAATTTATAATTTGAAATACTAGCTGGCTCATTGCTACTCTTAAGTGAAAAATCTATGACATTTCCTTCTTCAGGACCATTCATCTAAAATCAATGAAAAATTACTTAGTCTGCTGTAACTCAGGCTTATGTTATCTCTTCTTAATTAATGATGGACATTCTGTGCTACTCTCTATGAGTTTTATCTAATCTCATGCTAGTACACTACTTTTAGGTCTTCGTTTATGCTTACTATCCAGCCTCTCATTCCTTCAAGCATCCTGGGACACTTAACCCAAAACTCTTTCTTAGCACCAACTCTTCCCCTCTTGTTCTTCCTTGAGTTTTTAAAGCTCACCCACATTTACACACACACTCTTCACACGCAAACTTATTTCTCCATTATATTTTTAATGTTTTAATTATTTTTTCTTGCTTCATTTATTTACATTCCAAAACTTGGCCCTTCTTCCAGGAATACCTCCAAGAGTTCTAGACTCCCTCCCCTTCCCCTTTGCCTCTGAGAGGCTCCCCACCACACAGCTTACCCATTCACCCCTTCACATGCCCACACATCCCTGGCTCACCACCACCCTGCAACCACCTTCCCTGGACATCAATTCTCTACAGCATTAAGCACATCCACCTCTACTGATGCCAGATAAGGAAGTTCTCTACTACTTATGTGCCAGAGGCCATGGACCACTCCTTGTATACTCTTTGGTTGGTGGCAAACTCTCTGGGAGATCACAAGGGACTGGGTTAGTTGATACTGTTAGTCTTCCTATGGCATTGCAGTCCCCTTCAGCTCCTTCAATACTTCTCTTAACTCTTCCAATAGTGGTTGCTGACCTGAATCCAATGCTTGCCTCTTAAGTATCTACACCTGTCTCAGAGGAAAGCCCTGCTAGACTCCTGTCTGCAAGCACAACATAGCATCAGTAATAACCCTAATAACAATATTAAGGTTAAGGTTAGTGAACTTTTCTGCACACAACATCCTTGCTTTGCACACATTTACCCTCAGAACTGAAATATTCGAACATGTACGTTTCTGGCATTTAGAGCTGTCTATGAAGAGTCTGAAGTTATTCTGATAGCCACATTTTTGCATAGGAGTTCACATTATATTCAGAAGGCTTTTAGACCATTTCTTGACTTTATATTTTTGTCTTCCTGACTATGATGTGTTTTAGATCATTTTCTCTCTGATTATTTGTATTCATGGTTATAAATTCCTCTTGTGAATCTGAGAACTTTATACAATGTGTCTTTACGATATATGATCTTTCAAATCCATGAGCCATTTTCTATCTACCTAACTTTATTGTTCATTATATCTACAATAGCAAGCCTTAAATTTTATATATGAGTAACATTCTGGAGACCGAGAAGGTTATATTCAAATATAAATGTATACATATATGTACATATATATATATATATATATATATATATATATATATATATATATACATGAGTGTGTGTGTTTGTGTGTGTGTGCATTTAGTAATAATTCAAAAGGCCATGAATGTCAAAGAGAGCAAGGGAGAGTATATTCAGGACCTTAGTGGGAAGATAGGAAAATATTATATTGAAATCACAAACATAAAAGAAAATCATCTCACCAATTCCAGCTTTTGTTATCTATGTATTCATGTGGGCTTCTGCTAGAGCAGTCAGTTTACAAGGGGATAATTTTAAAGAAATTCTCTATGTATCTCTGTCTCAGTCTCCCTGTCCTCCACTTGCCTTCCCAGGAGCTATCAATTTCCAGTAGCTCTTAAGCTAGGGTTGACTTCTTACCAATATTCAACTTCCATGCTTGGAATTTGTTCTTCTTGTGCTTGTTCATTTTCACATGGGCAACTGTGTTGCTGTTAGAATATGATCTTTCCTTGTAACTACCTACTGCCTCTTTTCCTTACAATATATCAGATTCACTTTCACAATAAATTCTGAGCTTTGTAAGGAAGGCATGTAATACCAATTTACAATATCCAATTTAGTGCAGAGCAGTTTGCAATCTTTTAATCTCCTCATATTGTTCAGTGTTGAGTCATGTGCTAATTATCATCTACTACAAAGAGAAATTTCTCTGAAGAGGGTTAGAGGTTGCACCAATTAAATACTACAACTGTTTGTCAGAATGATAGTATAAGATATGACCCTAGAGACTCTGGCCTAGTGGTTTTTAATCTTGTCCCTGTGCTAATTTTAAAACAATGCAGTTTTGTTGATTCTGTATTAATTTTTATTGGTCCAATTTTTGAAACTTAGTATGGTTCTCTCACTTTAGCATGTGTCTTTCTATATTACTTTCTCTGGCCAGAAATCTGCCATCAATCTTCCTGCCCCCACTATTGACTATCAGATCTTTATTACAGCCAATCAGCATCAAATCAACACCTATATATCTCTTAGATTAGCTGTATTATTTAGAGGTTTTTCCTTTTATTTATTTTAATATTCTACACAGAAAAACAATATTATGCTTCTTGTTAACTTGAAATTATTGGATTTATTTTTATCATTTTTAATTATATCCTTTTTAAATGCTAAACATTTAAAGCAGTGTAAATGTATAAAATCTATTATATTTGGATATTTTTAGTATGAGCAGATATCCTTACTAGCTTGTTAATTGCTCCGCCAAAGACCATTTTTTTCCTGTACCTGTATTTTCTCATTTTTTTACTCACAGTATTTCTTTGCATGTCTTCCTAGAGAAAACAAGATTCTGCTATGTAGAATCATCAAGGAACAGCACTATTGGATGAGTCTACATACAGGTCAAAGACCTACATGCCATGAATGAATTCTATAACCATAATGATACTTTATATATCCAGTGCTATGGGCAGTTGTTTTCTGGGAAAGAATCCAAAAATCAGAGGAAAAAAATAAATATTGACACATAGAATTTCAGCAACAAAGAGCAAAACCAAAATTAATGTCTTTTTCAAAGCATGGAAAGAGAAGGTTTTATGAATGATCAAAATGCTTAGAACTATTTACATAACAAATGTGGATTAGCACATAGAATGAAATGAGGACTTAAAGCAAGGCCATTGGCCTTGTTAATAGAATAGCCAGTACAGAAAACATCATCATTAAGGCTGCTCAAAACTATCTAATAATAATATAATAGTGTGACAGTGTCAGGTTTCTTCTGTTCACATTGGGATGTGAGCTGGTGTTAACATTAGGCTGATCTTCAGAAAACCTTACACTGGAAGTTTATTGGTATATGTTCCATGCACTATCTACTTGAAAAGCATAAGACATTAACAGCTCTTGAGTGAAGGAGCACATGCCTTCAGTGATGACTGCCCACACAAAGATCCCAATACTAAATGTTCACCTCTGGACACATATACAACATGGGAAGAGCTTAATAGACCCAATAGGTTATATAAGTATGTAACACACACACACAAAACACACACACAAAACACATACACAGATATACAGATATACACACACACACATATTATATATATATATATATATATATATATATATATATATATATATATATATATATATATAAAATGTCTTTTTGTCTCTCTAGCCTTTCCCTCTCACTTTCTATATTCATATCTATATCTGTATCATCTATCTCATCTCTCTCTGTTAATATATAAATATATATAAGTATAACATTATGACAAAAATAATTCACAAATATTAGTGAATACAAAATATTCACTTATTTGGGTGAAGAGGGGGCAGGTAAGAAAATAGTAATGAAGAGTGAAACTTAAAAATGCTCATATGTGACTTAAAATATTGTCCTGTGTCTATCTCCTATGGTTACCGAAAATACTATTCAGGACACTATGTGAGGGAAACAATTAAAAGTCCTACACAGATGAAACACTTGTGAAAGTCACAATGATGAGCATGGCAAAATACCCATAAAGTTGGGATGAGTGTCACTCATATATCGGTGACCAATAGCTGTATAGTCCTACTTAACGCTCACTTAATAGGAGGAAAATCATACCTAATACTGAAAACTCAGCTAGGATTACATGGCTCATAAGGCCATTTTCTTAGAACAGGAACTAATTCTTCCATTTGAGAAAACCAGCACAATTCCTTATTACATTTTAAATAATATTTTCATATCTACAGATGAACGTAGCTACCATTGAAGTGTACACTTGGAAGAAAAGAGTATCACAAAAATTACCAGCCAAACAACCAAACAAACAAAAACAAAAACTGGAAACAGTAGAGAGATCAAAAAATCTAGGGATTGTGGGAAGGTCACACAATTGGCAATATCATAATATAATCATAGCACAGGGAAGATAACAGAGGAGTGTACTAAATATTGTATTATTGAAAATACCAGGAAGTAGTGGATAATCTCTCTTAGTGGAAATAGTTACATGAACAATACTGAAACAATGACAATACCAATGGACATGTTAATGTGGTGGAGGGAAAATTTTCATAAGTGTTTATGTGTTTTCTAAATTATATTCTTTTTTATATTCTTTAATTAAAACAATACTGTAAGTAAGTTTCAGACTCTTGCCGGCTGAAGGAGTCCAATGGGAAAGGAAGTTTGACGTCAGAGTTTAATACAGGGTGATTATAATCAAACTCTGTTATGCACATTTATTGAAATGAAGAGGAAATAATTTTTACCTTCCTAAAACACATTTCACCACAGACAACAAATAATTTTTCACAACACTAAAATATATGGATCTCTTGGAGTTTCTCAGGCCTTTGTTTCTAATAACTTTCAGTGTATACAGAGCTACTTTTATTTCTAATTGTTCATGTAGTTGAGGAAGCCATTAAAACAGAGGAGTTGGAGGAGAGAGGAACAGAGAAAATAAGTCATTTGTTCATCATGATTTGTCTTCATGTGCCATTTGGACTGTACTGTAATTATTTAGTACTAACAACATCTGGATCTAAGCGTGTTACTCAGCATTTTCTTTCTTTCTTTCTTTCTTTCTTTCTTTCTTTCTTTCTTTCTTTCTTTCTTTCTTTCCTTCTTTCTTTAATTGAATATAATTTTTGTTTACATTTCAAATGGTAAAACTTATCCCGGTTTCCCCCCTCCCTGAAAACTTCCAACCCCTACTCCCTCCCCCTGTCTCCAAGTATATGCCCCTCCACCTGACCCACTCCCACCTTCTCCTCCCCTCGATTTCGCTTTGTTGGGGCATCTATTGAGTCTTCACCAGATCAAGGACCACTCCTCCATCTGATGCCCAACAAAGCATTCCTCTGCCACATTTTTGCCTGGAACCATGTGTACCCCTGGGTTGATGGTTTAGTCCCTGGGAGTCCTGGGCATCTAGGTGGCTGACATCTTGTTGCTCAGCATTTTCAATCATGCATGAATCTCTGTGTTTCCATCACTGCAATACAAACTTCAAATAATAATAGTTCTTTAAAAATTAGAATACTGTGCTCTTAATAAATCACATAATCTTTCATAATAATAAGGTTATGCATAATTCCATTTAATGAACATATGCTTTCTAGTTTAAAACATATTAACTACTCCATAGCATAAGATCAAGAAATAGATTTCTATCAAGAATGCCTATTGTTATTTAAACTTTTTAAAATGCATTAGGCATGAATCTCTTGAAAAAATTATAGTAATATAAGTTTTATTTATGATTCTTTATATGTGGAAAAATACTGATCTGCTTTTACCACTGTAGAAAATTGTATTAAGAAAATTAAATCATCCATACTATGTATAAAAGCTATTTTTCAATGCTTTAAACAACATGATTCATTTTGGCTACCATAGGTTTTCCTATTTATGTTAAGCCTAAATACATTTTCTATTCTGAATATATTATCTTGTGTATTCTAAATGCCCTATTAGGCATGGCATAAGTTACTGAGTAAAAATGTATTAGCTACTTAATTGTGAATAAATTGTTTTCTTCCTACAATTCTAAATAGCAAATGAAAGGAATGCATTTTTGTTATTATGAAATTTTGTTCTGCTTACTCCACAGCTAAATTATCTCGCTAAAAAGATTTATGTTGGTGAGTGGAAATTGATTTGTGAGCTGTAATTATAGCTCATAGAGTGATCCATTGTACAAGGCCCTGGGTTCAACACCCAAATTGCCAAAATGTATCATGAAGGTGTTATTTTATGCTGAAGGTTAACATGCATGATATTGTAATGGTTATATATGCTTTCCTAACACCTAACATTTGTATGAGAGAATACTGCAGATAATGTCCATTGTTTAAAAATATTTAATTGTGTACATTTGCTAACTTCTTTATATTAGTTTGCTCTAACTACACCACACATGCACAAATATATACACAAAACCAATTATACATAAAGTAATGATTTGAATGGAATACATAAAATATTCTTATTGTCTTAATTTTATTGGCACTGTTGAAAATGCTTTTTGAAACTGGGATACCACAATTTCTAAGTCCTTATGTAATATGAAAAACTGAAGCTTATTGTTACAATTTTTTGCATTAGGATATGTACATTTCTAAGAGATATTTCAAGGCCCATATCTAAACATAGTAAAAGCAATATACAGCAAACCGGTAGCCAACATCAAACGAAATGGAGAGAAACTTGAAGCAATCCCACTAAAATCAGGGACTAGACAAAGCTTTCCTCTCTCTCCATATCTTTTCAATATAGTACTTGATGTCCTAGCTAGAGCAATTAGACAACATAAGGAGGTCAAAGGGATACAAATTGGAAAGGAAGAAGTCAAACTATCACTATTTGCAGATGATATGATAGTATACTTAAGTGACCCAAAAAACTCTACTAGAGAACTCCTACAGCTGATAAACAACTTCAGCAAAGTGGCTGGCTACAAAATCAATGCAAGCAATCAGTAGCCTTTACATACTCAAAGGATAAGCAGACTGAGAAAGAAATTAGGGAAATGACTCCCTTTACAATAGCTACAAACAGCATAATGTATCTTGGGGTGACTCTAATCAAACAAGTGAAAGACATATATGACAAGAACTTCAGATCTTTGAAGAAGGAAATCGAAGAAGATCTCAGAAAATGGAAACATCTTCTATGCTCGTGGATTGGCAGGATTAATATAGTTAAAATGGCCATCTTGCCAAAAGCAATCTACAGATTCAATGCAATCTCCCTTAAATAATATTTTTAATAAAAGCTGTTTTGTAAGTAAACATCTAAAGCTACTGGAAACAAAACTTTAGTAAATCACATTTGAATATGACCTTTTTCAGTCTATGCTCATATGAGTTAAATTTTTTAAGGTTGGAAGCATAGTGCCCCATTGTATGACATCACAGAAGGCAGTTATTTGGCAGAGTCACAGAACTTTGATTGCAAAATAAAAGGAGCCATTGCCAAACATAAGGATACCTTTATACAAACCAATTTATATACGACTTAACAGGGATTCCATAAATTGGTGAGCATTCTCAGATCATAGCACAGTATTTCATGTTCTGTCTCTCACCATAAATTCCCATTTCTTCATGAAAACTAAACAGGAGAGCATACACAGGTAGTTAATATTCTGCCTCTAATATGTATGCATGCATGCTACACACATGCACACAAACATATACATTTATATAACTAATCTAACATTTTTTTCCAATTTCTTTGGCAAAGATATTTGAGTGTTGTGGGAAGGAGTGTGATGTACATGGCCCATTTAGGGCGGAATCCTACACAGTCTCTCTTTCTCTTCCTTTTTACCATCTCAGGGGAGAATCCTCTGCATTAATGTTCATCTGCTGCAAGGATAAGCTAACCTAATGATGTCCAAAAGATGCCAAACTCTGCGGGTATAACAATATGTCATACGAGACATTTAAATACTATGCCAATTTGATAGAATGCTAGAACTGGTTTCTTCCCTAGGGCTCCTGACTTATCTAGCTATCCGTCCTTGGCCCCTTTGCCTGTACCAATTATGTGTTCCATCTCATTGAGCAGGCCTTAGATCAAACTAGAATGTGGTTAATTAATCCCATAAAAATCTTATTTTAATATTTTATACAGTTTTATCACTTTTATAAACAGAATAATATTCATTTTACTTGATAATGGTGGGCAATCAACAAAAACAAACATGAAAATGAGTATTTATTAGTTAAAACCAAGCAATATCTTCCCTCTGAAGATATCTGATACAGAATTTCCATCAAGTTGCAGATCATACTGTCAGTCAAGTTAAGGTATGTTCAACTGTTTTTCCAAATATTTAAAACACTTATGAAAGATGATATCCATTTTATTACTATGATTGGGTAGAGTTCTTAATGAGAACAAAGAACAGAACTGGTTAAATATCTTAGAATAATAGCCTCAAAAACAGTTATGCTTCTTAGTATTGTTAATCAAGTCTGTCTTGGTCTGAATCCATATAACTCATCGGCACTTTTGTTTTTGTTTAAATATAGACAAACCAAACACAATAAGAGGAACCCTAATGTCATTCATGATCTACTTTCTTGGTTTTGGTTGTTTTCATGCTTTCCTTTCTTTTATCTATGGACTTAGAGCAACTACTTGCAGTCTAAGAGAGACCTGATATTATTTGGGTGCTAGAGGACATGTCTAAAACTACAATCAAGGAACCCAGATAGAGAGTTACAGGAACACTCAAGACATTTAGATTAGACTAACAATCTGACCACAGACCTCAATACAGCATAGTTTTTTAAAAGTCCTAAATTGGAACCCTCAATAGCAAACTTTTTTCAGATCTGCTTCTGTTCTAAAGGAGAATAGATTGTTTTTCCTCTTGTTTTCTTTTTTGTAATTTTAAAAATTTTCTTAAATTTATAACTTTGACAAAACTTTCTTCCAAAAATCAATTTCTTTTTTTTTACTATCAGTTTTAATCTTTAATTGTTGACACAAAGTATTGAGAAGCTTTGGTGGCTTTGTTGCTGTTAGTATTATGGTATCTTAGCCTCCTGAGTTATTGCTGACATGAAATGATCCTTGTATGTTTTTAATCATGTAATTTTTTTACTTATCAGTAAGTGCCTCAAATATAAATGAGAAATAGGTAAACTATTAAAATTTGGGGAGTTGACTTTCTTAAGAAGCATATTAGAATGTTGGACTTCAAGTTAAAATTCTTATCAATATTTCTGCTTAATATAGATTATGAAACAGAAAGTGTAGTGATATGCCTTTACAATACCTGTGATGATAATAACAATATTAATAAATATTTCTAAGAAAGACAAAAATGTTAAATATGTTATTAAACTCACAACCAAGATGACAATTTCAGGATATATGAAAGCAAAGAAAGTTCAAACCAAGTTTGGAAAGAAGGATTTTACTCAGTAACAGTCTGTGAGTATGAAAGCCAAAGTGAGACTTCAATGATCATCTTTAATGTGGATCTAGCCAAAACTCATCTTCACTGGGCAAAAATATCCTCCTCATTTCAGCATGGGAATTGGATACAGATGCACACTATGTATGTGCTGGGAGCACTTAGCAAACACACTCATATAAATAGTGAATCAAAGCCTTTTAAACGTGAAGATATTTCTACAGGCAATCCCCAGAAGAAGGGTGTTTGCTTCCACAGGAAGCAATCCCACTGAAAATTAGCTCTCACAAGTTTCCTAAAAATATAGATAGTATGACAAAGTGTAAGGAAAGCAGCAGGCTGGACCATTTAAAGTGCAATAACCGACAAAGAAAAGCTGCTTCCTGAAAGATTTAAATGTAATTATATTTTAAACGTTAACAGGGAATTCCAATGCTAGCCAGGACAGTGTACTGAATTATACTAGTGTCTTGTAAAAGGTAGCTACAAATGGTGCAGGTGTGTTGTAGTCATCCATACGTGGGCATTCACAGGTGAGCCTCTGTGAAGTGGTTAGAACTCACACATTAAGATAGCCAGTCTCCAAGTAAGTAAAATCAGGAACTTGAGGGCAGCTGTGGGACAAAAGGTGGGAGTTCCAGCAGAAAACATCAGAGAAGAAATGCTGGGGTGCAGATACACTGGGTAGGAAAGAACACTGACAGGTGGCTGTGATTTGGAAGACAAAAGTGGAATGAGTGGATTATGATAGAATAAGTAAAAACACCTGGGCTTTATTATCAAGGTGTTTTCACTATCTGAAAGAATTCATTCAAACACAACACAGCAAAACAGCAACAGCAGAAAACAGCAACAACAACATAAAAAATGAACAATAAACACGTGACATCAGCTTCTGCGAAACTAAAGATGTAAACAATGTTTGACTAAGGTGTGAGTGGACACCTGAATTAAAGCCCCTGAACCTCAGCACTTCAGAGAAAGATAATGTGGTAATGAGAAAGGAGCTATGGATCAACAGACCAGTGGCTGCAGGGATTCCTTATTTTCATAGACTTCTCTTTTATGTTACACTGATTGATTAAGCTTCTTTGCCAATCCTAAGCTAAGAAAAGTGCTAGGCAGCAGTTCCCCCCCTCTCCCAGCAAGTGATGGCTTTAGAGCAGGGTTGTTTTGTTTGTTTTTTCTCTTCTTTGTTTCATTTGTATATTTTTCACATTATTTTTATCTCTTTCATTAACATGTAATCTGTTTTACTGACCTTTAAAAATACTTTAACTTCGGTTAGGTAGCTTAAATAATTTGAGGCCCTATGATGTTTGCTTATCTTAGATGAGTTTGTTATAACTTACGGTTTTAACGATTCTATTTCTCCTTCAAGGCTACACCATTAAAAAGATGGATACAGAAAATGTGGTATATTTACACAATGGAATACTACTCAGCAATTAAAAACAATGAATTCATGAAATTAGTAGGCAAATGGTTGGAACTGGAAAATATCATCCTAAGTGAGATAACCCAATCACAAAAGAATATACATGGAATGCAATCACTGCTAAGTGGATACTAACTAGCCCAGAAGCTCTGAATACCCAAGACACAAGTAGCATATCAAATGACTCCCATGAAGAAGTAAGGAGAGGGCCCTGATCCTAGAAAGGCCTGATCCAGCATTGTAGGGGAGTACCAGGACAGAGAAAAAGGAGGGAGGTCATTAGAGTATGGGTGTAGAGAAGGCTTATGGGACATATGGGGAGGGAGGAACTGGAAAAGGGGAAAGTGTTTTGGAATGTAAACAAAGAATTTAGAAAAAAAATGGCCAAAATGCTGATTAACAATCCTCAGAACAGATTCTTAGTGCTCAAGTGAATAAAATTGGAAGCATTTCTCAGTTATAAACTATAAAACACTAGAAGTGATTAAGCTTATTGAAGAAGACACCACCTCACTTTAAAGGGGTAAACTGAATAAAGTCAGCACACTTGTGTTGGATCACCTTGTATGAATGCAAAGAAATGACAAATAAAAGGAATTAATTGCTACTCTATTGAAAATATGAACATGTGCAGCAGTGTTTATGCTGAGATAAAGAAACTTCAAACGTTCATTGAATAATATCAGTTATCATAACTACAAAATAGCCTTAATACCAAAGGCTAACCACAACCAAAACCTCTATTGCCTTTAATTCTCTGAAGGCTAAGAAACTTTAAAAGATAGAGAATAGAAGTCTGAAGCTACAGATATTTGTTTATATGGTCTGAGGAAACAGCCATCTCTATTATATAAAAACGAGCTAAGAAAAGTAGTACTGATATAGACATTGTATCAAATGACCCAGATATAGCTTTAATCACTTAGTCAGACGATGGCTAGCCAAAACAGCAGATTTTCAATATATGTAAAATGGCACATACAATATAAGAACATATAAGAGATGCTAATTTTAGAGTTGATTTTCCTTACTTTATATTAATGCTGATGTACTCTTGTGAATATATTTGCATTTCAAGTACAACAAATATTGTCCTCATGCTTATTGAAATTTAACTACAAAGTCTGCAGAACAGTATATGCTGAAAACTGAATACAATTAGTTTACTCCTATACTTACTGTCTAGAAAACATGACTATTTTTAAGGTATTGTTGATAAACTTCAGTGTGTGTAGGAACTTGAAAACAGTAATAATGATCTAAATGAGATCTGTGTTAGGTTCATGATGTCTCTATCACAATACTCATTCTTTAGCTAAAATACTTTTATTTTATTTTTCATTTATTCAATACATTTTTTATTTTTTTATTTTTATGATGTATTTTTTATTCGATATATTTTTTAATTACATTTCAAATGATTTCCCATTTTCTGGCTCCCCATTCCCTGAAAGTCCCATAAGCCCTCTTCCCTCCCCCTGTTCTCCCATCCACCCCTTCCCACTTCCCTGTTCTGGTATTCTCCGATACTGCTGCACTGAGTCTTTCCAGAACCAGGGGACACTCCTTCATTCTTCTTGGACATTATTTAATATGTGGATTATGTCTTGGGTATTCCAAGTTTCTAGGCTAATCAGTGAGTGCACTTACTGATTAATTAATTAATTAATTAAGGTGTTATATCATATTGATTAAGGTGTTACATCATATTGATTGGAAAATAAGTCACTTCCCCAAGATAGAGTACCCTCCTGTATAATGTGATATACAGATGGTTACATGACAAAGAAAACGTTTCAAGGTTCTACATGAATCTAGAAGCTAGCACATTGGAAGCCATGGATACTGTGAAAGCAGTCCTGTGGATAAGTGCAATAAAAAGGCATTCTATGAATAGAGAAATGTTTGAAGAGAAGAAGAGCCAATCAAGTCAGAAAAAGTCTCTATTTTTGTTATGTCAGGAAATTGGAAATAACAGCATTTTTCATCAACCATTTCCCTGTTTAATCTACATTCCCTAACTCACATGAAACTATGCCAATAAAAAGATCAACAGTGACTAAAGGTACTAAAAGTGATCCGCATTAGTATCTGTCTTAGGGTTTTACTGCTGTGAACAAACACCATGACCAATGCAAGTTTTATAAAAGGCAGCATTTAATTGGGGTTGGCTTACAGGTTCAGAGGTTAAGTCCATTGTCATCATGGTAGAAGCATGGCAGCATACAGGCAGGAATGTTGCAGGAGGAGCTGAGTTCTACATCTTTATCCAAAGGAATCCAGGAACAGACCGGGAATCTTCAGGCATCCAGGAGCAAGACCTCTAAGCCCATCCCCACAGTGACACACTTCGTCCAACAATGCCATACCTTCTAATAGCACCACTCTCTGGGACGAGTATATACAAACCATTAAAATATCATAATAGTTTTAAATTATGATCTTTAAATTGTTAATAGGCTGCAGTGTGTTTAAATATAAATTTTCCTAATGTTCAGAGCGATTTAACATATAGTACTATTATTTATTTCACTTGATCTTATCCAAAAGTCCTAGAAGAGGACTATTACTTATTTCAATATGTATGCTTGAATTTTTGTAGTTTGAAATGGAGCCTCTAATAAATGAGAAGTGTGCCTGTATTGAGGTGATAAGTCAAAAAAGAAAACTTATTGTCCTGTGAATCCATCTCTATAAATTAGGAATGGATATTGTGGAAATTGTGTATTTCTTATATTAAGTTAGAAAAATTAGAAGTCATAAGTTGCTCTAAGTTTCAAAACTTTGTGAACAATATCACAGATTATACACACACACACACACACACACACAAACTGTCCAAAATGATATGCATGGTGTGTACTCAATTGATAAGTGGATATTACCTAAAAAGTGTAGAGTACTACAGGACAAAACCCAGAGACCATAAAAATTTTAACAAGAAGGAAGACCCAAGTGAGGATGCTTCAATCCCATGTAAAAGAGGGAAGAAAATAATCACCAGGCAGGGGGAGGGAGGGTTCTGGGTGAGAGTAGGAAGGGGCAGGGGAAAAGGGAAACAGAATCAAGGAAGACAGGAGAGAAGCCCAGAGGGCCAAAAGAATAAATGGAAATATTCAGCCTCAAGGGTGTAGGAGGTGGGGAAATCCTCTAAAATATATCAGAGACCCAGAACTGTTCCTGTCTGAAACAACTGCAGGGACAAAGACTGAAAGAAAGGCTGTCCAGTGACCAGTGCAACATGTGATCCATCCCATGGCAGGGCACCAAAGCCTGACACTACTATGCTGTGATGTGCTTACAGACAAGAGCCTGGCATGGCTGCCCTCAGAGAGGCCCTACCAGCATCTGACGGAGACAGAGGTAGATATTTACTCCCAACCACTGGACTGAATTCTGAGAACCCTATGGTTGAACTCAGTGAAGGGTTGAATGAATTGAAGGGGATATCGACCCCAAAGAAAGACCAGGAGTCTCAACTTACACAGACCGTTGGGAATTCACAGAGACTGAGCCACCAACTAGGGAGCATACATTGGTTGGTCTGTGGCCCCAGGCACACATATAACAGAGGAGTGCCTGGTCTGTCCTCACTGGGAGAAAATGTGCCTAATTCTCAAAACCCTTAGCTCCCTAAAGAAGGTGAATCCCTGGGGCAAGAGAAGAACACCCTATTGGAGGCAAGGAATAAGGGGAATGGGATG
Organism: Apodemus sylvaticus; assembly: GCF_947179515.1. Taxonomy (NCBI): domain Eukaryota; kingdom Metazoa; phylum Chordata; class Mammalia; order Rodentia; family Muridae; genus Apodemus; species Apodemus sylvaticus. Next base: position 23,480,462 of record NC_067487.1, read on the forward strand.
AGGAAACAGTAGGAGATGGGCCAATGGCTGGACTATAAGTAAATAAAATAATTAAAAAAAAAGAATAACCAGATGTCATTATTCTACCTAACACAGTCTTAGAATTTGTCTGACACTAATCTTAGGCTTTCAGAATATTTTGCTAAATTTTTTGAAATATGAGTCTTCAAAATGAATGATACTTCATGAAATATTAATAAATGGAGAACCAAAATGCAACCTAATGTGGCTATTATCAAAGTTTGCTGAAATGGATGTACAACTGTACATTAGTTATGCCTAATATCTTACAAATTTGCATATTTGCTATTATGTTTCAATAGCAATAGTGCATAATTTGTTTAATTTACTTGATCTTTTCACACTTATTCAAGTAAACTGATAAGAAGTATACCAATTTGTCAATTATTTAACACAAAAGCATGAAACATATGTGATATTATGTTTTAAATATATTGTATATTAAGATTGGGGTTTAAAATAATTACAGTTTTTATTTCATTTAGAATTTAACAAAATTTTAAGCATTTGTAAGCCAAAAGAAAAAATAAATAAATATATCTGCAAAGATTATGTACATGTAGGACTGTTTCATAAATGTTAAATTCATTAATAAATGCACTGAAGGTATATGCATGAAATTCTAAATGGTATCAATAAATTATCTAATTTTAACTAGTTGTCAAAAACCTTAATTCACTCTAGCATAGTTAGAAATTTATTTCTTTAAAAGATCATCTCTGTATAAATTATTCTGTAAAATGATGTTACTCATTCTCAGCTTTAATTAAATTTGTCAATGTACTATTTTTATTTTACAGCTCTAAGAGGAAATTGTATTCATCTTTTATTTCTGCTGCATTTAACACCAATATTACAAATTCAATATAATATTTCTTGCTTAAGAGAATACTAAAATTTAGCTAACAGGACAGCACCTAAAGAAATAATGTAATTGCTTACATTTATAATGCCATAATTATGCTACCTTGTGTAGTTTCAAAATTATATGCAAAATTGTGTATTATATCAATACTGGTAGAAAACTAAAAATCAAACCTATAAAATAGAGAAAATAACAATAAAAGCATATTGTTCCAAGGCTGGATATTGCTTGAGATCAATTAAATGCCTCAACTATATCCTCAATCTCATTAATGCCATTTTCTCCTAATGATATCTTCTGTTTGCATTTGTGCATAGTTATTTTAAATTTTTATTTTAATAAATATTGTTATTCTTTGAGAATTTTACTCTACACGCACACATACATATCTATCTATCTATCTATCTATCTATCTATCTATCTATATCCAGCTCTTCCAGATAACTCCATGCAAATCCATTCTCACTCCTTCTTCAGTAAACTCTACATTGTTTTAATAATTTTTCATTTACTATAACCTCAAGTACAATGTTGTCTGCCTATATAAGCTTGCTATGGGAGCAAACTTGGTCTATTAATTACCTCACACATGAAGAAACCAGATTCCCTCACTCAGATAACTTCATATCTTCATAGATTCTTAGAAAATTTTGGGGGTTCATGAACATCTTCTGATTCCATTTTAGGATTTTCAATGGATTGATATTCTGCCAGCAACAACCATAACTACTGTAGTAGCAGTCCAAAATTCTACCCAGACTCTGAGTGTTAAGAAATTTCTTTGCCTCTTCCACTTCTACTTAGGGAAAGTGCTATAGATGATCATTTGAAAGGTGAGGGCTGCACAGTCATGTATGAATCTTCTTCACTTAGTTCAGCAGTGAATTTCTACATTAATCTCCTCTGTTCTCTCAATAGATCTCAGAACTACACCAATTTACAGCTACATAGTTACATAGTTAAAGGGTAATTTTATACTGTTACTTTAGTAAAATAATGGTAGTAGGTTTATCCTTGGAGCATGTGAGCTCTCCACTCATGAGTACTTGCGAATATTTTCAGTATAAGACACACATTTTCTTTTCCTGGAGAATTAGTAGACCTAAAAATGAAGTTAAAAAAACAACTGATTTTTTTCTCCAAACATTCTCATCATTATTTTATCCAAGAGCAAATCTTGCAATTTCATTCATTATTACAATTCATAGGACTCATGGCTGAATAAAAACTGTTGTTGACTTGTGTTCCCAAGCATGCACCATAACATCTTTTAATACTATGAGAGCTATCAAGCATAAAGAAATCTTCCAGGTCAGTACCAAGTTTATTTCTCCATGGTCATTGGCCAATGATTTTGGTGTATTCAATGAGTCATATCATCATCTCATGGTTCACAAGTAAGAGCAAGACATGGTATTAGGGGTGAAGGAGAAATAATGGCAGTTTAGATGTTTAAATGGGTAAAGGGATGAGAGTGCTGCAGCTTGGAAAAAAAGATACCTAATATATTTGAAAAACAGTATAGAATCTTACTATATTATCTCTGTCACATATACACATAAATAGGTGAAAATGTATAGGAGGTTCCCTACAAAAGGTATTACACAACTTCCTGAAGCTCTAGGTTACCAGTGTTAGGTGTGAATGATACCAACTTCAAGTTCTTGGCAAGAAGTATCCCACACACTACCCTGTTTAAGATATTGCTATTGTTCTTTGTTCCACAGAAGTAATTGATGCATTTAGCTATGTTATTTCAGAGAGTAAATTTCAGAAAGCAGAATTGACCTATGTGTGTGTATGTGTATCTGTGTGAGTATATGATTTATTGCATCTCTGAAATTTTTCAGATAAGGTAACTACGTAGTCATTCAAGTTATGACTTTTCCAATAATACAATCACTGTTATGTTTGAAAAATATTTAAATTTGATAAATCTAACTTATTTGTGACATCTTTACAAATATGTACACAAATTATAACTGGTTAAGGAATCACACTTCCATGGAGCTATGAAGTTGACTTAACTTACAAGACCTTCACTTTGCTCTCAGTGAATGATCTCAGCATTGACTTTGGAAAGCACGTTTGTTACATTCTCACTGATCCATAAAGATTTAATTGCTCCATATGCCACAAATTCAGAGCTAACTTGAGTGCAATCCGTACTTTGCATATCCCTGATTACCATATTTCTTTGGGAATATTTAATTAATGTTCAAAAATAATTGAACACTCTTCTCTTAATTGATAATGTTTCCCTTCATCTTCTATTTTATGGTCAGCCACTCCTCCAATGCCATGATGAAGGACCATAGAGACAAATAAATTGATTGGTTATTTTAAATATCAGTTTCTTGGTAAATTGCTTGGAATTATTTTTTCTAAGTAAACTCAAAATAAAAAATACAAGAAAGTGCTATCTCAGTAATATACTTTTTCAAACTACATAGAGAATTAAAATAATATTACAAGGAAAATATTAGTGTCACTAAATTCATAAAACCCCATGAAGCTTACGATTTTATTAACTTAGGATTGTAGAATATTGTATAGTAAAAAATATTCTGAGAGTAATTACTTTGCATATATTTAAAAAAATAAGAAAAATACCAAGAGGTTTCTGAATATAAGAAGTCAGAAACATGAACTGTGCTTCATGTCTCTATTATTGTTTTTTAATGAAAAATTGCACAGTGTAGACCATGGAGCTTTAAGAGAGTGTATGAGAGAAAGGAATAAAAATAAATGAACTTCATTCTTACCTATTTTGATATTTGCTGTTGTTATATAAATGGAATAATTTGGGATTGCTGGCTGTTTTTCTTCTGATAAAACTATGACTTTACAGCATGATCTGAAATTTCAAGCCTAATTTAAATTTCAAGACTAAGACTAATTTAAATTTCAAAAAGTATGTCTTCTTGATCATGTTGGGAATTTTGTTAGATGATTTTAGTTCTTGAAGGGACCATCATCAATTCAGAAGACAAAACATAATTTAAATGCTATATGTGTGTTTCTATTCCATCTTTTATTATAGATATTTTGTCTAGAAAATTATTAATATAATTCCTTATGGTTTTATCATACCTACTTACATTTTTTCAATGACACTTTCTTCAGTAATAGTCACCCTCTTTGTTCCATAATTAGAGACTTTGGAGGGGAGAAAGAGAATGCAATGAAAGAGGTTTTTTTTTTTTTTAATTAGCTTATTATCATGATAGATAGACAAAGGTTGAGATAAATCCTGTGGATTAGGAAATTATAACGTTGAGTGTAAGCAGACATAAGCAGAGTGTTCTGTCTGTCATGTAAGTTAAGAGTATCAACGATTGTTCTATACAGGAAGAGTTGGAATCTAGAATGATTGATAGAAAAGAGATCAGATGAGAATCAGGTGTAGATTGGAAGCAAGATTTCTTTTCTTCTGATTTGTTTCATTTTAGAAGATAAAAAGAAGAAATGGCAGTGCAGTGACCTACTTTTCCTGCACTATTGAAACAAAGTAGATAACTGAAACAGCACTAGACTGTGGATAACTACAAGAATGAGATACCCAGATCTTTGGCAAGGTGGAAGGAAGCTTTGTTCCTTAAGAACACATTTTCACCTGACAATCCTTACTCCATTTATTTCCAGTGAGTAGTGTGTTGGAGCACAAGTCCGCATGGCCTGCCTAGGCATAGCGGCAGCATGACCTTAGTATATTTTGGTAAAATAAAGAACAAAATCTTTTTACTAGACTCAGCTTTACTTTTTAAAATATTTTAATTTTGCTGCCAAAGTAAAGCATACCTCCTGCATTTAAACCTCACATGTTATTTAACTTAACTTTGAACAAAAAATCCTAGTAAAGGAAAACAATGTATTTAATATATATTTATATATTCCATCCGAATAATGTATTTATAATTAAGAAAAACATCCTTCATGTATAATCAACGTGATCTGGTGCACATTTGTGTGTGAATATGTATGTGTTATGTCATGGAATATTACAGCAAGGAAAATATCTCCATTCTCTGTCTCTGTTTAGAAAATATATCAATATTCAAGAAAAATGAGGAGCCTATATGTTTGTCTTTAATGTTCCACATCTTAAAAGAAAAGGTTTTACTGTTTATTCAACTTTTAAAATATGGTAACATACCCTTAATTTTTATAAAGAAAAAAGTCAAAAATAATAAAAAATATACTTTTTGAAAAAGAAACTCATCTTCAGTCAATAAAATTCTTCCATTCTGCCTTAATTTGCATGTGTGATGTATAATTGTCCTTAATAAGATCTACTGAGACTATAGAAAGCAAAATTTTATCTTGGTTCATAGAACACATTCAATTAAATCTTCTGTAGAATGTCATTTAAAAATACTAATGTAAATATGGAGATATAAACAATGTTGTTCATTATAGAAAAAAATGTAATTTGCTATGCATAGATTTTAGAATTTAATAATGGCCAAATAAAACCTATCATGGTTTCTATTTTCTCTGTATTAATAATGAGATTCAAATATTCATAATCATTGGAAAATTATGAAGTTCAAACAATAAATAAGATATTTATTCATTTGCAATAATTCTTTTGTATAATTATTATCAATCTCTCTTCTCTCTCTCTATCTCTCTGTCTCTCTTCTGTTTCTATATCCCTCATACACACACACACACACACACACACACACACACACACGCACACATACAAATACATGCATACACATGCACACAGAAAACTTTATTGTTTGTCTTTAGATTTTACAAATCCTTTCAGAACTACAACTTTAGAGCTCAATGAGTATACTCTAACAGGACACCTATACCAGTATAAAACATTCAGCATTAGCATGAATCACCTTGTCTGTGCAAATTCTTGGTATACTACTTTTTACAGTCTGCGTCACAGTCAAAAACATGACAGGTGGTATTGTGTTCCATGCTGCACTTGAATAACTAATCTACATAAGCACAGTAAGAAAACTCATTACCCAGCAACATATGTGGACACATCATTTCAGGATGCCATATGCTTCTAAGGCACATATAAAATAATTATCACAGCTAGTCCCAGATAGTGTCATGCGTGTTTCATTGAGTTTTAGCTAGGAGGCTTAATTATACCATCATTGTTTCATTCCTTTTATGTTTCTTCCATCTCTAGTCACGTTGTTCTCATTATTGCTTGTGGTTTTATTTTCTAGCAACAGTCTTTCCTCTTTATCCCTGGCCCTGGAGAAAGGAAATAAGGTGTTAGTTACTTATCCCTACACCATAACTTTAATTTATTGCACTCTTGCTTACTTTATTGGAAACCATTATCTTCTGTGGAATTCTTTTGCAAACGTTTTATTCTTTGTCCTATATAGTCTCTTTTTTCAAACTAATTTCTGTTTCATTTTTTTTAGTGAATCTTTGAAGCTTTGCTTTAATCTCATTGTATAAAGACACCTAAGGTTTGCTTTCTTCCTTCTTTCCTTCCTTCTTTCCTTTCTTTTATTTCCTTCTTCCTTCCTTCTTTCTTTCCTTTCTTTATCCCTCTTTCTCTCTCACTTTTTCTTTCTAATGAATCATAGATTTAAAACTGTATAGAGTTACATAGACCCAAGTTAGTTTTATTTATATAATATTTAAAATAAACAAAAATTAAACAAGCATTTACTTTGAAAATGTTGACCATTGGACCCTAACAAATTCTCCAGTCAAACAATCAGTGATCTCTTCAGGAGTCTCAGAATTGGTTACTATTAATGCAGTCAGCTACACGCACTAGACATTCAAGATTAGAGGATGTTCATCTGAGCCAGTGTTCTCAGCCTCTCTTCAGTTATGTTGGATCCCAAGCACAATCCTGCCTCATCATATTGCTATGCTGGATAAATGACCTGGTATGGAAATTTGTAAAAGTAACTTTTCTTCTCCAGATGTAATTATTGTCTTGGTGACTTACTGCTGAATAAACTGAATTGTTCTTCTTGGCCTCAAACTATGACAAGTACTTCCAGACTTTTGGCTCCTTCTCATTCTTTGGTTTGCTAAGTTTTCACCTACAACCTGTTTCTGAAAAAAGAAAAAAGCCCCCTCCTTCTCTCTTCTCTGCTCTCCTAAGTCTCTCTCTTTTCAATCTGTTCTCTTAAGTAGCCTCTCTTTCCTGTACTGTTCTTGTAAGAGCTTGGCATATCCTATCTCTGAATTATTCTATCAAATCTTTCTTTGGTTCATCATTTTGTTGCCTCTTTCTTTCAAACATGGCTGCTTAATTCTACAAATCAACATTACAGCCTGGCAATCACACCATTGATATGAAGACCAGGACCCCGATGTGGGAATTAGGGGAAGGACTGAAGAAGCTGAAGGGGAGAGCAAGCAACCCCATAGGAAGGCCAGCTGTCTCAACTTTCCCAGACCCCATGGAGCTCCCAGAGACTGAGACACCAGCCAGGAGCATACATGGGCTGGTTTGAGGACCCTGGCACAAATACAGCAGGGGTCTGCCTGGTCAGGCCCTAGTGGGAGAAGATCCACTTAATCCTGGAGAGACTTGAGGGTCCCCGGGAAAGGGGGAGGCCTGGTGAAGAGGAAGCACCCTCTGGGAGGCAAAGGGGAGGACGAATGGGATGAGGAACTGTTGGACGGGAAGTCTTTGGGGGTGATGTGGCTACAACTGAAATGTAAATAAATAAATAATAAAAAAGAACATCCACTTTACTCCCAAAGGATCTGGAGATAAAACAAACAAGCAAAGAAACCACAGCAAAAGCAACAAAACAAAACCAAAAAAGATAAACAAACAAAAAAACAAGACATAAAATACATTTGCATTCCAGCTACAGAGACATAAAGGTATGTAACATGGGCATGCTCTCATTCCAGCCTGATGGTAACCCTAAAAGGTCTTTAGAGGTGTCCTCTAGAGACTTGATTTCCAAGGGAAGGGGAATGCTGTGGGAGGTGAGGGGTGGAGGGGTGGGTGAGGGAGAAGTGTGTTGGTGGGAGAACACCCTCTCAGGGGCAACTCGGAGGAGAGATGGGGTGAAGAATAAAACAAAAGAAATATTCCTCCCATAATGGAAATAAAGAAGAAAAAGAGGGGGGAGTCTTTGGATGTAAATCCCTGGCCAGAGCAGCCATGCTGATGGTTTAGAAAACCATCCTCAATAGGATGACTTTAATCATGAGTAATCTTCAGAGAGGACAATTATGTCTGGCAAACAAAAGTTACTTCTATCAATCTGGGTAGACCAACAGACTACTCTTTAGAACAGGTGTGTCACATCAGTTTGCTGATTAACTCAGCATATGTGGGTAGGCATTAAGGATGTTAGATGTTTCCATGAATATCATGGTTTGCATAAGCATAGTTGGCTATTTTTATATATAATGGTCTATTTGATAAGGTCTGGATTTAAATGCCAGCACAGACTTCCTGAATGTTTTTGATGCATTAGCACTTTCCCTTTAAGGTCAAGTTTCAGGTTAAAAGGAAGAATGGTTTTATTTCTTTACTGGGATAACCAAGAAGAGGTGCATCATCTTACAATTAGGAGTTGGGAGAAAAGATCAGCTACCTCCTAGTACTTTTTCCTAGTTCACATAAGGAGTCCCATGTTTCCATTAATGGTACAGTATTTAGAACAAGAGTACTGTTAAGGGAATATTATCTATTGGATAAAAACTGGTCTTGGGATTTTCTTGTTCTTGCTGCAGGATTTTAATGCAAACAAGGCCTGAGCAGTATGATTTTTTTAAATGCTGGTAAATAATCAAACTCATTAAAAACTAATATATTTTTTATTTTTTATTTGAAGCATTTGATAATGCTCCAATCTATTTCTATGTTCCCTTAATTTAGAGAGGAGTTGTGCCAACTTGTTGATGTTTGTAGAAGTGATGTCACTTGACAGACAGGAGAATGACAGATGAGTCCTCATAAAGAACAGTTGTTCTGTCAACGAAGAGCTGGCACTAGCAGTTGACGAGAGACTCATAGTTAACAAGAACTCTTATATGAAAAAAGATTTCTATTTATCATATATGAACACCCAAAAGAGAAACTCTCAAAATAAAAAAAACCCACATATTTAAAAAAAATCAAATATGACATTCTTTTTTTCCTGATTTTTTTGTTTTTTCAAGACAGGGTTTCTCTGTGTAGCCCTGGTTGTCCTTGAACTCACTCTGTAATCCAGGATGGCCTCTAACTCAGAAATCCACCTGCCTCTACCTCTCAAGTGCGAGGATGAAAGGCATGAACCACCACTGCCCAACCACAAAGGTTATTTCAATTCATAGTCCTCACCAGTATTTACATGAACTGTCAAAAACTCTCAGCATCGTTGATTATTTTGTTGCCAATTGCTTGGTACAAATTATTTCTGGCTTTGTTTTACTTTTATTACTGTGTATTGTTGTGAGAATACTCATTTGTATTTTTAGCAAATGTCTATATGAGTTGTAAATTCATTTTTATATCAAAAATATTAATGTAAACAAGGTTTTGTGATTCTTTAAAACTGATTTATCTTCCTAGCCTTCTTCCTTCCCTGTCTTCTTTTGCTTTTACTTTTCTCTTATTATTGCTGTACTTTAGACAAAGGTCTGCATACAGGCCATTCAAGCACTATATCACTAAACTATATCCCCAGTGCAATGTCAAATTTTTTATTGTATGTATGTAGGTGATTATTCCTTTTGGCACCTTCATGGGAGAATTTGTATGTAGAAAAACAATAATTTTTTTCAATAGTGATATAAAATTCTGCACTAATTCTGGAAATTATTCCATCTAAAATTCTATAGATATTAAATAAATGTTTATACAGCTTTGGAAAACCATATATTTATGCTGTAAAATTTCTTTCCTTTTGGTAGGGAAAAGTAATGATAACTAAGGCATAGTTAGAATAGCTTGTAACAGAAAACAGAATTAAAAAAATAGAAAATTTAAATAGTCAGTAGTGACTTTTACTTTAAAATTCATTTCTAATTTCTTTTTCCTTTTCATTTATTCTTCTCTCATACTATGTATAGCAACTGCGTCCCGCACCCCCTCTGCTCTCTCCACCCCCTCTGCCCCCTCGGCCCTCCACTTCTTTCAGTTATTTGCCATCTCCCTTCTGCAGCTCTACTGCTCATATTCATTTCCCTTCTGAACAGCAGAGAATATCAATTTATCTAGGCATATCAAGATGCAATCAGACTAGGCAAAAATATTCTTATCAAGGCAAGACATGATAACACAGTAGAAAGAAAAGAGTCCCAAGAGCAGGGTCATTCCCACTGTTAAGAGTCCCACAGAAACCCAATGTTAAAAAACCCATAATATATTTGAAGAAGACCAAGCACAGATCTGTTTAGGCTCCAGTGACCCCTCTCTTTTTATAAAAGTAAAGGGAGGAGACGTGGGACCATCTGTGTTCTGGTTGAGTGGGACATAACAGATTAATTCTGCAAGAAACGGACCCATTGGCCATATTCTCAGACACTAGGCTTCTGACAGGAGGCCCTCAACTCAATAATTCTGTGACCATCAGTCATGTAGGGCAACACCCCAAGTCCCTGGTATTCTGTCTCGACACCAACCCCACAGACACCTACCAACAGCCAGGTGTACTCCTCCCTATGGTTATTTGGCAACAGCCAGGTAGGCTGGCCCACTATAAAAGGGCTGTTTGTCCCTCCATTCTCTCTAACTCTCTTCTCTCTCTCTGCCTTTCTGTCTGTCTCTCTCTCTCTCTCTCTCTCTCTCTCTCTCTCTCCCCTCCCCCTTGTTCCTCTTCTCTCCATGTGGCTGGCCTCTCTCTCCCCCCTCTCCCTTGTTCCTCTTCTCTCTTTCTACTTCCCTACCATAAACTCTTGGAAACCATGGACTGCACCTTCTAGTCTGGACTCACCATGCTAAAACAATGGGACAGGTTTTCCTCCAAGGAACTGCACCTAACCTCCTGCGGGAAACCTCACAGCATTCCAGCAATGGTCACCCACTGAGCCAAGCACTAGCAGCCTTCAGACCAGACCAAGGACTCTTGCTCATGCTGGAATCAGCCAGCACCTCCCTCCAACCTGCCCTTTTCCCTTTGGCTTGGGCCAAAGCCCCTGGAGCCCCCACCTAGTTCTCAGCTTTTCCATGATACCCGGGGGCATCTGGGGGTGTCCAAGACTGAGAACCCTGAGACTGTGTCTTTCCCACCTCCCTGGACTGGGGTCTCCTGTCTTCTCACAGTCAGATGCCCACCTGGTGGCATGGGGGAAGGGGATGCACACACAGTCCAACTCCCCCTGTCTGCCTGATCAGTGTCCTGAGCTTTGGCAGCGCACAGGACACCCCTCTAATCCCACAAGTTCGTTCTCTGTGGCTGTGCTTAGTTGATTCTGTGAGAGCTGTTTTCCTGGTGTCCCCAACCTCTTTTACTCCTATAATCCTTCCTTCATCTTCCATCTTTGAACCCTACCTACTATTTAGGTGGAGTCTCTATATCAGCTCACATCAGATGAAATAAATGGACTAGGCCCTGATCTATGATAATTGAGTACAGAAGAATATCATTAGAAATCATTTCATTGGTTGTTTTTGTGTGTATTTTTTGTGAGAGTCATCCTGGTTATTAATCTAGGTTTCTGAACCACCTACCTTCCAGCTTTTGGCCATTAAGGCACTGTGTGTCATGGACTCCCTCTCTTGGCTTGTGATTCAGGTTAGACCAGTTATTGGTTGGATAGTCGTATAATCTCTGAGCCACCATTGCTCCAGCATACCTTGTAGGCAGGACAAATTGTAACTTAAAGTTTTTGGAACTGGGTTGGTATCCTAGTAGTACCACTGAAAGCTTGCTTGGTTGCAGATGATTGTTGGTAAAGTTTTTAAATCCTATATTACTAAAAGTCCTACCTAGAATCACCCTCATAGAGTCAATAAAGTTGCCACAGCACGGTGTTTTCATTTCTCCCCCCAAATATCCCCACACAATTCAAATTACACTTGTCTCTACCAGAGATCTCTGCCTCTTTCCCTCTCCCTTGTTCCCATCCCTACCAGGCACCAGTCCACTAACAAAAATCTATTTAATTTCCCCTCCCCGATCCATGCATCCTAGATACCTAGAGTTCTCACCGTTATTTAGCCCTGCTGGATCTGTGGACTGTGGCACAATCATCATTTACTTACCAGCTAATATCCACTTACATGTGAGTGTATAGCATGTTTTCTATTGCTGGGTGTGTGTTACCCCATCCAGATTCTTGTAGCCCAAGGCTTTGAGAATTACACTCTTTCAAATTGAAAGCAGGGTGACTTTTTCTTCCTGAGACCTTCTGTTTTATGTTATCATTTGGGCAGGCCGCGGTGTAACAAAGTTAGAACAGATTTCTTTTTCATCTTTCCAAATGCAAAACAGAAACTCAGAGTTCTGAGAATTCTCAATACAACAGCAACAGTCAATTAATGAATTTACCAACTACTTGAAAACACAGTTATCAAAAAGAGAAATACAATGGCCAAAACTGCATAGAAAATAAAAGTGTCCATCATTCTTAGCTATTACAGAAAAGCCAATTAAAACTCCTTTGAGATTCTATCTCACCTCAGGCAAGATGGCTAGCATCAAAAGAAAAATAATACAGAAAACCACAACTAATCAATATGCAGAGAATATGTCACAATTCTTAAGAATTGTTTTGAGCCTAAATATCCATTATCAAATGAATAGATACAGAAAAGTATGAGACAAATAAACAAATACTGGTATTAATTTTGATCAAACCCATTTCTTTCTCCCATTTCCCCATCTCAGAACAACCCTAATTTCCTAAGAACCAAACCTCATCTCATGTGTGCATCATGTTTTATTTTTTTTAGTTCCATTAATTCTGTCTATGTGTTCTTAGGTCTGTGGTATTCCACTGGAGCCTCTTAGAACAATGAAGCATTTGAACTCTATCTATTGTATCAGTTGGACAGGAGGCAGGTGACTTGACTTGAATATGCTCAAATTAGACAAAGTTCTAGCTAGTATGCATGGGAAAGAAAGGGCTGAAACAATACTCACATGTACTAGAAGAACGATAGTTGGAAGCTTCCAAAAGAGGGTGTGTTCATGAAAATCAGCTAAATGAACAAAGTCAAGTACTCTATGTTTTCCCACATCAGGGAGACTCAAATTTTATTTAGAATAAGTCTGGGCATGTTCACTTTCATCTTATTTTAACTTATTTAAAAACCTAGCCATGAAATGTTTCTCTTTTGACTTTTATGTGTACTATACTTCACGTGCTGCCATCAATATTTGTGAGACCTGAAAGAACTTCAGGTGTGGAGCTCACAAAATAAGTAGGTTTGGCTGCCTACTGAACTCTGAGATCCTCATGACTGCATTCCCCAAGACTTCAAGTACAAACTTCCACCATGCCAATATTTATTTTACAAAGGTCTTGGGTATCAAAGCATGTCTTTATATTGCATTCCAAAAACTTAATAACTCAAATACATCACCAGCCACATAGGATTGGTATTAGCATGTTTACATTGCTGAAATGATTATTTCACTGTATTTATTCAATTTAACATTTATGCATAATAGAAAAACATGATTTATAACTGAAGATCACATTAATGAAGAAAGCTAATATGACTATTTGCATGAACAAAAAAAATAATCCTCCTTGTTGAAATAAAGGTCAATTTAGAATTGATCACATAACAAATTGAAGCACAGACTTAGTTGTCATTATACTTGGTAAATGTATCCAGTGTAGCTTTTTAAAAACATTTGATAACTGTTAAAAAGGAATATGGGGTTTAAGAAAAATAAATTTATATAACATATAATTTGTCCTCATTTTTGTATTCAAAATAACCTCAAATTGGGATGGTTAATCCTTTAATAGACTAAAAATGGCAAACTCAACAAGTAATAATGTCACAGTGTTTTCCATTTGCATTATAAAAATATAAATATGAGGATTTGAATATTGCTCCTAGCACAGTATTTCTTGTGTTCAAATTTGTCTTCATTTAGAGCTACTCAGCAGTAAGTCTTATGAATGTATACTTGTTCAGGATTTTTTCAGTCACATGTACTTTTGTTTATGTGTATAAGTGTGTTTGACTGCTTGTACATTGATTCAGTACCTGTAGGCAGTGGCCATGAAGTCCCTTTCCCGCAAAAAATTTATCATGAAACTGTGTCAGGAGCCATAATAGGACAAGCTAATAAGTAACAGGTGGTGATCCTGAAACAGCCTGATTTGGATTATTATATAATCTGCAACAGGTGCACACTTATTAAGCAAGGCTGTACGGGATTATTTTTACAAAAGTTTTCTGCTATTTATATGCTTTTCCTGTTAATATTAAAATATATAATAATTAATTAGTAATAGCACACCCCTTTGGAGCAGATCTCTGCAGATCTATGGACATGTACTATCTTATAGTGATGCTATGCAGATAGAGGACTTAAGTTTTAATGATGGTCCTATAAGAATTCCTAAAATTATATTTGTGATGATTAAGCTCTTTTATAGTGGAACTGCTATTGGCTCCTTTTCTGATAGTCAAAACTACAATGAGAACTCTGCCAGTCTACCAAGTGTCACCAGTTAATTTCTCTTAGATGGTAGACAGACTTTCTTCTACTCAGAGAACATTCCAAGAGTTTGTAAAACAATTGAACAGATACATTTGAGAATTGCTCTTTGTAACTCTATGAAGAACTGAGTTGGGATTTTGATGGGGATCGCACTGAATCTGTAGATTGCTTTTGGCAAGATGGCCATTTTTACTACATTAATGCTGCCAATCCATGAGCATGGAAGATTTTTCCATTTTCTGAGGTCTTCTTCAATTTCCTTCTTCAGAGATCTGAAGTTCTTGTCATACAGATCTTTCACTTGTTTGGTTAGAGTTACACCAAGATACTTTATATTGTTTGTGGCTATTTTGAAGGGTGTCATTTCCCTAATTTCTTTCTTAGCCTGCTTGTCCTTTGAGTATAGGAAGGCTGCTGATTTGCTTGAGCTGATTTTAGTAACCAGCCACTTTACTGAAGTTGTTTATCAGCTGAAGGAGTTCTCTGGTGGAGGGTTTTTTGTTTGTTTGTTTGTTTTTTGTCACTTAAGTATACTATCATATCATCTGAAAATAGTGATAGTTTTCCAGTTTGTATCCCTTTGACCTCCTTATGTTGCCTAATTGGTCTGGCTAGAACTTCAATTACTATATTGAAAAGATGGGGGGGGACAGCCTTGTCTAGTCCCTGATTTTAGTGAGTTGCTTCATCCTCTCCATTTAGTTCGATGTTGGGTACAGATTTGCTCTTTATGACTTTTACTATGTTTAGGTATGGGCCTTGAAATCCTGTTCTTTCCAAGACTTTTAGCATGAAAGTATGCTGAATTTTGTTGAATGCTTTTTCAGCATCTAATCAAATGACCATGTGTTTTTTTTTTTTTGAGTTTGTTTATGTAGTGGATTACATTGATGGATTTCCATATATTAAACCATCCCTGCATCCTTGGGATGAAGCCTACTTGATCATGGTGAATGATCTTTTTGATGTGTTTGTGAAACAGTAAAAGAACTTCTGGGGGAATCAGTATCCTGGACCTCAAGCAATACTACAGAGCAATAGTGCTAAAACTGCATGGTATTGGTACAGTGACAGGCAGGTAGATCAGTGGAATAGAATTGAAGATCCAGAAATGAACCCACATACCTATGGCCACTTGATTTTGAACAAAGGAGTTAAAACCATCCAGTGGAAAAAAGATAGTCTTTTCAACAATGGTGCTGCTTCAACTGGAGATCAGTATGCAGAAGAATGCAACTTTATCCATTCTTATCTCCTCATACTAAGCTCAATTCCAAATGGATCAAGGACCTCGACACAAACCCAGACACAATGAAATGAATAGAAAAGAAACAGGGGAAGGGCATTGAGCACATGGGCACAGGGGAAAATTTCCTGAATAGAACACCAATAGCTTATCCTCTAAGATCAAGAATTGACAAATGGGACCTCATAAAATTACAAAGTTTCTATAAGGCAAAGGACACTATCAAAAGGACAAAACAGCAACCAACAAATTGGGAAAAAGATCTTCAGCATCCTCCATCTGACAGAGGGCTAATATCCAAGATATACAAAGAACTCAAGAAGTTAGACTCCAGAGAGCCAAATAATCCTATTAAAAAACGGGGACATAGTTAAACAAAGAATTTTCACCTGAAGAATTTTGAATGGCTAAGAAGCATCTTAAGAAATGCTCAACATCATTAGTCATTAGGGAAATGCAAATCAAAACAACCCTGAGATTTCACCTCACACCAGTCAGAATGGCTAAGGTCAAAAACTCAGGAGACAGCAGGCGTTGGCGAGGATGTGGAGAAAGAGGAACACTCCTTTACTGCTGGTGGGATTGCAAGATGGTACAACTACTCTGGAAATCAGTCTAGAAGATCCTCAGAAAACTGGGTATGACACTTCCGGAAGACCCTGATATACCACTCCTGGGCATATACCCAGAGGATTCCCCGGGTAATAAGGACACATGCTCCACTATGTTCTTAGCAGCCTTATTTATATTAGCTAGAAGCTGGAAAGAAGCCATATGTCCCTCGATGGAGGAATGGATACAGAAAATGTGGTATATTTACACTATGGAATACTACTCAGCTATTAAAAAAAAATGAATTCCTGAAATTCTTGGGCAAATGGTTGGAACTGGAAAATATCATCTTAAGTGAGGTAACTCATTCACAAAAGAACACACAGTGAATGCAGTCACTGATAAGTGGATATTAGTCCAGAAGCTCTGAATACCGAAGACACAACTCACATATTAAATCATTCCCAATAAGAAGCAAGGAGAGAGCCCTGGTCCTGGAAAGGCTTGATGCAGCATTGTAGGGGATTACCAGGACAGAGAAGTGGGAGGGGGCAGAGAGAAGAGGACTTATGGGACTTATGTGGAGGGGGAACCGGGAAAGGGAAAAATCTTTTGAAATGTAAACAAAGAATGGAGAAAATAATAACAAAAATAATTAAACGAAGGTCATAAAAAGGGAACTAATGATTTTATATAGGTGCTAGGACAGAAGTTAAAATATTGACTGTGTTTATCTATACAAAACTTCACTTATAACTTTGTTATGGTTTTAAAACTTTGGTAAACCTGTGGAGCAGTGACAGGTGATGGATGTTTAGCTAGATAATTATACCTAATGGATATGTATGTAATCATTCTGTCGTAAACTTCTATTTCAATTTATGATTTGATTTTTTTGTGTGATCATGTGATGAACTTTGTAACAGGTGATCATGTATTCTGAAAAACGTTTAAGTCCTGAGGACAAAGAGAAGAAAGAAGTGAGATGAGAGGGACTGAGGTGAGAAGATCTGAGCTGAGGGGGGGAACTGAACTGAGAAGAGTTTAGTCAGAATACATTTTAGACAGAACTGAACTCAAGAAGAACTTATAAGTATAGGCACAGCATTCAGGGCCAAGGCATTCAGAGTAAGTGCATAGCTGTGACTTCAGAGAAGAAGGGGAGAGCAAGAGGAGAAGGAGAATGTGGAAATTATAGGTAACAAACTATTAAGAGAGCAATGTGCAGAGTGCAGAAGGAAAGAGAAAAATGAAGAAGCTGCAGAGAGCAGAAGGGGCAGGCAGGCTTCTCCTTACCTTGGGACAGAACAGGCCTCATGGTAAGGACTCAGCAGGTTCTCTCTTATTCAGAGGAACAAAGTATTTTTTTTTTTCTTAGAAACATGGGTTTAATTCATTTAGCACTAAAAGGATGGAAGCCTTTTCTTTATGCAATAAAGATTGGAGCTCATTTTTCATCCAGAATGAGTGAATTATTTCTGCTATGGTGCTTGTTCTTTTGTTCCATATGCATATGTATGTATGTATGTGTGTGTAAGTATGTAATTGTGAGAATGTGTGTGTGTGTGTGTGTGTGTGTGTGTGTGGAATTGTGAGAATGCATGCAAGCTGGGCCCAACTGGATTTGAATGGAAATTTATAAATGAGCAAGAATGAAGCTGTTCATGAACTTATGTAAGATTATGCATGCTTGCTTATGTAAAATTTTTTCTTTCTGTGTTAGTCTCTTCTCCTGATTTAATAGAAGTTTATTGCTCCAAACAAGCAAGAGTCATCTAGACTAAAGGGAAAAGTCTCTAGCAACTAATCTTTTACTTAATCTCCTGCTGTTTTATGATGAGGCACTAAGTGCCTGAGACTGCAGTCTTTGGCCTCAGAGGAACACAGAAGGCAGATCAGCCTCAGTAGCATAGTAATTTAGACTTAGATAAGTAGACCTTTTATTATACAGCAACCCTAAATATCTAGTAAGACAAAGTCTTACCTCCCAAATCTCGCAAGACCAAGTCTTACTCCAGAATTTCTTAGGACCAAGTCTTACCCTCCACCCTTGTTCTTCCTTCTCTGCTGCCTCAAGAAGAATCTACAAGAAAGAAGAACCTCCGACTGGGGCTGGCCCCTGGCAAAACTGGAGTTACAGGGTCTTTCTTTACTTTTCTTTTTTCTTTTCTTTACTTTTCTTTCCTTTCTTTCCTTTCCTTTCCTTTCCTTTCCTTTCCTTTCCTTTCCTTTCCTTTCCTTTCCCCTTTCCTTTCCTTTCCTTTCCTTTCCTTTCCTTTCCTTTCCTTTCCTTTCCTTTCCTTTCCTTTCCTTTCCTTTCCTTTTCTTTCTTTCTTTCTTTCTTTCTTTCTTTCTTTCTTTCTTTCTTTCTTTCTTTCTTTCTTTCTTTCTTTTTTCTTTCTTTCTTTCTTCTTTCTTTCTTTCTTTCTTTCTTTCTGATGTGTGTGTGGAATAAAACTCAGATCCTCTGTAAGAACAATAAGACTACCAAGCCACATCTCCAGTCCTGCTTTTAAGTTTTAAAGAAAAATATTTTAATAATTAGTATAAAATTGTCTACTTGTACAGTGAATTTGAAGTGTATCATTTGCCACATACCTTTTAGTGAATTATAATCTGTATGATGTAAATAAAAATTTAGTAAAGTGCCTATTAACTCTGTATATTGAGTTTATAAACAACTTAGATTTTATTTTTAACTGGATGAGCTCATTCCCTATTACCTGGAGAAAAGAAACTAAAAACATGTGCACCCGGAAAAGCCTTGATCTTCATTTTCATAATGCTGATTTGTGAATATCCTAGATTTGCAAGGATGTGGATTGTCTGTGGCCTGCAGTTGATTTCTCAGATCCCCTCGATCATGTTAATTTAAGAGCCACCAATATCCTTTTGGCTAAGGACCATTTATAGATAGTCTTTCTTTTTTTATGTTCATAGGCCATTCAGTGTCTTTTATTTCTCGTGAATTGGCCTTTTTCATTTTCATAGTCTAGCATGCTCTTGCTCATATTAAGTATTCAGTTAGTCCTTGATGCATCAATTGATATCTAAAGCATCTCTAAAGTTCTTAAATGTTACAACTTACATAACTATTTTCAAGGAAGTAGTTTCGACATGTTTATTCTAAAAGTTAAAGTAAGTGCATATGTGTTATTTTTTTATCATTATAAAACTCTTCTTTGTTGTTTTTTGAGCTTGGGGTTATAGTGCATATTCTTATAAGTTTTAGAAAAGCAACTGTTTTGATATGTAAAAAATTATGGACAACAAACTGATCATTCTTGACCTTCAGAGTAATTTAGATAGCCAAATTACATGTTTACAATGTTTCATCTGAAATATAGCTCGATCCGTATTCTCATTCAGACTGAAAGTGATATTAGATGGCACTCTAATGTCAATAGTAGTTTTAATACCACAAAACACATTCTTATGAAGTATTTGTGAGGTAGAACTTTTTCTGTGACACTTGGCAATGATATATAGGACCACTCTCCAAGAAAATGAGGAGCAAATTTAAGCCTCTCACATATGGGGATGAACAAATATTTCAGTATATAACTTATTTTAATAGGCAAAAGAAAATGTTCTACTATCAGGATGCAATATTCCATGTCAAAATTTGAAACCTCTGTACTCAAGTTATCCTGTTCTCCAGAACTTTCTATTACTAGAATATGACATTTCTCATCAACTTCTAGAATTTATAACTAGAAATATTCCTCCACCTGTGTCTGGGTGACAACCTGACTCTCCTGGTGTGAAATTATTCTGTTTCTATCATAAGGAAAAATTAGAAATCTACATGCATCTCAATATCTCAAGGTTTTAGCAGCTGTCACTTCCTCTTACAAGTGAAAGCTCACTCAGGTAAGAAACGTTGGCCTGCTGCTACTGTCATCAATGTTTCCCTTATAACATTTCATATTAATTTTATTTGATTGTCAGTCTTTTCCATTCTGATCTTCTCTGTGCTAGAGGAAATATATTTCAGGATAGTGTTTTAAAAACAAAATAAAATTTATTTTCTAAAACACAAGTATACAGTTTGTTAAAGTAATTTAATATTGCTAAAATTAGATAAATCATGTGAATATTATACTGTGGATCAGAATGAAAGAATGGCAATATTAAACATATGAGATATTTACAATTTTGATAGAACATTGGAAAACTAATACACATCTGCATTTTGTTTTAGGCCTTAAGAGAAAAATGTATAATTTGTCCTATTTTACTTCTATTTTGTTTATTTATTCATTTATTCATTTATTCATTTATTTATTTATGGATAGTTTTATCCTGGAGGGGTTTTTATACATACATATTATATTTCTAACTAATTTATTTGGGTCAATAATGCCATTCATACAAACTTTATTAATTCAAATATTTTTCTCAATAATGACTGATCATGATCCATTTTGGAATTATGTAAAAAAATTGTTTTATAGATAACATTGTTTCATAGCATGTATCTTGAGTTTCTTTCATAGTTACTGGCATAAAATACTCATTTTATTCATCACTATATTAAAAAAAAGTGGTGAGTTTAGATTGTATGTGTGCTTGTATAATTCTGCAAAGATGAGTGCATGTGATTTCAAAGAGTTAGTATTTTCTTGCAATTTTACTAAAATAAAATATATAAAGAATATTAACGTTATGATAATGTGAAGTATAAAACTTAATGTCATTAAATACAGTAAAAAATATTGTCATTTGCCTAAAAATTTTGTGAATTCATTGTTTCTAATTGCTGAGTAGTATTCCATTGTGTAAATATACCACATTTTCTGTATCCATGGAATGCAATCTCTGATAAGTGGATATTAATTAGCTCAGAAGCCCTGAATACCCAAGGCACAAATTGCATAAGAAATGACTCCCATGAAGAAGTATGGAGAGGATCCTGATCCTGGAAAGGATTGATCTAGCATTGGAGGGGAATGTAAGGACAGAGAAAAAGGATGGAGGTGATTGAAGAATGGATGGAGAGAAGAAGGTTTATGGGACATATGGGGAGGGGGGATCCTGGAAATGGGAAATCAT
Source organism: Apodemus sylvaticus (assembly GCF_947179515.1). Lineage (NCBI taxonomy): Eukaryota > Metazoa > Chordata > Mammalia > Rodentia > Muridae > Apodemus > Apodemus sylvaticus. The sequence continues at coordinate 23,501,787 of NC_067487.1, forward strand.
TTGGAATGTAAACAAAGAATATAGAAAATTAAAATATTAAAAATAAATAAATAAATAAATTTATTAAAAAATATATTGTCAATCACAATCAATACCTTCTTCTAGAAAGTGTATGTCACCCTGAACTGTTCCTTCTCATATATCCAGCTTCTAGCAAACAGTTCCACTTAACTTATGTAGAATATTTCCTGTATGTGGGATCAAAAAATATTTTCCCTTTGTATCCTAGTTATTTTCTTTTGCATTTTTTCAGGTATCAACTCTCTTTTCAGCATTTTGACTTTTAGCAGTAACTGATAGTATGCTCAGTGCAGCAAAACCAGAAAGAGTAAATGTTGCCATTCTATGACTTATACTGAAATTTCAGAGTGTTATTGCTCTAACTCATGTACTTTCTGATAAACTGTTAGAATTCACGAAAATATGACATATCTACCATCAAATTCTTTTATTATTCACAGACTTTCTCTAGTTGAACTTCTCAAAACGCTACACACTACTAAGAGGAATTCTGATTTAAAACTATACAGCCACATACACATTAGACAATACATTATTTGATTTTATGTTCTTTTCTCCAGAATATGTTGTATTGATCTGAGCATATATATCTTTACATAAACAAATAGATATCCAACAATAATAATGCACAGACATTTTATGAAAATCAGTGTATCCAACAATATCATGAAGTATGTGTTAAAATACTCATGTACTAATCTCACAGGATTGGGAATTTAATGTTCTGGTCTAGTAAATACAAATATTTGTATCACTATATAAAGGATAATGAAAACCAAACACTTAATGTACCTAAATCCTAAGGACTGTAATTTAAACACTGATTCCAGTAGTCCTTGTGTTCATGACACTGTATACCTTCTCCTGATTAGCAGAACAATGACCTCCAAAAATATAATTTGCATTATGTCTAGAAATATTATTCTAATTCATTATTAATGAATGTTATTAGAAACCATACAAGAATTTTCAGGTAGTATTTAGATAGGAACTCTGAAAATAACAACTTGGTCTCAATTACCTAGATGATGCTCCTAAAAATTACATGTTCATAAAAGCCATTAATATTCTCCATGAATAGCAAAAAAAAAGGATACCCAGAAAAGTTATATCTGTATAAGATTCAGGGAATCTAACAGATTATGGGTTATATGCTCTTCTGAGAATGGATCATGAAGATAACTCTAAGACCTGTGGGTCTCTGTTGGAACTAACCAGGAAGTAAAATTTCAGCTGACAAAGGCAAGGACCTAGATTCTACCAAAAGTTCCATGGGTAAAAGTGGATTTAGTCTCCAGAGATTTTATTTGGGTGAGTTCTTGAATTTTGTGATACAAAGTCTAGAAAATTCAGCAGAGCCAGTTATTCTTTCTAACCTACATAAGATTTTACACCTTCTATAGGCAGGCAGGAACCCCCAGTGGAGAGAGGGGTATATCAACTCACCCTCAAAACTTTCAACCTAATACTTGTCCTGTATAAAATATATTAAGGGACATAGATGGAGCTGAGGCTGAGGGAATGGACAACCAATAATTGGCCCAACTTGAGACCCATATGAGAGATTGGTAAGCACCAATCCCTGACACTATTAATGATATTCTCTTATGCCTACAGACAGGAGTCTATCATGGCTGTCATTTAAGAAGATCCTTACAGCAGTTGACTAAAACAGCTGCAGAGACCTACAGGCAAATATTGGACAAATCTCAGGGAATCTTATGGAAGAGTTCAGGGAAGGATTGAGGGCCTCAAGGGGATAGGAATTCCACAGGAAGACCAAGAGAGTTTACTAACCTGGACCCTTGGAGGCTCACAGAGATTGTACCATCAACCAAAGAGTATACATGGGCTTGACCTAAGCTCTGCCCTGCACATATGTAGTAGATATGCAGCTCAGTATTCATGTGGGACCCCAACAACTGGATTAGGGGCTGCTAAATCTTTTACTTGTCTGTGCTTACTGTTCCCTTAACTGGGGTGCCTTGTATGGCCTCAATGGGAAAGAACAGCCTAGTCCTTCAGAGATATGGGTCTAGGGAAAAGTGGAAGAGGAGAAAAGAGAAGGGGATGGGCGACAGTGAGAGGGAGGACTGGGAGAAAAGGGGCAGTGATGGTGCTGTAAAATGAATAAATAAACTAATGGAAAATAAATGATATTGTACTGTGCTGAAAATTTATTTTTCTTTTTTTATTTGATATATTTTTTATTTACATTTCAAATGATTTCCCCTTTTCTAGACCCCCACTCCCCGAAAGTTCCATCAGCCCCCTTCCCTCCCCACTGTTTTCCCACCCAACCCTTCCCACTTCCCTGTTCTGATTTTGCCCTATACTGCTTCACTGAGTTTTTCCAGAACAAGGAGTACCCCAAGGTACTTTATACTGTTTGTGGTTATTGTGAAGGGGTTCATTTCCCTAATTTCTTTCTCAGCCTGCTTATCCTTTGAGTATAGGAAGGCTACTGATTTGCTTGAGTTGATTTTATAACCAGCCACTTTGCTGAAGTTGTTTATCAGCTGTAGGAGTTTTCTAGTGGAGTTCTTTGGGTCAGTTAGGTAGACTGTCATATAATCTGCAAATAATGATAGTTTGACTTCTTCCTTTCCAATTTGTATCCCTTCGACCTCTTTATGTTGTCTAAATGCCTGAGCTAGTACCTCAAGTACAATATTGAAAAGATAAGGAGAAAGGGGGCAGCCCTGTCTAGTCCCTGATTTTAGTGGGATTGCTTCAAGTTTCTCTCCATTTAGTTTGATGCTGGCTACCGGTTTGCTGTATATTGCTTTTATTATGTTTAGGTATGGGCCTTGAAATCCTGTTCTTTCCAAGACTTTAAGCATGAAAGGATGCTGAATTTTGTCAAATGCTTTTTCAGCATCCAATGAAATGACCATGTGGTTTTTTTCTTTGAGTTTGTTTATGTAGTGGATTGCATTGATGGATTTCCGTATATTGAACCAACCCTGCATCCCTGGGATAAAGCCTACTTGAGCATGGTGGATGGTCGTTTTGATGTGTTCTTGGATTCAGTTGGCAAGAATTTTATTGAGAATTTTTGCATCGATGTTCATAAGGGAAATTGGTCTGAAGTTCTCTTTCTTTGTTGGATATTTGTGTGGTTTTGGTATCAGCGTAATTGTGGCTTCGTAGAAGGAACTGGGTAGTGTTCCTTCTGTTTCTATTTTGTGGAATAGTTTGAAGAGTATTGGTGTTAGGTCTTCTTTGAAGGTCTGATAGAATTCTGCACTGACACCATCTGGTCCTGTGCTTTTTTTTGGTTGGAAGGCTTTCTATGACTCCTTCTATTTCTTTAGGCATTATGGGACTGTTTAGATGATCTATTTGGTCCTGATTTAATTTTGGTATTTGGTATCTATCAAGGAAATTGTCCATTTCCTCCAGATTCTCCAGTTGTGTTGAGTATAGGCTCTTATAGCAGGATCTGATGATTTTTTGGATTTCCTCATTTTCTGTTGTAATATCTCCCTTTTCATTTCTAATTTTGTTAATTTGGATACTTTCTCAGTGCCCTTTGGTCACTCTGGATAAGGGTTTATCTCTCGTGTTGATTTTCTCAAAGAACTAGCTCCTAGACCCGTGGATTCTTTGTATGGTTCTCTTTGTTTCCACTTGATTGATTTCAGCCCTGAGTTTGATGATTTTCTGTCTTCTACTCCTCCTGGGTGAAATAGCTTCTTTTTGTTCCAGGGCTTTTAGGTGTGCCATGAAGCTGCTAGTGTATGCTCAAACCATTTTCTTTTTGGAGGCACTCAGGGCTCTGAGTTTTCCTCTTAGCACTGCATTCATTGTGTCCCAAAGATTTGGGTATGTTGTGCCTTCATTTCCATTAAATTCTAAAAAGTCTCTGATTTCGTTCTTTATTTCTTCTTTGGCCAAGCTGTCATTGAGTAGGGTATTGTTCAGCCTCCATGTGTATGTGGGCTTTCTGTTGTTTTTGTTGCTATTGAAAACCACTCTTATACCATTGTGATCTGATAGGAGGCATGGGATTAGTTCGATCTTCTTGTATTTTTGAGGTCTGTCTTGTGGCCAATTATATGGTCGATTTTGGAGAAGGTACCATGAGGTGCTGAAAAAAAGGTATATTCTTTTGCTTTAGGGTGAAATGTTCTATAAATATCAATCAAATCCAATTGGTCCAAAGCTTCAATTAGTTTTACTGTGTCCCTGTTCAGTTTCTGTTTTCCTGATCGGTCCATTGAGGATAGTGGAGTGTTGAAGTCCCCCACAGTTATTGTGTTAGGTGAAATATGTGCTTTGAGCTTTCGTAAAGTTTCTTTTATGAATGAGGGTGCCCTTGCATTTGGCGCATAGATGTTCAGAATTGAAAGTTCTTCTTGGTGGATTTTTCCTTTGACCAGCAAGAAGTGTCCCTCAGTGTCTCTTTTGATGACTTTATGTTGAAAGTCAATTTTATCTGATATTAGAATGGCTACTCCAGCTCGTTTCCCGAAAGCATTGGCTTGTAAAATTGTCTTCCAGACTTTTACTCTAAGGTAGTTTTTGTCTTTGACATTTAGGTGTGCTTCCTGTATGCAGCAAAATGTAGGGTCCTGTTTCCTTATCCAGTCTGTTAGTCTATGTCTTTTTATTGCGGAATTGAGTCCATTGATGTTAAGAGATATTAAGGAATAGTGATTATTACTTCCTGTCATTTTTGATGTTATTTTTATATTTGAGTGGTTATCTTCTTTTGGGATTGATGAAGGAAGGTTACTATCTTGCTTTTTCCAGGGTGTAGTTTCTCTCCTTGTATTGGAGTTTTCCTCCTATTATTCTTTGCAGAGCTGGGTTTGTGGAAAGACATTATGTAAATTTGGTTTTGTCATGGAATGTCTTGGTTTCTCCATCTATGGTGAATGAGAGTTTTGCTGGGTATAGTAGTCTTAGCTGACATTTGTGTTCTCTTAGAGTCTGCATGAGATCTGCCCAGGATTTTCTAGCTTTCATGGTCTCTGTTGAAAAGTCTGGTGTGATTCTGATAGGTCTTCCGTTATATGTTAATTGGCCTTTCTCTCTTACTGCCTTTAATATTCTTTCTTTGTTTAGTGCATTTGTGGTTTTAATTATTCTGTGGCAAGAGGTATTTCTGCTCAGATCCAGTCTATTTGGAGTTCTGTAGGCTTCTTGTATATTCATAGGCATCTCTCTCTTTAAGTTGGGAAAGTTTTCTTCCATAATTTTGTTGAAGATATTTGCTGGCCCTTTCAGTTGTAAATCTTCACTCTCATCTATACCTATCATCCTTAGGTTTGGTCTTCTCATTGTATCCTGGATTTCCTGGATGTTCTGGGATACAAACTTTTTGCATTTTGCATTTTCTTTGACTGTTGAGTCAATGGTTTCTATGGTATCTTCGGCATCTGAGATTCTTTCTTCCATCTCTTGTATTCTGCTGTTTATATTTGCATCTATGACCCCTGATTTCTTCTCAAGGTTTTCTATCTCCAAAATTGTCTCCCTCTGTGATTTCTTAGTTGTTTCTACTTCTGTTTTTAGGTCCAGGATGGTTTTGCTCAGTTCCATCATTTGTTTGTTTGTGTTTTCCTATAATTCTTTAAGAGATTTTTGTGGTTCCTCTTTCATGACTTCTGCCTCTTGACTCAAGTTCTCCTGCATTTCTTTAAGGTTTTTTTTTTGTTGTTGTTTTTTTGTTGTTGTTGTTGGTTTTTGTTTTTGTTTTTTTTTTTTTTTCATTTCTTCTTTTTTGGCTTCTATCTCTTGAGCCTTATTCTCCTGAATTTCTTTAAGTGATTTTTGTGTTTCCATTATATGGGTTTCTAGCTTATTCATGTTCCCCTCTATTTCTTTAAGAGATTCATTTATGTCCTTTTTGTGTTCTTCTAGCAGCATCATGACCAGTGATTTTAAATCCAAATCTCGTTTCTTTGTTGTGTTGGCATAACCAGGACTTGCTGATGTTGGAGAGTTTGGTTCAGATGCTGCCATATTGCCTAGATTTCTGTTAGTAGCGTTCCTGCGTTTGCCCTTTGCCATCTTGTTCTCTGGAGTTAGTTGGTCTTGTCTCTGGCTGGTGTTTGAACCTCCTGAGGGGCTCTGGGGCTATTTCTGCAACACTATATTGCTGGGTTTCCCCTGTAGCAGATTGCTGATGTGCTGTCCTCCTCTTGGGTGCCCTTGCAGCTCTAGTGTGCCTTTCTCCAGATTGTGTCTGTGAACCAAATGATGCCCATTTGCACCTTCAGGGAGTGCTGAACGGTGTTTGCTGTCGGGACCTTTTCTGTGTGCTGAAAACTCTGCTGGGCAGCGGATCTCCCATCCGGGTTGGTGCACATAAGTCTAGCCTAGCTGCTCAGGCCCTGAGCCTAGGCAAAAGCCTGGGAGGCCTAGTTCCAAGCAAAGTTCCCCTTGGGCTATGAGTGTTAACTGGTTCTGTCAGGTGGCCAGGATGGTGGGCGTGCCAGTGCTCCCTGAAAGTGCTGGGAGAGTCTGCTGGGCTAACAACCTCCTGGGCGGGTTGACACACAGATGGCCCACCAAGCAGCCCAGTTCTTGGGGTCAGTCCAGTGCCTGTTGGGGCCTAGACCCCCACTATGTTAGCTTTGGGCTATGCCTGTTAGCCAGCTTTGCCTGCTAGCACTCTCTGGCTTCCTGTAGGCAAAATGGTGGCGCATGCGCTGGGCCTGGGGAAAAACCTCCTGGCTGGGTTGGCACCCCGATGGCCCCTGAACAGCCCAGGGCCTGGGTGCAGGCCAACGGCCGTCGGGCTTAGACCCCCGCGATGTTGGCCTCGGGTTATGTTTGCGTACCTCAGTCTGTCTGATCTCTCTGGAGTCTGAGACCCAAGATGGACACGAGTCTTTCGTGACTGGCGGGAGGCAGAGTTCTGAAGTGGCTTCTGTGCAGTGAAAGGCACCATAAATCCGCCGCTGCTTGCAGCCTGGCTGGCCAGCGAAGGTCAGTGGTCATGGGCGCAGGGCCTAACTGGACCCTGTGTCACCTTGATTCCACTGCTGATGGTCCTTCAGCTGGACCAGCCACTGCTGCACTGCCGCTGCCACTGCAGCTGCCAACTGTCATGCTGAATAATTTTTTAATGTAGTTCTACATTATGCTTCATGCAAGTACTTGTTTCTAGAAAATGAAAAATACTCCCTTTAGAGAGTAATTCTCTACAAACTTTTAGTACGGATATTTGAGACACACTCATACTACTTTGTCAGGTGGGATGTAACAGCTGCCACTTAAAAACTTTGCACGTGCATTGATAAACACTGATCAATACAGGGTTATGTTACAGTGGAAACATGCTCATGGAAGATGCAGTAAGAATGATTCTCCCAGCTTGATTCTAGGCACTAGGAATATATTAGTGCAGGGCAAAATAATGTTTAATTTCAATTAATTTCATTAAGATAATATTACTTTTACTTATCCATAGAGTTAACTATATTAGAAAATTCTGAATGTATTTAATAAGTACATAAAATAATGATGTTTCAAGTGTTAATTTATAATTAAATCACCATTCACCATCATCATCATCATCATCTGGCTACTGTTGCTTTTCCACAGAGATGAAGGTTTTTTGTTTTGTTATGTTTTGTTTGTTTTGTTTGCTAAGTATAAGGTATAATACATGTTATAATATGAAATTTCCAAAGCTATTTTATTTGTATTTCAGCACCTTTAATTTTAACGGACGGGTTGCATGTTTCTATAGCAATACATATGTAATTTATTTTTGTATTTGCACTATCAGATAACTTTCTAAAAAATGTTCTTTCAATTTCATTCACCATTTTGCCCATCAATGAAATCTTGGAATCATTAGCCTTCTCACAGGAATTTCACAAATGTACATGAGCACACAAAAACTAGAGACTGACATCTGAGTGTTTGTCTCTCTGGTGCTAGGAATCACAGAAACCCACCAGTTTCTGGCTTTCATGGCTGGCAGTAAAGACCTATGCTACCACATCATTTTTTTCATGGTTCTCTAGTTGCAAACTACAGTGCTTATGTTTATAATTTATAGTCTTTCCCAATAGAGCTGTTCCTTGAATACCAGTTCTATGATTTTATTTTAAACATCTTATTTTATTTTAGTAAGTTTTAGTACACAGAATGAGTAAATGTGTCATATGATTGTCATTTAAAGTTTATTTAACTATATGTATAGTTATATAGCACTTTTTATTAAAATATATTTATCCTCCAGAAATGATGAGACATCATTAGTGAAATAACATGTTGTTTCTTAATATTTTTCTGGATTCTTCTTTGTATGGGTCATGGTGCATAATGCAGATTTTCATATTGTGAGAGCAAATAAAATGAAGATATTCAAGTAACTGAGATTTTCTTCTCTAAAAATTTGTCATTTAATGTTACTTCAAAAGCAATAAAAAGGTAACATTCAATCAGTTCACATTCATTTATTACACTGTGTAATTTGTAACCATATGCACAGATATCAATCCCTATGTCTAGATTTTAAGTAATCATTTGGGTAAATGTTTGATTTTAAAGCATATTCCAAGATTCCTATCAAAATCTATAGTTAAAAGAATTTCATAGTACTTCTGGGCAAAATAGGCAAAATGTAATAAAGGATTATCAATTTTGCATCACAAATTCTTAACAAAATAGTGTAAGGCAACAGAGAGTAAAGATTAGTAATATACTAAAAAGTGACAAAACATATTAAAATAATTTCTGAGAAAGACAGTGCAGGCCACATTTTCACTATGTATTTAGCCTTTTGCACCAGCAGGTAGTACCCCAAACCCCAAGCGCACAGCCCACATTCCCCTCATTTTCTGAGACAATCAGTTAAATATCCTCTTGGATCACCTGAATCATCAGCCCAGCCCCTACATGTAAGAATTTCTAGATGGATATCAATCAATTTCAATATTGATTAAAACCTTTATTCTACTATAATGGAAAATATAAATAAAATGAATGGAATTTTAGATGAATCCTACATTATGTCCAGGTTGAACTCTAGTGAACTAGATAATTTAAATGAACACAGAAGCAGCATGATACAGCATTTTTAAATTTAAAAAGGTGATCATCAGAAAGATACAACGGAGAATTGTGCTAGAACTTTATAGATAAATTCATACAATTATTATGTAAACATTTTCCTAAAAGAGAAAATGGGTATTCATGGCCCCTTGTTCTGGAAAGACTCAGTGAAGCAGTATTTGGCAAAACCAGACGGGGAAGTGGGAAGGGGCGGGTGGGAGGACAGGGGAAGAGAAGGGGACTTACGGGACTTTCGGGGCGCGGGGGCTAGAAAAGGGGAAATCATTTGAAATGTAAATAAAAAATTATATCGAATAAAAAAAAAAGAAAGTAGCCAGCAGTATCCTAGTACCAAAAAGAAATAAATGGGCAATAAAATCCATAAAATTGTGTTCTAAAAAGTCTTTAATTTCTTTCTTAAGTGAGGTAACCCAGACTCAAAAGGTGAATCATGGTATGCACTCACTAATAAGTGGATATTAACCTAGAAACCTGGAATACCCAAAACATAATCTACACATCAAATGAGGTACAAGAAGAAAGTAAGAGTGGCCCCTTGTTCTGGAAAGACTCAATGAAGCAGTATTCAGCAAAACCAGAACAGGGAAGTGGGAAGGGGTGGGTGGGAGGACAGGGGGAGAGAAGGGGGCTTACGGGACTTTCGGGGAGTGGGGGGGTTGGAAAGGCGAAATCATTTGAAATGTAAATAAAAAATATATCAAATAAAAAAAAATCCATAAAATTGCATGAGGCTCAGCAGTTAAAGCAATTGTTGCTGTTGCAGAGGATCCAATGTTTGGTTCCCAACACACAGATAGAAGTTTGTAACCTTCCCTAACTCCAGTTCCAGAGACTCCATCCTGTCTTCTGGTTCTTTGTGTCCAAAGCATGTGTGTGTGGTACGCATTCATACAGACAGGTAGGCAACACACACAACCACGCATAGCAAGCACATGCATATAATTTAAATAGGTATATTTTAAAGAATTTACTGGTTGAGCATTATGCAAAAATTCTAAAGAAAATATAACAAGCTGAATTCAAGATTGTATCTAAAACATCATTTATTGTGAAAAGGTTGACTTTGCTCCAGAGGTGCAAAATGGTTTGCTACTTGAGAAACAAGTGTTATTTTCATTGACTCAAAACAGATATGATGTGAATTAATATCTTCTTTAAACATTCATTTATTTAATATTTAAAAGAATCTCTTTCTGCAATGTTATTTAACTATGTTAACTTAAAGCTACTGCATTTCATAATTTAATACTATAATCTTAGCTTTGTTGTATAACTATGTGTTGTCAATATTTTCAGTGCCTAATGATTCCATAGTTAAACATGGCATAAACAATGTTCTAAAATCTTGTTTTCATTAAACGATTTAGTTTAAAAAATGTTTTTTATCAGCAAATTATTATCTTCCAATAAAATCCATTAGACTCTATTAAGAAGATTTATTTTTTAATAATTATCAAAATTCTTGACTCATTAAAGTATCATCCCTTAATTTTATGCACAGAGAACCAATTTAAAGATGCCTTAATATGTCTGACTGTAGTTCATTGATAGAGTTATATGTTTATATTATGGTTGCAATATTGTTTATTCAATATGAAAGTGATCACGCATTTTTATACAAAATTAAGGAAGGCCTTCAAGGAAATATATTATAGTAAATCTAATGAATATAATAAAGCTAACATCTAAGTTTAGAGTTTTGTAAAGTAGGCAATTATGTTGCCTGGCTATGATTTATGATTTGCTCTTGCTGTTTATTGCTCAACAATAGACTATCATCCAGATGTTAAAAAACTCACTATCCCTTCTTCTAATTTTCAATTTAGTTTGAATTTTTGTCTTATAGCTGTTGTCAAGGAAAAGCATTATTTCTTTTGGAAACAGTAATATATATTGAAAATGACAAAACTATCCTTAGAGTGTTTCCATGTCCATGATCAATATGCTGATGAAGTTGAACCACGAGTTGCCAGCATGTCTTAAAGTTATAGTGCATAGGCAAACTCCCCACACACCTTGATAAATGGCTCTTTTTATGGGAATTTTGGGCACAATGCCCTCATAAGACCTAGAGAGATCTATATAATTTTGTCTAGTCCGCAAGTAGGCAAATGAAACTATAATGGCTTAAATTCAGACTACGCAGTATTTAAGCACATATTGTAGAATAAAAGAAAATTAAAGCAAAAAATAAATGTATTAAATGTTTATGTTTTGTTTGCCTTTCTCATTTCTACTCTTCATAAGAATGTGTGTCAGTCAGACAAACTGGTAACTTCTAATTGTTATGTGGCTGACTCTGGAAAGGAAAGGCAATTGCTATATCAAAAATAGGTTTCATTTCTAAAGAGAAAACAGAATTTACATGTTTGATTTTTAGCCTTTGTTCCGATCACTATGGTTAAAGGTGAAGATATGTTTTATAAAAGTTTATCGACTGGACCAAAATTAAAATATTTCTAGTAGGAAAAATAAGTCCTACTTACTGATGTGTGACTAGGAATTTAGAGTTCATTTTAAGTTCTCATGAGTTTTGATAATATGTAAAACTACTAATTTTTGCAGGCCAGTTGGTCTCTAAAACATTATTTCTTTTGAATACACTACCACACCTACCTTACAACCTCTAAAGAGATTTCTACAGAGGATGGCCTTGTACATCAAAGGTAGGAGAGGCCCTTGATCCTATGAAGGCTTGACTTCCCAGTATAGGGGATGCCAGGACAGGGAAGCAGGAATGTGTGGGTGGGTGAGCAGTGGGTGGTGGGTCTGGGATAGGGGGTTTTTGGATGGGAAACCAGGAAAGGGGATAACATGCTCCATGTTTTGATATGCTATCAACCTTGGATAAAGTTTCATAGGCTAATGACAATAAAGTATATTCTTTAGTCTTTAATTGGAATATAGAGGTTCCGCAGGTCCATTTGATATGTGATATCATTTGTTAAAATATTTCTCTGTTCAATTTTTGTAAGGATAACCTGTGTATTTGTGAGACTAGGGTACTGCCCTCGGTGATGAAACATGATTCTTGGAGGCAGCAGAAATGAGAGTGAAAAAAGAAGAAAGAAAGAAAAAAGAAGGCAAGCAGATCAAGAAAGGAGAATGTATGAATGTATGAAAATGTCAGGTTAATGTGGAAATGGGTAAGGGAAGCAGAGCCCAGCACCTGGGCTTGGGAGCTTCAGAGTAGGGGGCGGGGAGAAAAGTACTGGGAGGAGCTACAGATGCTGTGGGGGTTCAGAGTAGGGGACAGGATAAGAGGTCCTGGGAGGAGCTACAGATGCTGAGTGAATCTTGTCCCCCGTGTCTTTTGGAACTCATGTTTTGAAGAATGAGTGCATTTTTTATTATGATATGGCCACAATCACCAAGTTACCAGCGATGTAGAATGTCATGGAGTAGGTGGGTAGGTGGAGACATCCGTTTAGAGACTAAGGGAAGGGGGGAGGGGCTGGAGGTTTCATGGAGGGCCGACCAGAAAAGGGGACAACATTTAAAATGTAAACAAATAAAATGATCACTAAATTAAAAAATAAAAGTAAAAGACAATACTTTCAAATATAAATTTCATATAGTAATTAAGTGCTAATTTGTGGTTAAATGACAACGAGCTCAAGTAACAAAACAAGAAAAAATAAAACCATGGACATTTATTTCGTCTACGTTAGTAATACAGAAAAAAAACACAATTGACTGGATGATCAACAAGATCTGTTTCATAGTATCATCATAGTTTTCCAGTTATCCTAGCTTGTAATCATTTCGTAATGTTTTACCCTAGTGTAAAAAAAAAAAACTAAGACAATATTTTCCCTAAGTAGGTTTGCTATAATCTATCCACATAAATTCTGTGTACGCACCATTGACCCTAATTAGTCGTAAAGGCATTCAGTTTTTCTAACCAAACAAATAATATGCTTACAAGAATATTTGAGACCCTTTAGAACATAGAAAAAATGTCAATGAAAATAACAAGCTGCCCTTGTCAAATTCTCAGTATAATGGAACTATGAATCTTTACCAGGTTTTAGACACAGTTTAATAGTAATATATAATACCATCAAGTTATTCAGTACTTTCTCCATTTATATAAATTAATCTACTTGTTTCAATTACATACTCAGATACTTATTGTTACATATCTAAACCTAAGGACTTTCAAAAAGAAGTATTTAACATGTTTCTTATTTAGAACATTAAGAATATTGTTTTAAATTTATAAACAAAATGATTTTAATATTTAAATTTAAATATACAACTATAAATATAACAGAATTTTAATTATGAGAGATTACACACTGATGTTCTTTTCAGATATTAAGTAGATATTTAAGTAATACAACAATTGTTCAAATACAAATAGAATTAATTCTAGTATATATTTTCGATGTTCCCAGCAATATTGAAATAGCTATAAAAGGCAATGAGTTCTCACAGGAGAGAACTCATCAATTAGGACAATGACATATGCTTTTACAATGTGATTCTTATATGATTAATAAATAAAGTGCGTGATCACATTGTACTAAACCACACGTCTGTTCAAATGTACATAATGTACATTTACTATCTTGGTAATAATTAGCCAGAATTCTATATCCTAAGTTCAAGATTATCAATACATCTTTGTAACAATGATATCTGTTCTTTTAAGTATAAATTGGCTCAATCCTACAAACCAAAACTAAAATGTCTAATTAATTTGGCCAATACTGTGAGTCTGATTATAAGAATATATTTGTTTACTTAGAATATTCATAACCATTGATGATGATCTGATTTAAGTTGCTAATTTTTCATTGGAAAATAATAAATCTTGAGAAACCTTATAAGATGCTGTCACAAAGTTATAGCATAAAAAACAGAAAAATAATAACCAAGGATATAGTTGTGCACATGTGGGGGTGGGATGCAGGGCTGGATTGATGAAGTATATGTTATTGTGTATGTCATGTATATATTTATAAAACATGAAACATTAAAATAAATTTAAGGTGTTATGTACACCAGATTTCTTTCCTCCAACTCCACTGTTAAAACAAAAACATAAGCCGGGTGGTGGTAGCGCACGCCTGTAATCCCAGCACTTGGAAGGCAGAAGCAGGCAGATTTTTGATTTCAAGACCAGCCAGCCTGGTCTACAGAGTGAGTTCCAGGACAGCCAGGGCTACACAGAGAAACCCTGTCTCGAAAAACCAAAACCAAACCAAAACAAAACAAAACAAAAAAACCCCAAAACATGTATTATTGTTAAATACATAAAATCAGAGCCAGAAAATATTTATAGAATTCCTCCAAATCCTGTAAAATTACAATTAGTAATAATATCACTGTCCTGCTTTATGAGGTAATAATTTGATTCCCACTAAATGAATAGGGACAGGATGAAAAGTAAGGATAAGTGCACAGAGAAATATAATTGCATCCATTTTACCTGTACTTCTTTAAAAACATTCTATTTAAGGTAGATTCTTTAAATAAAAAAAATAAAAAAAACCTGACGTGCAAAGAATGAAGGTCACAGGAAATTTATAAATACAACAGAGCCTTTTCAGTGGTCATTCCAAGTATTCTGATAGCCTCTCACCATCTCTGAGGTCTTTAAGAGCAGTCTCCAAAAGGTCTTCTGTTCTTTATTTATCACCTCATGTTGTAACTACAAAAAAGATGTAATGCATAAATAGTGGGCATTAAAGAGAAGTAAAAATGTCTATGCATCTCTCAGATGAATAAACATAGCAATATAAACCAGTTTCCCAGCTTGCTGCTTAACTTAGAACAGAATTCAACTGTGGTGCTATGAGCTGGTAGTTATGACAGGTATAATGACTGTGGTGTTGTAGTAAAATCTCTCTCTCTAGAAACTTGATATGAAAGCTGTTTTTTTTAAAAAAAATAATTAGGCAGTAAAAGAAATGGTGAAATTTTCTAAATAACCTCCACTAAGCCTTTTATTTTAATGTAAATAACTGCTGAAATAAAAAGCAGTGTATGGTACACTATAAAATATTTCTGGAATGAACTTCAATTTGGTGGTGGTTGTACATAAAAGGCTTCATATTTGACCCATAGGACTTGGAATCTTCCTTTATTTGACATTTCAACTAATTTTTAGCATGCTCCTCACATACATATTCCTCACAAGTTCTTTGGTGGCAAGACCATTTGTTAATTCATCATTATTCAACATTTCTGTTCTTTTGACCCATTAAGTATTGACGCCATGCTCTTTCAAACTGTAAACTTTTATGAAATTCCTAAAATACCTTTCTCTGCCTCCTTTTTATTTTTTTTTTAACTTTGTCAGCATTTGTGCCAAAGAGCTGCATCTTGTTCTCCCCCTTAAAAAAGCCTTGACCTTGTGGTCCTGATGCTGTTAAAAAAGAATTCAGGGTGAGCAAATTATGAAATGCAAGCCAGTAAGCAAGATTCCTATGTCTTTGCTCCAGCTCCAGTCACCAGGTAAATGTCTTGAGTTTTTATCGTGGCTATAGGAAGAAATGAACTTTTTCTTCTCCGAGTTGATTTGAATCATGATGTTTTAACAAAGCAATAAAAATTCCAACTAATATAAGTCTAAATTTTCATTACATTCAGTTTAGCTTATCTTCTTTTAATAGTCTATAAAAAAGACCAGAAATTGTCAGGAAACAGTGCATATACATACATGTGTATACATGCACACACACATACACACGCACACACACACACACATTCCTTCTCTCATATAAACACATACATCAGTGCTACATGCTTAAAAGATCTCAATTTCAATTTATTATTTGGACTGTAAAATGACATTTTGTCCTGTTTCTACACTAAATTTACAATTTGAATATTTGAAAATATGCTATGTATACCAATATTTTTGGAAATTATATTGAATTATAAATATTTATCATATGATCATCTGAAATAATAGTACTTCATAACTTAGTACCTATGTGTTATATCCTTGCAAATTCACTTTCAGATATTATTTTATTCAATGTACACTTATTCAAAATTTTTTAAAATAAACAGTAACTTTCCAAATAAATATTAAAAATGAAAAATGGAGCTGGGCGTGTTAGAGCATGCCTGTGATCCCAGCACTTGGGAGGCAGAGACAGGTGGATTTCTGAGTTCAAGGCCAGCCTGGTCTACAGAGTGAGTTCCAGGACAGCCAGGGCTACACAGAGAATCCCTGTCTCAAAAAACCAAAAAGAAAAAAAGAAAGAAAAATGATCATATGGACTTATAAAACCAAATTATATAAAAAGATTTTTCTGCATTCAATGTATTTTTACTGTATTAAATGAACATAAAGTTGAATCAAACCCTGAAATAAAAGAAAATTATTCTCATATTCCATGAGATTACTCAATTAAAAATAATTTCTTGGTTTCCAGGAAATGAACATTTAATAACTTGGGACACAATGCTAAGTAAGTAATCTTAATAGTTTAAAGTAGTAATAGAAATATGTTCAGTTTTACTGTTAGCTTATCATTTGAGCTATACAAAATTTCAAGTAATAAATCATTAATTTACCTGTCAATTGTAATATATTTTAGTAGATCAATAAGCTCTATTAAGAAATCATATAATAAAAAAATAAATAGTTTTGTGAATCATCGATACAAATTTGTATATATCCATTAGGTTCATGTATTTTTGTCATGTAGTAGAAACTAAGGGATTCTAGGAAAATACGTAATTTCTATTCAGAATGACTTCTTTTAAAACTACAGCACATTTGGTTACCCTATGTATTGATGAAGCATGTAAATGGAGAAAGTTGTGAATTGAATTAACATTTGGTTGTCGGAGAAGAAACTACTCCAGTTCAAGAATAACACAGATTTCACCTGGAAAAAAAAAAACAAAATTAAAAATTAAAAACAAAAACAAACAAACAAACAAATTCTCACCAAATCAAGAAAGGAAAATAAATGCTTATAAGGGATACTGAATAAACTGAATAAAGTCTAGACATACAACTATGGAGATGAGATCATTCCATCTGGAACAAATTTTGAGAGAAAAGGGAGGGGGAAGATAAGAGAATGGATGGAGAGAAGAGGACTTATGGGACATATGGGGGGACTGAGAAAGGGGAAAGCTTTTAGAATGTAAACAAAGAATATATAAAATAAAAAAAAAGAAAATAGGGTCTCTTGATCACTATTTATTAAACAATTAAGATTTATTCAGCTGATCTGAAGTAAATCCCTGCCCTTTTTTTACTTTAAATTAAAAATGAAGGGCAGCAAAATTTAAAATCTAAATGAAGACCATGAAGTCATTAAAACAAGGGAGTTTCCCAGATTGTGTCATTTGAGGTCCTTAAACAATTTGTGCCTCTGCCTTCTCATAAAAACAAACATGACAACATTTAATTTATTAAATCTTATTAAATAATATTTTTCAAAACAAAATTACTATGCTAAGAAATATGTGAACTATTTTATAAATGCTATCATTTCATTTTTAAAGTTAAAGCTACTTCAATAAGCAGGCAGCATTCATTTTACTTCATTTGTCAGACAGTGACATGCACTATCAAATAGTTGTTCTGTGCTAATAGGCATATGTATAATATATTATGTATATTATATATTTTTTTCCAAGTACAACATCTTTTATGGGTTGCTCAACCCTGACTTTATCAGAAAATTGTCTTAGGCTCCTTTGGACTTCTGACTTAGGATACATATTAGATACACATGGCACTAAATTTTGTTCTCTGAACATTCTCTGCTGTGCCTCCTACAGTGAAGCTAAGATGAGAGACCAAGATAGTGTTGCACTACTAGCTATGCAAGCACACCTTTTCTGTCTGTTAGGTCCTACATACACTCTCTCCAAACACCCTGTGTCCTCTCAAGCCCCTGTTAAAGCAAGGCATCACATGAGTCTGCTTCCTCAAAAACATCACATGAGCTTGCATCACATGATACAAGCAGACGTTTATGTGAGCTCAACTTTCTTTTTTTTTAAATTCCTTATTATTTATTCTCCTCTTATAAAAGACACTTGGACAAATAAATATTAAATGGCATATGTCATATTTAGAAACAGCCAAGGACACACCTTGGTACTCCTCACAGGAACACACTAATACAATCTTCAGGAGCACACTCCTCCCCACAATTAATTTAATTAATTAATTAATTTAATTTCTTTTAAAAAAATTCAATTATTTTATTTTAATTATCCACAATTTTTAACAATGAATTATCAAAATAAGTAATTTAATACTACTCAGAGACAAAGACATTTAAATGAAAAGATTTTAAAAAAAATACATGTGTATACAAACACACACAATATGTTGCCCAGAAAATCCAACTAATGAATAATACAAGATTAATTTCATAGGTGACATGTCACAACTCTCCAGAAGTGTGAATAAACACCAGAAAGCCCACAGCCAAGAGACAAAGTAGCACATCAGCACTCAGTCAGAATCCTATACAGGGCACAGGGCATTGGGGCTCAGTGATGGCATTTACAAGTCAGCCTCTTCACAGCAGAAGATGATGCTTCAGGATGGATACAGTTATGTCCCCCTCAGGAGGTACATACACATCACTGCTGAGGTCACAATTTGTGATAAGTTAAGAATCCAAATCAAGCTCCAGAGCACATATCTCTCTGGAGTAGGAATTTGAAAACAGACAGTATAAATAGGAGTTGAGTGTGACCTGCCTGCAACCGTCTTTTATTTTCCTTTAAGGCTACAGAAAACCTGCACATAAGCAAGGAAATTAAGTCTCATAATAAATTTACCCCTACAGATAGCCAAGGTATCCAGTCAGGTACCACTGGGAGAGTATGCTATATAACATTTTATTCTGAGGGCAGACTTTGTGAGTCCACTGGGTTAGGGTCAATTCTTTCTGAAATACTAACTTCTCACAAACCGCTTCCTTAATTGGTAAATATTGTGATATTTCATTAGGTTCCGTGAAGAGAGAAGGTGGAACATGCATTAAATTAGCGATTTTGCTCTCTCTGGATGTATATTCTAGTAACATGTAGGTCTTGTCAGCCTCATGGCAAAGCCTTGTGTCATTCGTTCTGATGGGCACCCCAGGAATTCTCAAGAAAAACCGCGTAACAGAAAAAAGCTGACTGGCATTACTCTCATTTTCACACTCAGGCTGGAAACACCATGATCATGCAATTCATCTTCAAACAGGAGAACTTCTTCAAATAATTTAATCTGTTTTCTGGCTTTCAATTTTTCTGTATCTATATGATCTGCTGAAGGTACAACCTTTAACTTAAGAGATTCTCCAAGCAACGTTCCTTTATAGTCTGTTGTATAGGTCTAGTCTTAGGGTTTTTATTTAATTTGTATTTTCTTTTTTTTTTCTTTTTTCTTTTCTATATTCTTTGTTTACATTCCAAATGATTTTCCCTTTCCTGCCCCCCTCCCCCAAAGTCCCATAAGCCCTGTTCCCTCTGCCCATTCTCTGATCTACCCCTTCCTACTTCTCTGTCCTGGTACTCCCCTACAATGCTGGATCAAGCTGTTCCAGGACCAGGAAACTCTCAAAATTACAAAGTTTCTGTAAGACAAAGGACACTGTCAAGCTGACAAAACGACAACCAACAAATTGGGCAAGGATCTTCACTAACCCTACATCTGACAGAGGGCTAATATCTAATATATATAAAGAACTCAAGAAGTTAGACTCCAGAGAGCCAAATATCTCTATGAAAAAACGGGGTACAGAACAAAGAATTTTCACCTGAAGAACTTCAAATGGCTGAGAAGCACCTCAAAAATGTTCAGCATCACTAGTCATTAGGGAAATGCAAATCAAAACAACCCTGAGACTTCACCTTACACCAGTCAGAATGGCTAAGATTAAAAACTCAGGAGACAGCAGATGTTGGTGAGGATGTGGAGAAAGAGGAACACTCCTCCACTGCTGGTGGGAATGCAAGTTGGTACAACTACTCTGGAAATCAGTCTGGCAGTTCCTCAGAAAACTGGGCATGACACTTCCGGAGGACCCTGCTATAGCACTCCTGGGCATATACCCAGAGGATTCCCCGGCATGCAATAAGGACACATGCTCCACTATGTTCATATCAGCCTTAGGGTTTAAGAACTTCTTTGGAGTGTTCACCGTCCGACCTACATTCCTGCCACTCTTCAGCAGGCTACTTTGAGCATGCACCTGGTAGCTGTTCACACATCTCAGTGCATCTGTAGCTTTGAACTCTATCCCGAAGCCAGAGCCATGCTGGAGATGGAGAACTTTGTCTCCAAACGTCATTTCAGGGAGGGGTGTCATATATGCATCTCATCAGCTAACTTTTCCACATCCACAGACTTCATGATATGGGTCTTGGACACCGTCAGCTTCCAAGGCCCAAAGGCGAAGTCCTGGGGGCTGCTCTGAAAGCTTGGATCATCATGGCAGAAGCAGAACCGCAGGGCTACTCAGAGCAAGTGCCTTCACAGTATGGCCCTCCCTGCAGCGTCGTTCCTGGGCAATCTGTGAGCTCAACTTTCACTGGTATATGAAAGAAATAAATTGAGGCTCGAGTTTCTGTCCCAGGCTTACTTACTTTCTGTAATGATCTCCGTATTTTCACTAATGGTGGTACTTTTTGATTATCGTGTAGTGGAAGATAATAATGCACTGTTCACCTTATTTTCTGTTTGCCTTCCTGTCAGCATTTCCATTGCTTCCATTTCTCAGCTATTGTAAATAGCACTTACAAGAACATGGTAGTGCTACTGTGTTTTCAACATACTGATTATAATTCTTGGTCATGTACACAGCAGTAGGACTGTTGGATCAGTAAGTTTGATGTAAATTAAATGAGAAGCCAATGTGCTATTTTCTATTGTAGCTATCTTAAGACATATGCTTATCAATAGTGAGGAAGGGTTGCTTTCTTTTACCTCTCATCCAGTTAGCTATGGTAAGATTATAGTGAAAACTTCAAAAATTCGCTAATATATTATTGCATGTAATGTTAATATGTTTGTGATCTGTCAATAAATACTTCTAAGACTTCTCCCTCACTGACATCTAAGCTCTTGGAAGATACTCAACATTCTACCAGAGATGAAAAGTAATCACTATCTGCTATATATAAGCCTTGAACCCTAGTATAATGTTCTGTCTGAAAACTTATAGACATTTAAAAGATATCGAGAACATATTTAGGTGTTTTACATATTTATAAAATAAACATATATTTGTGTACTTATAAACTAAATGTACACTTTATAAGATATTTTATTTACATATAAAATTTGAAGATACATAATTAAATTGATATATAACCTCTGATATAAAAATGAATGTTAAAGAGAATTTAATATTTAAGTGTTGGAATGACATTTTAATCATATAATCTACACTGAGTTTTGATTGCACAATTTAGTCCTATTTTTTATTTGATAGTATAATTCATAATATAGAAAAATGAAATTTCTTCAAGCCCTATATAATTGTTTCTAAGATTCTAAATTGTTTGTACTACACTGCTTTCTGAAGTTCTTGGAATTTCATACTGAACATCAACTCGATCTTACTGTGACATAAAATGAAATCATGATCCAGAGGAAATTGGATTTCTGTAAGAGAGAATATTGTGTGGGAACATCTTAGATGATGGGATAATGAAACTAGTGCATCCACAAGGTAGAATTTTATTCATCAATAAAAAATAAACTAAAATAAAATCAGAAGTTTTCAATCAAATGGAATATCTAGAAAGCATAATGACAAGTGAAGATACCTAAGTTGAAGAGGCAAAATTCAAGTCCTTCTCACATGAAAATATTAACATGTGCACATGTGCATTCATAGGAGGCTGTAAAATAAGTAAAGTCTTGAATGAAATTTAAACTTAAATTTCCACACATTGGGGTTAGATAATAGAGACAATAACTGTCATATACTAGTAAAATCAATCAGATATCTTTGAATATTTTTTACATTTATATATTATATCATCATTTCCTCTTTCCATTCTGCCCTCCATATCCCCATATGTACTTTTCTTCATGTCTTTTAAATTTATGGATTACTCTTTAATTAATTGTTGTTACATACTTATATTCATACTCATAAATACAAAATAACAAATGGTCAGTCTGTATAATGTTATTTGTATATATGGTTCAGAGATGGGTATTTGGTATTGGATAATCGAGGAAAAACCTTGATTAAGTTATTTTTATATTGAGAGTAGGATCTGTGACTGGAACCATATTATTACACATATTTATATTATGGAAAATCTGAGATTTAGTAGTAAATTCTTTATTTTTTAATATTTTTATTTTCTATATTCTTTATTTACATTCCAAATGATTTCCCCTTTCCCGGATCCCCTCTCCCCATATGTCCCATAAACCTTCTTCTCTCCATCCCTTCTCCAATCACCTCCCTCCTTTTTCTCTGTCCTTATATTCCCTTCCAGTGCTAGATCAATCCTTTCCAGGATCAGGACCCTCTCCATACTTCTTCATGGGAGTCATTTGTTATGCAATTTGTGCCTTGGGTATTTAGGGCTTCTGGGCTAACTAATATCCAATTATCAGAGATTGCATTCCATGTGTATTCTTTTGTGACTGGGTTACCTCACTTAGGATGATATTTTCCAGATCAAACCATTTGCCTAAAAATTTTGTGAATTCATTGTTTCTAATTGCTGAGTAGTATTTCATTGTGTAAATATACCACATTTTCTGTACCCATTCCTCCTTTGAGGGGCATCTGGGTTCTTTCCAGCTTCTGACTATTATAAATAAGGCTGCTATGAACATAATGGAGGATGTGTCTTTATTGCATGCCGGGGAATCGTTTGGGTATATGCCCAGAGAGGTATAGCAGGGTCCTCTGGAAGTCTCATGTCCAGTTTTCTGAGGAAGCTCCAGACTGATTTCCACACTGGTTGTACCATCTTACAGCCCCACCAGCAGTGGAGGAGTGTTCCTCTTTCTCCACATCCTCGCCAACACCTGCTGTCTCCTGAGTTTTTGACCTTAGCCATTCTGACTTGTGTAAGGTGAAATCTCAGGGTTGTTTTGATCTGCATTTCCCTAATGACTAATGATGTTGAGCACTTCTTAAGGTGCCTCTCAGCCATCCGAATTTCTTCAGGTGAAAATTCTTTGTTAAGATCTGTACCCCATTTTTAATAGGGTTATTTGGTTCCCTGGGGTCTAACTTTTTGAGTTCTTTGTATATATCGGATAATAGCCCTCTATCAGATGTGGGTTTGGTGAATATCCTTTCCCAATTTTATGGTTGCCATTTTGTCCTTTTAACAGTATCCTTTGCCTTACAGAAACTTTGTAATTTTATGAGGTCCCATTTGTCAATTCTTGATCTTAAAGCATAAGCTATTGGTGATCTGTTCAGGAAATTTCCCTCTGTGCCCATGTCCTCAAGGGTCTTCCCCACTTTCTTTTCTATTAGTTTCAGTGTGTCTGGTTTTACATGGAGGACCTTGATCCACTTTGAGTGAAGTTTAGTACATGGAGATAAGAATGGATCAATTCGCATTCTTCTGCATGCTGACTCCAATTGATCCAGCACCATTTGTTGAAAAGGCTATCTTTTTTTTTCCACTGGATGTTTTTGACTCCTTTGTTGAAGATCAAGTGACCATAGGTGTGTGGATTCATTTCTGGATCTTCAATTCTATTCCATTGGTGCACTTCTCTGTCACTGTACCAATACCATGCAGTTTTTAACACTATTGCTCTATAGTATTGCTTGAAGCCAGGGATACTGATTCCCCCAGAATTTCTTTTGTTGTTGAGAATAGTTTTAGCTATCCTGGGTTTTTGTTATTCCAGATGAATTTGAGAATTGCTTTTTCTAACTCTGTGAAGAACTGAGTTGGGATTTTGATGGGTATTGCATTGAATCTGTAAATCGCTTTTGGCAAGATGGCCATTTTAACTATATTAATCCTGCCAATCCATGAGTATGGCAGATTTTTCCATTTTCTGAGGTCTTCTTCCATTTCCTTCTTCAGAGACCTGAAGTTCTTGTCATATAGATCTTTCACTTGTTTTGGTAGAGTCACACCAAGATACTTTATGTTGTTTGTGGCTATTTTGAAGGGTTTCATTTCCCTACCTTCTTTCTCAGCCTGCTTGTCCTTTGAGTATAGGAAGGCAACTGATTTGCTTGCGTTGATTTTATAACCAGTCACTTTGCTGAAGTTGTTTATCAGCTGTAGGAGTTCTCTGGTGGAGGTTTTCAGGTCACTTAAGTAGACTTTCATGTCATCTACAGATAGTGATAATTTGACTTCTTCCTTTCCAATTTGGATCCACTTGACCTCCTTATGTTGTCTAATTGCTCTAGCTGGAACTTCAAGTACTATATTGAAAAGATATGGAGAGAGAGGACAGCCTTGTCTAGTCCCTGATTTTAGTGGGATTGCTTCAAGTTTCTCTCCATTTAGTTTGATGTTGGCTACCGGTTTGCTGTATATTGCTTTAATGATGTTTAGGTATGGGCCTTGAATTCCTGCTCTTTCCAATACTTTTAGCAAGAAAGGATGCTGGATTTTGTCAAATGTTTTTCTGTATCTAATGAGATGATCATATGATTTTTTTCATTGAGGTTGTTTATGAGGGGATAGCATTGATGGATTTTCTTATATTGAACCATCCCTGAATCCCTGGGATGAAGCCTATTTGATCATGGTGGATGTTCATTTTGATGTGTTCTTGGATTCGGTTGGCAAGAATTTTATTAAGTATTTTTGCATCAATATTCATAAGATAAATTGGCCTGAAGTTCTCTTTCTTTGTTGGATCTTTGTGTGGTTTTCGTATCAGCATAATTGTGGCTTCTTAGAACGAGTTGGGTAGAGTTCCTTTTGTTTCTATTTTCTGGGATAGTTTGAAGAGTATTGGTGTTAGGTCTTCTATGAAGGTCTGGTAGTATTCTGCACTGAAGCCATCTGGTCCTGTGCTTTTTTTGGTTGGAAGACTTTCTATGACCCTTTTTACATCTTCAGGTGTTATAGGACTGTTTAGTTGATCTATTTGATCCTGATTTAGTTTTGGTGTCAGATATTTGTCTAGGAACCTGTCCATTTCCTCCAGATTCTCCAGTTGTGTTGAGTAAAGGTTTTTGTAGTAGGATCTAATGATTTTTTGAATTTCCTCAGTTTCTGTTGTTATATCTCCCTTTTCATTTCTAAGTTTGTTAATCTGGAAACTCTCTGTGTGTCCTTTGGTTAGTCTGGCTAAGGGTTTATCTATCTTGTTGATTTTCTCAAAGAACCAGCTCTTGGTTTTGTTGATTCTTTGTATGGTTCTCTTTGTTTCTACATGATTGATTTCAGCCCTGAGTTTGATGATTTCCTGCCTTCTACTCCTCCTGGGTGAAATAGCTTCTTTTTGTTCCAGGGCTTTCAGGTGTGTCATTAAGCTGTTAGTGTATGCTCTCTCCATTTTCTTTTTGGAGGCACTCAGGGCTATGAGTTTTCCTCTTAGCACTGCTTTCATTGTGTCCCATGGATTTGGGTATGTTGTGTCTTCATTTTCATTATGTTCTAAAAAGTCTTTAATTTCTTTCTTTATTTCTTCCTTGACCAAGGTATCATTGAGTAGAATATTGTTCAGTTTCCATGTGTATGTGTGTTTTCTGTTGTTTTTGTTGCTATTGAAGACCACTTTTACTCCATAGTGATCTGATAGGAGGCATGGGATTAGTTCGATCTTCTTATATTTGTTGACGTCTGTCTTGTGACCAATTATATGGTAGATTTTGGAGAAGGTACTATGAGGTGCTGAGAAAAAGGTATATTCTTTTGCTTTCAGATAGAATTTTCTATATATATCTGTTAAATCTAATTGGTCCAAAGCTTCAATTAGTTTCATTGTGTCCCTGTTTCATTTCTGTTTTCTTGATCGGTCCATTGAGGAAAGTGCAGTGTTGAAGTCACCCACAATTATTGTGTTAGGTGCAATATATCCTTTGAGCTTTAATAAAGTTTCTTTTATGAATGAGGGTGCCCTTGCATTTGGAGCATAGATGTTCAGGATTGAGAGTTCTTCTTGTTGTATTTTTCCTTTGACCAGCAAGAAGTGTCCCTCAGAGTCTCTTTTGATGACTTTTGGTTGAAAGTCCATTTTATCTGATATTAAAATGGCTACTCCAGCTTGTTTCCTGAGACCATTTGCTTGTAAAATTGTCTCCCAGCCTTTTACTCTAAGGTAGTGTTTGTCTTTGACCCTGAGGTATGTTTCCTGGACATGTTGGTAGAGGAGAATTGGGTTCAGGTGTTGCCATATTGCCTTGATTTCTGTTAGTGATGTTCCTGCGTTTGCCTTTTGCCATCTAGTTCGCACTGGTGTTAGTTGGTCTTGTCAATGCTGGACTCACCAGTGCAAGCTACCTCTTCGCAGGTGGCCTATGGTGCACAGCTTACCTCTTGCACTGCCTGGAGACAGGGTGCTGTTGCCCAGGCTGTTCAGATCCCGAAGCAGACACCTGAAGGCTCCCGCTGGGGCCTGCTGGATTCAGCAGAGCACTCTGACTCCTCCCAGCCGGCCTCCCGGAAGCCCCCCTTGCCTCTTGCAGGACCTGGAGATGTGGCTTTGCTGCCCAGGCTGATCTGGATCCAGAAGTGGAGAGATCTGAGGGCTCCCACCAGAGGCCTCAGTACTGGAACCTAAGCTCCGTGCCACCGGAGCAAGCTGTGTGCTCCCACAGTAGTAAATTCTATATTAATATATTATTTTACTTGTAAGACTTTGTCAGAGTTAAACATGCATATGTACAATTATAATTATTTATAATATAATTATGATATTAGCTTATAATTAAAATTCGGAAGGAAAAAATATATGGCCAATAATTGTATTTGTGCAGTAGGATGTACACAATTATATCAATTACCAAGATAATGTAATCACAGAAATAAGGTATATACTGAGTTAGAGTCTTAATGCTTTTTAGTGTATTTTTCACCTTGAAATTCCTTGCCTTGATTTCCATGCTTCTAACTACTTTCTTTACCCCGATACAGACTGAATAGCACTTCACTTTGATCTCTGGGCAATAATAGATACAGAAAATGTGGTATATTTGCACAATGGAATACTACTCAGCAATTAAAAACAAAGAATTCATGAAATTCATAGGCAAATGGCTGGAACTGGAAAATATCATACTAAGTGAGGTAACCCAATCACAAAGGAACACACATGGAATGCAGTCACTGATAAGCAGATATTAGCCCAGAAGCTCTGAATACCCAAGACACAATTCACATATCAAAATCATTCCCAAGAAGAAGGAAGGAGAGGGCCCTGGTCCTGGAAAGGCTTGATCCAGCATTGTAGGGGAGTACCAAGACAGAAAAATGGGAGGGGTTTGATTGGATAATGGGTGGAGAGAAGAGGACTTATGGGACTGATGGGGAGGGGGAAACATGGAGAAGGGAAATAATTTGGAATGTAAACAAAGAATATAGAAAATTTAAAAGACCTCTTTTCATGGCACAGGTGCAATGTGAAGAGAGATAATAACATGTCTCTGTCTAGTTACCTTTGTCTCCGTCCAAGTTGAGTTTAATTGTGAAACCTAGAGAAGTGTCAGCCAAAAATGACAAGGGAATCACCGACATTGAACAAGTCAAACTCCATGGCACCAGGAGGTCAAAATCTACCCTTCATTCTGTATATTTTGTGTAAGAAGTGATTAGAGTATAAACATTTCTGATGTGTAATTTTATCCTAGTTATGTTAACTATTTAGGAACACATGTGTTCCATATTATTTTATTTGTTTATTTCATTCAAGTAAGCATGGCATTAACATATCTCATTTACAGTAGATAATAAAAAATGATATTAAGATTAAGAAGCATTCCAAAGAACACACAATTTTTTAGTGAAAAGCAGGGAGTACGTTTTATTTAATATATATATTTCCAGTCAGTTTTGAACTGCTGGCCTTCACATTGTGGAAGACTAATATTTTAATCACAGGATGTTCATTGGCTATTATTCTGAGATTCAGTATTGTAATTCTGTAGGCATGTTTGGAACATCTACTATGCATGATTAGTGGAAGAAACATTTAATTTTGAATACTTTTACATTAACCAACTATTTTAGTTAGGATTTCTATTTCTGCACAAACATCATGATCAAGAAGCAAGTTGGGGAGAAAAGGGTTTATTCTGCTTACACTTCCACATTGTTGTTCATCAGCATAGGAAATCAGAACTGAAACTCAAGCAGGTCAGGAAGCAGGAGCTGATACAGAGGCCATGGAGGAACAGGACCTGAACTCACTCAGGGCAGGAACGTGGGGGCAGGAGCTGATGAAGAGACCACGGAGGGGTGCTGCTAACTGGCTTGCTTCCCCCACCTCACTCAGTTTGCATTCATATAGAACCTAGGAGTACCATGCCTTGGATGGCACCACCCACAATGGGCCCTCCAAGCTTTGATCAATAATTGAGAAAATGCCTTACAGATGGATCTTATTTCTTCAAGGGAGGATCCTTTATCTGTGATAACTCCAGATTGTGTCAAGTTGGCACACAAAACCAGCCAGTATATGAGCAAATAATTTTAGGAAGGAAGGTTTTTTTTTTTTTTTTTTTTTTTTTTTTGTCACACATCTGCCTTTATTGTAATCAGCAGGAGGGAGACGTAGCAATGGTAAAAATTTAATTTACAAAAGCAGAGACTTAGTGAGCTGCCTGGTGGGTACCCTTGGAGACTCATATGTAGATGCCAACCCAGAGCAGGAGAAAGAGGACTCCAAAGCCCATGAAGAGTGAGGCCACCAAGGAGGTGAGGAGCTCTTTGTAAATATCGTGTGTGTACTTGGTAGAGGTGACCTCGTAAACGAAGAACCAGGCAGTGAAGAACAGGCCGATGGCCAGAAGGACCACAGTCAGGTGAGGGAAGACAGCCGGGTTCACTGGGCTGGTATACCTACTCATGGCCTCGAGCTCCATTTTGCCCTGCACAGGATTAATTTTAGGAAGTTTTAAGAGACTTGCTTGTTATTTTTGTTAGTTGGTAGAGAAAAGTATCAATTTCTGACATTTCAGTATACCCTATTGAGTAGCAATTTTAATTTTCTATGAGAGGGATATTTTTTAGTTCATTTAAGTTCTTATCGGTGCAAACAGGAATACTTTACTCTTTACCTGTCGATAAAGAAAGCACTGAATTGTATAATAACATATGCCAGGTCTCAGGTGATTTTTGGTTTAATAATTAAACTCAAGAAATGTTTCTATCTATGGGGAATGGGTTGACTCATGCATCTGCATCTGCCTCCTAACGTCTGTCAGACTTTTGTTTATATTATGTGACTATTACCTATATTTTGTATCATAGGATCCCGAGAGTCCCAATCAAAGCCAATTTCTCCTTCAGAAAACATTTCATATTGTGTGTGAAAGGCATACCTGGTGCACAGAGACAACAGCTACAGCTGTCACTCAACACTCAAAAATAGTGCACACTATGAAAGCAGCCAACCAATGACCTCATTGTTTCCTATGTGGTTAGAACTCTTCTAATTATGTAGCCTTACTATAAGTTACAATGTGTGCCATAAGGTAGTACCTGAGAATGCTTCATTTCATTTACTTCATGCACTGTGCTAAAATCCTGTCACTAAAGAAAGCCTATTAAGGTGGGCAGGGTACCAAATACAAATGTTATGTTTATTTATCTATCAAAACAAATATATACAAAACATGAAATCTTTCCCAATTGTTCCTAAATCATTTGAACACAAGAGCAAGTAAGTATGCTTTAAAAAAATCTTAGGCTAGCAGTTTATTTATTTCCCTCTATCATTTCTGTAGACACATTTCAAATACTTCTGATCTGAACATATGAGCTAAACAAGTCATTGAGCTATAATATGCTCATTTCTCCAATTCTGATCGTGAATCTAACCAGGAAAACATTATATTTCATTTATGGAGCCTCGGGTTTGATATATATATTTTATTGTTCCCAGTCTACCTTATTTTTCTTAAAGGGATAGTTACAAAGATCCTCTCTGGTTTTGATACAGTGTCCAACATGACTCTGCAGCAACAAACTGGCTTTCCAGCTGACAGTGACCTTGAATTCTTCATATCTTAGCAAACTTCCTTCAAGTAATAGAATAACAGGTGAATATTACCAGCATGCATAACTTTCAGATATAGTACATTTAAAAATGTTTCTGTGAAATCATTATGTTTTTGTTTATATCAACTTTATTAGATCTAACTAATTACTTGAAAAATATTAGACATAATATGTCTTTGGAAGAATTCTGAAAGAAATGTTACAAGTTTGAAAGCCAAATAATTGAAAATATTATCACACATATGGCTCAGAATTACTGCTTATTTGTTCTACCTAATTAAAGCCACAGAGACATACTGCGCAATTCTAGTAGATAATTGAACCTGCACACTTTGATTTAGATGTGGGTACCACAAATTGCCATTTTAGTGAATATGAGTAAGATATTCTCTTGTTTCTTTATTTTTTATCTTTCATACAATGTGCAGTATTATATGAACCACTTAACAATGCAGTTCAGATAACCAACTACTATGCATAAAATTTCTAAAGTGTCTTGGCATTATATTATTTTCTATATAAAAGTTTGTTGTAAAATGATATGAAATAATAGTAAGAATAAATACTCATTGTTAACTTCATTGTACAAATCTAAACATTGTCAATTTTTGTTAATTAGAATGGGAGTCCATGAATACCCCTGAAAAACTTATTGGAAGAGAGTTACGTTCAAAAATACATACAGAGAATGCAATCAATATCTAGTGTTTTTATTAAGCTTACAAGATTTCAGTGTTACTAACTGTATGAAACTAGATTATAAATTGACTCTATTGAAGCAATCACAGTAGTTTTGGAGGAATCACACATGCATGATAAGAATAACAAGTTCTCTCAGCTTCCTTTCTCCTGTGGGTAGAGAGTCAAAACCGCCAGTAAGCAGATATCAATCTAGCAATGTGGCCCATGAGGATATGTTTTTCTGACGAATCCACATACATTTTCTTGACTGACATGCAGAAATGAGCAGCGATGCCTAATTTTAGGTGAAATACTTATTCTTATATTTCTCACTGCAGCAATCTCATGATGAAAAATTCAGTGATTGTCTAAAGGTATTCTCTTTGGGGTTTGTAAAGATGACTAGAGTTTAAGAGTGTTTTCTCTTCTTGCAGATGACCTTTAAAATACTCCCTTTAACTCTTTTTTTTCTTTAATTTTTTTTTATTTAATCTTATTTTACAGTCCTGATTTTATTCCCCTCCTGGACCACCTTCTGACTGTTCCATATTCCATACTTCCTCCTCCCATCTCCACCCCCACCCCACCAGACCTCTAAACTTCCTGGGCCACCAGTCTCTTGAGGGTTACATGAATCTTCTCTCACTGAGTCCAAACCCAGCAGTCCTCTGCTGTGTATGTGTTGGGGTCATCTTATCAGCTGTTGTATGCTGCTTGGTTGGTGGCCCAAGGTCTGAGAGATCTCTTGGCCCAGTTTAGTTAACACTGTTGGTCCTCCTACAGGGTTGCCATTCTCCAGAGCTTCTTCTATTGTACACCTTCTGGCTTCCTAAAGGACCACTGCTCATAGATATATACCCACCCACAGACAGACTAGATAATTCAAGAGGTGAGATGATTTTGAAAGTGTTAAAACAATTTTGTTTTCAAATTGAAGAGAACACATGCGCACATACAGGGAGAGAGAGAGAGAGAGAGAATGAGAGACAGAGACAGAGACAGAGAGAGACTGAGAGACAAAGACATAGAGAGACAGAGACATAGAGAGACAGAGACAGAGAGATAGAGATACAAATACAGAGACAGAGAGAGACTGAGAGAGAGACAGAGACAGAGAGAGTTTGACTTATTAGATATTGACAGTTATGCTGAGCTAAGATGTAAAAATGTTGAAATGAATGTCATGAATCCATACTACTGAAATTGGGGTGTGCCTTCTTAATGGAAGCTTGGGACATGTTTCCACCTAGTTACCATATTGCTAGTTTCCTTTATCATTAAGGGACAGGGTAGTACAGGTATTAATCTGAAAATACTATGACAATTTTCAGTAGAAAAGAAAGTGAAGTGATGACAGTAGTGTCCCCACATGCCCAGTAGGCAGCAATGACAGATGAAAAAAAAAAGTTTTCTTGCTTATTAAAAAGCATTGTTGCAAAGTAGCTAAAACCATCCAGTGTAAAATAGACAGCATTTTCAACAAATGGTGCTATGTCAACTTGCAGTCATCATGTAGAAGAATGCAAATTGATCCATTCTTATTTCCCTGTACAAAGCTCAATTCCAAGTGAATCAAGGATCTCCACATAAAACCAGATTCACTGAATCTAATAGAAGAGAAAGTGAGGAAAAAACTGGAGCAAATGGGCACAGGGGAACATTTCCTGAACAGAACACCAATAGCTTATGCTCTAAGATCAAGAATTGACAAATGGGACCTAATAAAATTGCAAAGCTTCTGTAACACAAAGGACACTGTCAATAGAACAAAACAGCAACTAACAGATTGTGAAAATATCTTTACTACCCTTCATCCAATAGAATGCTAATATCAAATATATACAAAGTAGACTCCAGAGAACCAAATAATCCTATTAAAAATGGGGTACATAGCTGAACAAAGAATTCTCAACTGAGGAATACTGGATGACTGAGAAATACCTAAAGAAATGTTCAACATCTTTAATCATCAGGTAAATGCAAATCAAAACAACCTTGAGAATCCATCTCACACCAGTCAGAAACTCAGGTATGGCAGCTGATGCTGGAGAGGATGTTGAAAAAGAGGAACACTCATCCACTGTTGGTGGGATTGCAAGCTGGTAAAATCACTTTAGAAATCAGTTTGGGGTTCCTCAGAAACTTGAACATAGCTATATCACCTGAGGACCCAGCTATACCACTCCTGGGCATATACCCAGAAGATGCTCCAACATGTAATAAGGACACATGTTCTACTATGTTTGCAGCAGCCTTATTTATCATAGCCAAAAGCTAGAAAGAACCCAGATGTCCCTCAACAGAGAAATGGATACAGAAAATGGAGTACTATTCAGCTATTAAAAACAATGAATTCATGAAATTCTTAGGCAAATGGGTAGAACTAGAAAATATCATCATGTGTGAGGTAACACAATTTCAAAAGAACACACACGGTATGCACTCACTGATAAATAGATATTAGTCCAAAAGCTCAGAATACCCAAGATTTAATTCACAGACCACATGAAGCTCACGAAGAAGGAAGACCAAAGTGTGGATACTTTGGTCTTTCTTAGAAGAAGGATCAAAATACCCATGTCTCACAGTCAACCAATGGACTGAGCATAGGGTCCCCAATGGAGGGTATAGAGAAAGGACCCAAGGAGCTGAAGAGGTTTGTAGCCCCATAGGAAGAACAATAATATGTACCAGTAAGTACCCCCCCCCCAGATCTCCCAGGGACTAAACCACCAACCAAAGAATACATATGGAGGGACCCATGGCTTCAGCTACGTATGTTGCAGAGGATGGACTTTTCAGAGATCAGTGAGACAAGATGCCATTGGTCCCATGAAGGTTTGATATTCCAGAGTAGGGGAGTGCCAGGTCAGGAATGTGGGGGGGGGCAGTTGGTAAGCAGGAGAAGGGAGAATGGGATGGGGGGGGGAGTTTCAAAGGGGAAGCAGGGAAAGGGGATAACATTTGAAATGTAAATTAAGGAAATATCTAATAAAATTTTTTTAAAAAGTGGTGTCCTAAAATTCTCATCTACAAAATCTAGACATAGCAAGTGAAGGAGAATCTTCTAATAAGCCATTACATAGGAGTCTTTCATCTCATGCGCACACAGTACAAAGACTGATGGATATTTGACTATGTGGACTCAGTGTTACTGTGAAATGATGAGTAGTGCTAAGACTACATACCTAGAAATATGATGAGGCAACTTTTTGCCACCTCACTAGTTAGTTCATCAGAGCTTCATATTCTTAACTTTATATGTGAATGAGATGCCTAGATCATAGAAGATTGGACTAATCATTGAAGACAGTGTACATAAACATGGCACAGAAATCCAAATTATCCTTAAGGTTGAGAAAGGTCACGGTGGGTTATGCTAGTCAGATTTCTACTTATATGACAAATACTTATGAAAACCACTTACAAAGAACAAAGATCAGCTTTGACTTAGAACTCATCAGATTTGAAAATCTATTACAAATAGAGACCATTGTTTCAGTCTGGAGCAGCAGTAACAGTTGAAATAAGTGGCAACGGTGACAGTAATGCTGAGTGTAAAAATGAGAAGTGGAGGAGTTAGTATACTGGCATCTCTTTCAAAGTGTGGCCCAATTGGCTTGACATCACCATGCCTGAATTCACTTTTTAAAGGTTCCAATGATACCATTCACTGGAGACCAACCTTTTGATACATGAGGCTTTAGAAAATGTTTACTATCCTTACCACAGCATAAGTCTTATGCAACCAATATACTGAGATGTCTTTATCAAATAATATGCCTCTTCAAAAGTTATTAGAATGATATTTGTTGTAATTCAATAGTGAAACTATTTGGAGCTTTAAAGAACTGTGGTCACATAAAACAAGATAATTCTTAAAATGTTAAGAAGAAAATTGTTTTGGTGTGACTGAGTTATTCCAATATATTTAGGGATAAATATATATTTCATAAAAAAATTCAGAGATTGGAAGTAATCTTATTGTAAGGTGTTGGTAGTAGAGTGATTCATGGATGGGCAATACTTAACTAGGAGCTGACAGATTTTCTTCTCATTAGCACTATTACAAGGCATTTTACAATATCATGCTAGAAATATAATTAATGATTTACATCATTATGTATGAAATTGTTATTTTTGGTTGGGGGTTCTACAAACCTAATATGAGATAAATAAATGTTTGCTTCTAATTAGATGATGGTTATTCTAAACCTGCAGGAGATTTAGCCTTCAATTATGTTCACAAACTAAGAGGACCTTAGTATTTCTTGAGTCGTAATTTTTAGTTGTCTGCAAAGATATTTGAAATATTTTTACTGTACTAAAAGGTGAACACGTGTAATGGATGCTAAACACTTATTAAAGCAAGTACGAATTTAGAATCTTTTATTTTAGTAAATAACCAAAAGAAGGTTCCTCTCACTAAGAACTCTACCCAAATGGAAGATAGTGTTTAGTGTATGTAGTTGAAATACTGCAATCTCAACAGGCTAAGAGCAGACTGATTGATGATTTTTTAAAAATTTTTTACAATAGTCCATTCCAAGCTTAAAAGGAAAGACCTTTTGTTTTTCCAGATGAATTTGAGAATTGTTCTATGAAGAACTGAGTTGGGATTTTGATAGGGATTGCATGGAATCTGTATATTGCTTTTGGCAAGATGGCCATTTTAACTATATTAATCCTGCCAATCCATGAGCATGGAAAATTTTTCCATTTTCTGAGGTGTTCTTCCATTTCCTTCTTCACAGACTTGAAGTTCTTGTCATACAGATCTTTTAATTGTTTGGTTAGAGACACACCAAGATTCTTTATATTGTTTGTGGCTATTGCGAAGGGTGTCATTTCCCTAATTTCGTTCTCAGCCTGGTTAACCTTTGAGTATAGGATAATCCACATATCAAATGATGTCCAAGAAGAAGGTAGGAGTGGCTCCCGGTTCTGGAAAGGCTCAGTGCAGTAGTGTAGGGCAATATGAGAACAGGGAAGTGGGAAGGGGTAGATGGGGGAACAGGGGAAGGGAAGAGGGCTTATGGGACTTTTGGGGAGTGGGGAGACAGGAAAGGGGAAATCATTTGAAATGTAAATAAAGAATATATCAAATAAATAAAAAAGGAAAGACCTTTTGATCGTAAAACATTTTACCAGCACTATTCTTCAGAAGAAGGCAGATAACCTTTCATTATAAGCAGAAGACAACTCTAGAGGTAAAGAGACATGGGTGTCAGGGTAACATGACCATATTTAAGTCAGTTCATTCCCACTTCTTTTCATTATATTCAAACACCTGACTATTATTAAAGGGTAAATAATGAGTCCTTAGAACCATAAATGAGGCAGTCTTTTGTTGTATATACTTAAAGAAGACACTGATGGTACAAAGCCCCACCACAGGCCTTATAAAAGGACCAGTGAGCAATGGGCAATCTTGAGCCAGGGTTTCAAGACAACATTTTATGGTACCTAGAAATAGTTGACTTATAGTCTTCTTATCTTTTTCCTAGGTTTCCATAAATCCCAGTTTCTTTCATACTTCCTGATTTGTTAGCATAGAAAAACAAGCCACACCTAAGACATCAAGTAGGACATTTGGTTGGGTGCATTCTTATTCTGAAGCCATCTTCATATCTGTCTCAAAACTCATAAAGCACTTCTTGATCTCTTTCAAACCCATGGCTTCTTTTTTTCCATTAATAGTTGTTATATATACGTAAGTATATCCATATATAAATATATATAACCTGCTCAGACTCTATAATGTTAGCTAAGTGTATGCTTTCTAGGCATTTGGTACTCATTGGAAAATCAATTGCTGTGTTCTTTCCTTCACCTTCCTTAATTGCCTGTAGTTCTTCATCCTCTTTAGCATGTCTATGGCTCTCAGTCTTGCTCAGTTCCCATTCAGGCAATCACTTTGGTCAAACTTTACTGGCTGTCGCTTCTGCATTACTATATGGCAAATCTCATAGCAATTTTACTGATCGATTTTTTTTATATTTTTAATTTAAATTATTTTATTTATTTACATTCTAGTTGTTGCCCCCACCTCAATCACCCTCCCACAGTTCCTCATCCCATTCCTACTTCTCCTTGCATCCAACAGAGGCCTCTCTCCCTCCACCAGGCCATTTCCTTCCCTAAGGCCTCAAGGTTCTTGAGGATTAAGCTCATCTTATCCTACTGAGACCAGACCAGCTAGACTGCTACTACATATGTGCCAGGGGCCTCAGACTTCCCTGTGTATGCTTCTAGTTGGTGGTCCAGTCTCTGAGAGCTCTCTAGGATCTGGATTAGTTGAGACTGCTGGTTTTACAATGGGGTCACTCTCCCTTTCAGCTTCTTTAATCCTTCCTAATTCAAACCATAGGGGTTCCTGATTTCAGCCCAATGCTTGGGTGTAATTATCTGCTTCTATCTCGGTCAGCTGCTCCTAAGGCTTCTGAGAGACCAGCCATGCAAGGCTCCTGTCTCTAAGGATACCAAAGTATAGTAGTGTCCCACGTTGGTGTCCCCTGTCCCCATGAGATGGATCCCAAGATGGGCTGGCCATTGGACCTCTTTTCCTTCAATCTCTTCTCCATTTTTATCTCTGCAGTTCTTTTAGATGTCTGGGTCAGAAATTTTGACTATGGGTGAGTAACCCTGCCTCTCCATTTGGGGCCCTGTCTATCTACTGGACGTAGACTCTTCCAGTTTTCTTTCCCCATGTTGGGCATTTTGACAAAGGTCAGCCCCAATGAATCCTGAGAGTTTCCTACCTCCCTGGTCCCTGGTACTTTCTAGAGGATCCCCATACCTCTACTCCCAGGGCTGCTTATTTTCATTTATTCTCTTGACCCTGTGGCCTTTTCTCTTGTATCCATCCCACATATGTGATCCTGCCTTCTGCTTCAGCTCTCCCACCCAGGTTCCTCCCTCCCTCTGCCTACTCACTGACTATTTCCATTCCCCTTCTAAGTGGGGTTGAAGCCTCCTTACTTGGGCATTTCTGATT
Source organism: Apodemus sylvaticus (assembly GCF_947179515.1). NCBI lineage: Eukaryota > Metazoa > Chordata > Mammalia > Rodentia > Muridae > Apodemus > Apodemus sylvaticus. The sequence goes on from NC_067487.1 coordinate 23,539,639, forward strand.
GTTACACTTCTTAAAGTCTAGAAGTTGTATCCTAGGTGTTCTGGACTTTTTGCCTAATCAGAAAGTACATACCATTCATGTCCTTTTGAAGCTGAGTTACCTCACTCAGGGTGATAATATCTAGTTCTATCCATTTGCCTGAAAAATTCACAATGTCCTCATTTTTAGTAGCTGAATAGTATTCCACTGCGTAAATGAACCACAATTTCTGTATCCATTCTTCTTTTGAGGAACATCTGGGTTGTTTCTAGCTCCTGGCTATCACAAACAAGGCTGCTATGAAAAGACTGGAACATGTGTCCTTGTGGTATCAGGGGGCATGTTTTGGTTACATACCCAAGAATGATATAGGTGGGTTTTCTTTCCACCCTCTTCTGCAGTAGTCCTGGAGCCATAGGTATGTTTTGAATATGCATTCATTATGAATGGTCTCCACAACTTTTTTTTGATGATGCTAACCTGCTTAACAATATCATCCTCCCTTTCAATACCAGCCTGCCTTGGCTGCAACATTCATGGCATTGTTTTTTTTTTTTTTTTTCATTTTAACATTCTACTTAATTTTGCTATCAAAATGAACCTATAATGAAACACCATGGCCAAGACAATGTATACAAGCAGCATGCAAGGCCCAGTGTTGCAAAGCAGGAGACTCCATGACCATCTTGATGGGGAACATGGAATCAGGTAGGCAAGCATTTAAGTAGAGCAGAAGCTGAAATCATACATCTAATCTAAAAACATGAGACAGAGAAAGAGCTTTGAAGCGAAATTGCCTGAGCATTAGAAACCTCAAACCCACACCCCAGTGGCACATTTCTTTCATCAAGTTCTAAACAGTTCCACCATCTAGGGTCCACGTGTTCAACCACATGAGCCTATGGGTAGCATTCTCATTCAAACCACCACACCCACCTGGGAAGCCTACATAGCTTTCATACCGAGCTCTCTTGCTTTTCAAAGTATTGATATTTCCCTTATGGTTCCTCTTCTTAAATACAAAATTACTACTCACAGTGAGCATATAAGCACATTCAGGAGACTTTTGTATTCACAACTGACACAGTTCATTGGCTGGCTAAGTATTTTTTACATACTACTTTTAGTAGTTTATTTATACTTATAAATTATGATGCCAATTGCTAGGGGGCAAGAATGCTTATTATTTTATCTTAGTTATGGCACTTTTACTGTTCTTGTTGCTAAAAATGACTTAGGAAATAATTAACTCTTTCTGCTCTCATTCCTTTCCTGATCTATATAATGTTCATACAACACTGGCAAAGAAACAAACCTGAATGGCTGTGATAAAACTTTTAAGAGGGAAGCGAACAGAACACATGTGAGAAAATTCTAGGATTCAAATCAATTCACTATTTTTCTTCTCATTTTATTTTTTCTAATATTCTATTTAACAAACATGTTTTCATATTCTTTTTCAGCTGTTAATATCATAACTATTTACACATTGAATAGCTGTTTATTGTATATTGTAAGTGCAGAAGTGAAACATGACAAAAATCAACTGAAATATTTTAGTGACTGTAGAGCTTACTGATGCCTCATTCACACCTGAAAGATATACATTCAAAAACTGAATGAACAACAGGGTGCAAAAATGTATGCATACCAAGAAGAATATCATAAAAACTGAAGAATTATTAATATTGTACAATCAATTGAATTAAGTTATTCATTTACATGTTAGGTTTTAATAAAATATTGATATTGATAAAAGATAATAATATGTGACAAATATCTATTTCATTTAACATAGCCTCGAGTACATAACCGTTTTTTAAAAAAACTGAATCCCTTCATATATTTGATTAAGTAGAAGAATCTCACCTTAGAACATATTTGTGCTTACATAAACAAACATGCCAGCAGTAGTCACGTGTCTTGACATGAGTAGCCAAATGTCTTTCATCTTAAACATTTGTTTTTCTGTCATTCCTTTTATTGTCTTTGAACCCTACTAACTGGTTACCCAGTTGGTCAGCAAGGACCAAACATCTTCCTGTCACAAATTCCTTAGCTCTGATATTATATGTTTTTGCAAGCCCTCCTGGTTTTCATATGGATGTTTTGATCCAAATCTGGATCTGGAACTTTAATAAAAGATTAAAGAATAAAAAAGAGAGAATAAATATTTTCATTTTTAAACAGATGAATATAAAGCATAAGGGTACATTTGACAGCTCTTTATTTAAAATTTATTCATATTTCCCTCTATTCTGATCCTTTGATTAGGATAACAACAGCTGATGAATTGTTAAGCTGAATTTAATAGCAGTTGACACCCTCCATACGCTAGAGTTAATTTTTTTCTCACTTCCATGAAATAGTGAATAGAAAATGAGTACTGAAGTTTGACTAAATTAAAAGGGCCCATGTCTGATAGTGGCTTAGTTATAAATACAAAATAGACATGACGTTCCTCCATTCACAGATAGAAATTCCATATACATAGAAACATGATATAGTCCAACTCAAAAGCAGAATTAAGACCAATCCAGGACTTCTTAAACTGAAAAATAATCAGTGTCTATTATAAAGTACAAATTCCCATAAGGTTCTCATCAACTGAAAGGTTACGAGAATGTTTGCTGTCATTTGTAATAAACATAGATATTAAAGTACAGGATTATGATTCATGATCAAATAACTATAGTTTTCTTCAAATGCAGTATTCTCTGCAAACTTGTAATCATCTTAATTTTAGGATTTTACTACTATTCTCCTCAATTACACTCCATATTTCAATTAAACTTATTTTATCACGAAGAAATTTAAAATGCAGCAGTTCAGTGGGCCTACAAGTATATTAAAAAAATGGGACTCTAAGAGAACACAAATGCCAGCCAAAACTCCTATGCCCAGCAAAACTCTCAATCACCATAGATGGAGAAACTAAGCTATTCCATGACAAAACCAAGTTTACCAAATATCTATCCACAAACCCAGCCCTACAAAGGATAATAAGAGGAAAACAGCAATACAAGGAGGGAAACTTCACCCTGGAAAAAGCAAGATAGTAACCTTCTCTCATCAAACCCAAAAGAAGTTAACCAATCAAATTTAAAAAATAATGTCAAAAATGACAGGAAGTAACAATCACTATTCCTTAATATCTCTTAACATCAATGGACTCAATGCCCCAATAACAAGACATAGACTAATCGAATGGATATGTAAACAGTACCCTACATTTTGCTGAATACAGGAAACACACCTCAGGGTCAAAGACAAACACTACATTAGAATAAAAGGCTGGAAGACAATTTTACAAGCAAATGGTCTCAGGAAACAAGCTGGAGTAGCCATTCTAATATCAGATAAAATTGACTTTCAACCCAAAGTCATCAAAAGAGACTCTGAGGGACACTTCTTGCTGGTTAAAGGAAAAATACAACAAGAAAAACTCTCAGTCCTGAACATCTATGCTCCAAATGCAAGGGCACTCTCACTCATAAAAGAAACTTTACTAAAGCTTAAAGAACACATTGCACCTAACACAATAATTGTGGGTGACTTCAACACTGCACTTTCCTCAATGAACCGATCAGGAAAACTGAAACTGAACAGGGACCCAATGAAACTAATTGAAGCTTTGGACGAATTAGATTTAGCAGATATATATAGAACATTCTATCCTAAAGCAAAAGAATATACCTTTTTCTCAGCACCTCATGGTACCTTCTCCAAAATTGACCATATAATTAGTCACAAGACAGACCTCAACAAATATAAGAAGACTGAACTGATCCCATGCCTCCTATCAGATCACTATGGAGTAAAAGTGGTCTTCAATAGCAACAAAAACAACAGAAAACCCACATACACGTGGAAACTGAACAATATTCTACTCAATGATACCTTGGTCAAGGAAGAAATAAAGAAAGAAATTAAAGACTTTTTAGACCTTAATGAAAATGAAGACAAAACATACCCAAATCTGTGGGACACAATGAAAGCAGTGCTAAGAGGAAAACTCATAGCCCTGAGTGCCTCCAAAAAGAAAATGGAGAGAGCATACACTACCAGCTTAATGACACACCTGAAAGCCCTGGAACAAAAAGAAGCTATTTCACCCAGGAGGAGTAGAAGGCAGGAAATCATCAAACTCAGGGCTGAAATCAATCATGTAGAAACAAAGAGAACCATACAAAGAATCAACAAAACCAGGAGCTGGTTCTTTGAGAAAATCAACAAGATAGATAAACCCTTAGCCAGACTAACCAAAGGACACACAGAGAGTATCCAGATTAACAAACTTAGAAATGAAAAGGGAGATATAACAACAGAAACTGAGGAAATTCAAAAAATCATTAGATCCTACTACAAAAACCTATACTCAACACAACTGGAGAATCTGCAGGAAATGGACAGTTTTCTAGAAAGATTTCTAACACCAAAACTAAATCAGGATCAAATAGATCAACTAAACAGTCCCATAACACCTGAAGAAATAAAAAGGGTCATAGAAAGTCTCCCAACCAAAAAAAAGCACGGGGCCTGATGGCTTCAGTGCAGAATTCTATCAGACCTTTATAGAAGACCTAACACCAATATTCTTCAAACTATTCCACAAAACAGAAACAGAAGGAACTGTACTCAACTCATTATATGAAGCCACAATTACGCTGATACCAAAACCACACAAAGATCCAACAAAGAAAGAGAACTTCAGGCCAATTTCTCTTATGAATATTGATGCAAAAATACTTAATAAAATTCTTGCCAACCGAATCCAAGAACACATCAAAACCATCATCCACCATGATCATCCCTAGGCTTCATCCCAGGGATGCAGGGATGGTTCAATATAAGGAATTCCATCAATGCTATCCACTACATAAACAAACTCAAAGAAAAAAAACATATGATCATCTCATTAGATGCAGAAAAAGCATTTGACAAAACACAGCATCCTTTCATGCTAAAAGTCTTGGAAAGAACAGGAATTCAAGGCCCATACCTAAACATCGTTGAAGCAATATACAGCAAACCGGTAGCCAACATCACACTAAACAGAGAGAAACTTGAAGCAATCCCACTAAAATCAGGGACTAGACAAGGCTGTCCTCTCTCTCCATATCTTTTCAATATAGTACTTGAAGTTCTAACTAGAGCAATTAGACAATATAAGGTGGTCAAGGGGATACAAATTGGCAAGGAAGAAGTCAAATTATCACTATTTGCAGATGCCATGATAGTTTACTTAAGTGACCTGAAAACCTCCACCAGAGAACTCCTACAGCTGATAAACAACTTCAGCAAAGTGGCTGGTTATAAAATCAACTCAAGCAAATCAGTTGTCTTCCTATACTCAAAGGATAAGCAGGCTGACAAAAAAGTTAGGGAAACGACACCCTTCACAATAGTCACAAACAATAAAGTATCTTGGTGTGACTCTAACCAACCAAGTGAAAGATCTATATGACAAGAACTTCAGGTCTCTGAAGAAGGAAATTGAAGAAGACCTCAGAAAATAGAAAAATCTGACATGCTTCTGGATTGCCAGGATTAATATAGTTAAAATGCCCATCTTGCCAAAAGCAATCTACAGATTCAATGCAATCCCCATCAAAATCCCAACTCAGTTCTTCACAGAGTTAGAAAAAGCAATTCTCAAATTCATCTGGAATAACAAAAGACCCAGGATAGTTAAAACTATTCTCAACAACAAAAGAAATTCTGGGGGAATCAGTATCCCTGACTTCAAGCAATACTACAGAGCAATAGTATTAAAAACTGCATGGTATTGGCACAGTGACCGACAAGTGGACCAATGGAATAGAATTGAAGGTCCAGAAATGAATCCACACACCTATGGTCACTTGATCTTCGAAAAAGGAGCTAAAACCATCCAGTGAAAAGAAGATAGCCTTTTCAACAAATGGTGCTGGTTCAATTGGAGGTCAGTATGCAGAAGAATGCGAATTGATCCATTCTTATCTCCATGTACCAAACTTCACTCCAAGTGGATCAAGGACCTCCATGTAAAACCAGAAACACTGAAACTAATAGAAAAGAAACTGGGGAAGATCCTAGAGGACATGGCCACGGGGGAAAAGTTCCTGAACAGATCACCAATAGCTTATGCTCTGAGATCAAGAATTGACAAATAGGACCTCATAAAATTACAAAGTTTCTGTAAGGCAAAGGACACTGTTAAAAGGCCAAAACGGCAATCGTCAAATTGGGAAAGGATATTCACCAACCATACATCTGATAGAAGGCTAATATCCAATATATACAAAGAACTCAAGAAGTTAGACCCCAGGGAACCAAATAACCTTATTAAAAATGGGGTACAGATCTAAACAAAGAATTTTCACCCTATTAAAAAATGGGGTACAGATCTAAACAAAGAATTTTCACGTGAAGAAATTCGGATGGCCGAAAGGCACCTTAAGAAGTGCTCAACATCATTAGTCATTAGGGAAATGCAAATCAAAACAACCCTGAGATTTCACCTTATACCAGTCAGAATGGCTAAGGACAAAAACTCAGGAGACAGCAGATGTTGGCGAAGATGTGGAGAAGGAGGAACACTCCTCCACTGCTGGTGGGGCTGTAAGATTGTACAACCACTTTGGAAATCAGTCTGGCGGTTCCTCAGAAAACTGAACATGACACTTCCGGAGGACCCTGCTATACCTCTCCTGGGCATATACCCAAAGGATTCCCCGGCATGCAATAAAGACACATGCTCCATTATGTTCACAGCAGCCTTATTTATAATAGCCAGAAGCTGGAAAGAACTCATATGCCCCTCAAAGGAGGAATGGATACAGAAAATGTGCTATATTTACACAATGGAATACTACTCAGCAATTAGAAAAAATGAATTCACAAAATTTTTAGGCAAATGGTTTGATCTGGAAAATATCATCCTAAGTGAGGTAACCCAGTAACAAAAGAATATACATGTAATGCAATCTCTGATAAGTGGATATTAATTAGCCCAGAAACCCTGAATACCCAAGGCACAAAAGGCAAAACAAATGACTCCCATGAAGAAGTATGGAGAAGGTCCTGATCCTGGAAAGGATTGATCTAGCATTGGAGGGGAATATAAGGATAGAGAAAAAAAGGAGGGAGGTTTGTGGAGAATGGATGGAGTGAAGAAGGCTTATGGGACATATGGGGAGGGGGGATCTGGGAAAGGGGAAATCATTTGGAATGTAAACAAAGAATATAGAAAATAAATATATAAAAAAAAGAATACACATGGAATGCAATCATTGATAAGTGGATATTAATTAGCCCTGAAGCTCTGAACACTGAAGATACAATTAGCATATCAAATGATTTCCATGAAGAAGGGAGAAGAGGGCCCTAATCCTGGAAAGGCTTCATCCAGCATTGTAGGGGAGTACCAGGACAGAGAAAAGGGAGGGGGGAAAGATAGGAGAATGGATGGAGAGAAGAGGATTTAGGGGACATATGTGGGGGGGGGGGGACTGGGAAAGGGGAAGGCTTTTAGAATGTAAACAAAGAATATAGAAAATAAATAAAAAATTTAAAAAGAAAAAATTGGGATTGTAAATGGATGACTGAGTTTTGCGAATGGTAATACCCTAAAATAAGTACAATAAGGCTTTAAACTCAGTAGATTGATTAGATTTTGACACTGTATCATTTGCTCTCTAATGGTGACTTATTTGCCATTATGGCATGCACCAAAACCCTTCCTTCAACACTCTAACCATCAGGAATATTGGAAAGGAGACTACTTCATCTGCTTTCAATTCTGGGAATTGCCATTAACTGAGGTTAGATGGGCACTACCATTAGGACTTCAGACTAAGCATCTCCAAAGGATCCTTTTAAAATTCTGAGGTCCTTGTGACCTTTTACATTAGTTCATTTTTGCTGTTGTTGTTCAATAATAATTTTATCACCATTGACTTGAACTAGTGAACTCATTAAATCACCACTACTAATTATGATTCCTAGGAGAATTAACATATTGTAATTTGTACCAGAAGTTGTCATTTGAAGTTAAATGGCTTTATCTTTCAGTATTTGCTTAGTTTCAATGTTTTTTGTTTTGCTTTGTTTTGTTTTCTTGAAGACTAATTTATTTATAGTTTTATACAATGGTATCTTGCGTGTGGTGAGCTATTTTGTTTTTTGTTTTTTTAACTTTCTTTTTTTTAAATATTTTTATTTTCTATACTCTTTGTTTACATTCCAAATGATTTCCCTTTTCCCGAGATCCCCCCTCACCATATGTCCCATAAACCTTCTTCTCTACAGCCATTCTCCAATCACCTCCCTCCTTTTTCTCTGTCCTTATATTCCCCTCCAAAGCTACATCGATCATTTCCAGGATCAGGACCCTCTCCATACATCTTTATGGGAGTCATTTGCTATGCAATTTGTGCCTTGGGTATTCAGAGTTTCTGGGCTAATTAATATCCACTTATCAGAAATTGCATTCCATGTGTATTCTTTTGTGACTAGGTACCTCACTTAGGATGATATTTTCCAGATCAAACCATTTGCCTAAAAATTTTGTGAATTCATTGTTTCTAATTGCTGAGTAGTATTCCATTGTGTAAATATAGCACATTTTCTGTATCCATTCCTCCTTTGAGGGGCATCTGGGTTCTTTCCAGCTTCTGGCTATTATAAATAAGGCTGCTATGAACATAATGGAGCATGTGTCTTTATTGCATGCCAGGGAATCCTCTGGGTATATGCCCAGGAGAGGTATAGCAGGGTACTCTGGAAATATCATGTCTAGTTTTCTGAGGAACTGCCAGACTGATTTCTAAAGTGGTTGTACCATCTTACAGCCCCACCAGCAGTGGAGGAGTGTTCCTCTTTTTCCACATCCTCTCCAACACCTACAGTCGCCTGAATTTTTGACTTTAGCCATTCTAACTGGTGTAAGGTGAAATCTCAGGGTTGTTTTGATTTGGATTTCCCTAATGACTAATGATGTTGAGCACTTCTTAAGGTGCCTCTCGGCTATCCGAATTTCTTCAGGTGAAAATTCTTTGTTTAGTTAGATTGATTATCTGATATAGTAGCAATATGGTCTCTTTAAAAATAATATGTACGGAAGTACTCAAATGTCTTGTTTGCATTTTTATTAAAATATTATATCTTCCAAATTATTTATTTTAATTTTCTGAATTGTAATAATCTTGGATCATGGTATTTATATATGTCTGAATCTGCTTTGTGTATGCATCTGTTTGTGTCTCTGTGAGTATATGAGCTACTATGAGTTCACATGCAGAGTTCAAATGTCATCAAATTCCTAAAATCTGGAGCAGAACTTTGACGGAATTCAGTTTTCTTATGTAGATGCTAAATGCAAAATCTGATATCCATGAATAAAGACTGAGTGAGTAGTCTAAGCCACTGATCCATCTCTTCAGAACCAAGGTTATTTTTTGAAAGAAACAACGGAAAATGAACGCGACAGATATGTCATCTCTCTCTCTCTCTCCCTCCATCCCTCCCTCTCTCTCCATATATATGTATACACCACACACACACACACACACACACACACACACAGATATATACTCTTTGTTTAATGAGGAAAATATTAAACTAGAATAAATTTGTTGTCTGTGTTGTCACTCCAATAAATTATAATAGAGCACATTATTATATAGCCCTAAATAGTAAAAAAAATATGTATCATTAACATGGAGAACTGAAATACATGTAGTACATTATTTCAAATACTATGCTGCAATAGAGATTTTTATAATACTGAACAGCCTTCATTTTAACTTTTTTTTGCATATTATATTTTCAATGGTAGTTTTTAATTTTTGTCTTTTTATCGGGTATTTTATTTCTTTACATTTCAAATGTTATATCCTTTCCTGGTTTCCCCTCCACAAACTGGCTATCCCATTCTCCTTCCCCCTGCTTCTTTGAGGGTGTTCTCCCACCCACCAGCACACTCCTCCCTCTCCACACTGGCATTCCCCTACACTGGGGCATCAAGCCTTCACTGAACCAAGGGCCATTGATAACATAACTGCTACATAAGTGGCTGGAACCATGGGATGCTACATGTGTAGTTTGATTGGTGGTTTAGTCCATGTGCATTCTGGGGGAACTGGTTGGTTGATATTGATGTTCTTCCTATGGGGTTGCAAATCCCTTTAGTTCCTTCAGTCCTTTCTCTAACTCCTTCATTGGAATCAGTCCCAGTGCTCAGTATAATGGTTGGCTGTGAACATCTACCTCTGTATTTGTCAGGCTCTGCCAGAGCCTCTCAGGATATATCAGGCTCCTGTCAGCAAGTACTTCTTGGCATCCATACTAGTGTCTGCACTTGGTGACTGTCTGTTGGATGCATCCCCAGGTGGGGCAGTCTCTGGGATGGATCCGCAGGTGGAGCAGTCTCTTCATGGTCTTTCCTTCAGTCTCTGGGCCACGTTTTTTCTCCATATTACTTCCCATGATTATTTTGTTTTACCTTCTAAGAAGGACTTAAACATCCACACTTTGGTTTTCCTTCTTCTTGAGCTTTATGTGGTCTATGAGTTGTATCTTGGATATTCTGAGCTTTTGTGCACTTTTCATTACGTAATTTCCTTAGGCTAAAGAGGAACAATTTATTTCTATATTTACAGAGAGTAAGATGAAAGCATGTGTCTAACATCATGAAAGAAGAACAACATATAGAAGGACTTGTATCCTCACGATCTCATGATATCACTGCTTCATTCAGCACACAGGAAGCAAAACGAAAACAGCACTTAGCATGAGGCAAAGTAATTTTCTACTTTCTACTTCTGCAATTTCATCTTTTTTTTAATTTTTTATTCGATATAATTTATTTACATTTCCCCTTTTCTAGCCCCCCACTCCCCGAAAGTCCCGTAAGCCCCCTTCTCTTCCCCTGTCCTCCCACCCACCCCTTCCCACTTCCCCTTTCTGGTTTTGCCAAATACTGCTTTACTGAGTCTTTCCAGAACCAGGGGCCACTCCTCCTTTCTTCTTGTACCTCATTTGATGTGTGGATTATGTTTTGGGTATTCCAGTTTTCTAGGTTAATATCCACTTATTAGTAAGTGCATACCATGATTCACCTTTTGAGTCTGGGTTACCTTACTTAGTATGATGTTCTCTAGCTCCATCCATTTGCCTAAGAATTTCATGAATTCATTGTTTCTAATGGCTGAATAGTACTCCATTGTGTAGATATACCACATTTTTTCTGCACTTTCATCTTTATAACCCTCTGTAATAGCTTTACATGTCTCTTGTTAACCAATATTTTTCAAAAGTTCTCATAAATAACTGTGATTCATCAAAGGCACATTGATTATATTGCTCTTAAATATGGAAACAAAATACTGATATTTGGCATTTCTTTAACATTTTTGAAAACATGTAATAATTTGATATGACATGAAATGTGAATATATAAGTAGGGAAATAGCTCCAACACTACAAATTCCAGTGATAAAAGAGTTTGATAATCCTTTTTTTAAAGATAAACTCCTAATTAAGTTCAATCAGTTTGGAAATTATGTGAAAATTGCAATCCCATTGCAAAACATTATAAATATAGATTAGTAATGATTCAACATAAAAATACTACAGGTACAACCTAGAGCTATGGTATCAGGAATGTTTTATGGTAATAAAGTGGTTGATATAACAAAAATGTAGATTTGAATATATAATTACAGAGTGAGTGAATGAATGAGTCTTTGATTCTGGTGCCTTCTTAGGGCTCTATTCCTTTTGTTAGTTTCATTGACTCAACTTCAGTGTGATCGCTTTTGTTTTATCTTACTATAGTTTATATTTGTTGTATTATTATTATCCCCTTGAGTCCTGTACTTTTTAATGAGACACAAAAAAGGAGTTAATGTGGAGGAAAGGGAAGTAGTGAGGAACTAGGAGGAGTAGAGGAAAGTGATATTAAAATCAGAATATATTGTATGAGAATAGTAAAAGGGAAAAATAAAAAATAAACCAAACTATTCTCTTGTTGATATAATAATACTGTGTCTGGCTCTTGGAATCCTCTGTTGTCTCTTTTCAATGAACACTGGACCTTGGAGCAAGGAGTATGCTATAAATATTTTGTTTAGGACTGACCCTTCTACAACCTCTTAGTCTCTATATCTTGACTATTTGTGAATGTGTGTGTTAGCTGTTATCTCTTCCTGAAAGGTGCTTCATTTATGAAGGTTTAAAGGTAGGTGATTTAATGGGTATATCATTAAGTGATTGATGAATTACAGGGTCTAACCTTGAGTAACTAAGAGTGGGTTTCACACTATGGTGGTCATTCAGGGGTGTAATAATAATGAGTTCCAATTGAGGGCCCAAGAACTGTATAGCTACCTGTTCTTGGCCCTAAGATTATGCCAGATATAGGTTTCAAGTTGTCGATCATGTTTTCAAACAAATAAAAAAATTGTCAGCCTACAGTTGTGGTGTTATTTCTACTCTTTTACCAGTGGGCATGTTTTGTTAGACAAGTCTTTGAATAGCTCTAGGCCTTTGAAGTTGGTAATTTTGATATATTTTTAGTTGTCCTACAGTGTGGATTCAAATTTAAATCATTAGAGTTAGCTAGAGAGGATGAAATTTTCAATACCATAAAACCAAGTTTCTTTATGTTCTACCATTCTTATGTTGTCACTTCAGCAATGGGGTTTGGACATTAAGTCCCTCAGGGTGACCATTAGCATTGGAAACAACCAATAAAATTTGTGGACCTAGGGGAAAACGCTTGCCCACAACTCTAAAAGAGGTAAGATATATGATATCCATATCCTCTCCTCATATTGTAGTTTTTTGATTGGTGCTTCATTCCATAACTCCATTAATTTTTTAATATATATATATATATATATATACATATCACTGTTACACATATATATGTATATATTACATATATACATATATGTACTTCATATATGTATATGAAGTACCAACAGTAAGTATCTTCCCCTATTGTAAATCCCTTTCTCACCCTGTTTTTCTCTTCATGTTTCATTACTTACATTGTTGATCCTAATTTCCTGACCTGTATACATAGTCCAGTTGTATGCATATATCTAAAAGTTCAGAGGTGACATCCTCAAGTGAAACAAAAACCACACAGTGTTTGTTTTACTTAGTGAAAGCTTTCTTACACAGATGGAGTATTTACAGATCAAGTCATTTAACTATAATTTCATTTTTAACAGCTGAATGATATTCCATCATGTACACATAACATGACTTGGTTATTCATTTATCTGTCAATGGACATGTAGGCTATTTTCAGTTTCCCCAATACTGTGAGTAGAAAAAAATTAACATGAATAAGCATGTATCTCACAGAAGGACATAAAGTCATTGAAGTATATGCAGAAGAGGGGTCTAGCTATATTCTGTGAGATATATTTCTAGTTTGTTCCCATTTCCATCAGCAATGAATAAGTGTTTCACATTCATTATGTAGTTCCCAGAAAGTGTTTTCCTTTCTTTATGATCATTGTCATTCTGATTGTGCTAGGATGATTTATCAGGTGATTTTAATTTGCATTTTCCATATAGCTAAGTATGTTGAACAATTAAAAAAAAACTTTTCTCAGCCATTGGAATTTCATCTTTTGAAAACACTATGTTCAGTTTCAATCAAATTTTTAAATTTTCTCACAAAAACAAAGGTTAATAAAGAAAAAAAAATTACTTGGGAAGCATTATGTGTCACGTGCCTTATGCTGAGAATTCCAAAGAATCAGAAGATTGAAGCAAGTGGTCATAATACATATCCAGTCAGAAGAATAGAATGACATGTGGACGCATGCCAATGCTCAGCTCATTCACTCCACTTATATGGCTCAGGAGGTGCCAATAATTAAGACATCCTGCATGCATCAGTTTACATAAAAAAGTTATTCCACAACAAATATATCAAGAAGCGTATGTTTTAATTAATTCTAAGTTGTGTAAAGTTAACAATACTATCACTCCTAACTGGATTTATGCCATTCATATTTAGGAAGAATAGCAACTAATTCAACCACCCTTATTGTAGTGTTTCTAAAATACATACATAATGAATGTTAGCCAACACAGAAAATAAGAAAAGTTCTTTGAATAAGATTACTCACTGCCCTGCCCTCTGTTTCCTGCCTATATCAGCACTCTCTTATGATCTCCATATGAGTGGAACACCAGGATTTCAACTTGTTCACTTACATGCCTGTTTGCTTTTTTAAGTTGCATTTTACTCAAATACTAGTTCTGAAATGTTCTTCTGTTTTTGTATACTTTACATCATCATAATGTATACTAGAACAAGCTAAGAGTCATGGGGAATAGATGTACCACAGTTGACCTCCCAAGCCAATACCCTGTGACAATAGCAACTGCATGGTGATTAAGGAGCCTTTGCAAATTTTAAATGAATGTTTTAACAAGAGAAAGCATGGTAGTTTCCCCCTCTAGTTAACCATAGCAATTTTATCATATTTCATTAAGAATACAGGCAAATAAAACAGGCCATTGTTAATCAGCCTTGAGGCTGATCACTTACCACAATAATAAATGTAGTTTAAATTTAGTTCCCTATTAATTTCCCAAAAGGCATTTTGTGAACTTATGTTATGGAAATCAAGAAGACAAAACTATTATAGTTTAGTAAATAAATGAGCCATGTGGGAAATAAAACAAATACGCCATGACTTTATATTATAAAGAATGTGAGGAGGATAATTTTAAATTATTTAAAGAAATATGGGACAATATATCACCTAATGTAAAACAGTGCTTAAAAATTCAATTTAAACTTGAAATATCCATGCACTTCTTAGTCTTATATGGAAAAAATTGATGCCACTAGAAACTAATTATTGGAAGAGAAAAATATATTACGTGATTAACAATGTGTTACTTAAATGTGTTTTTAAAAATATTTTCATCCAAAACCATGCACTTTTTATAATAGGATGTATTAATTTTATCTTGTGCCTTACTTAGACTTTCATTAGGCAATATACTATAGCTATACTTTACAAATTATCCAAATACTTTTCTGTGGGGACAAAGCAATGGAAACACTCATCTATTCCTGGTGGTATGCAAACTTGTACAACCACTTTGGAAATCAATTTAGCAGTTTCTCAGAAAAATTGTAATAGTTTCCCTTCAAGACAGAGCTATACCATTTCTGGGCATATACCCAAAAGATGTCTCAATGTACCACAAGGACACTTACTCAACTATATTCATAGCAGCTTTATTCATAATAGTCAGAAATTGGAAGCAACCTAAATATCCCTCAACTGAAGAACTATAAATATAATCCTGTGTATGGTAACTCAGACCCAGAAAAACACACATTGTATGTACTTAATTATGAGTGAATATTAGCCAGAAATATAAGATAACCATGCTACAAACCATGGACCCAAAGGACCTAAGTATTATGGAGAGCCAATGAGGTGGGAAGATGGTAAGGACTTGGTGGGAGGATAAGGAGAAGAACTAAAATGTGGATTAAGTGTGGGGATATGGTTGTGATAGGACTGGGAGAGAAAAGAGTAATCAGTGGGTGGATATCTCTGGGATTAATTGTAGACCTGGGATGAGGGAGGCGTCCAGGTGTCTGTGAAAGTTTCTCAGAATAGCTGAGGATACCAAGACTGAATTGGCTGCCTCATTTAGCTTAGCCAGATTTCCAATGGAGAGAGGAGGATATCAACTCACCCACAAACCTTCTATCCAAATTTGTACTGCTTACAAGATGTGTACAGATAAAGATGGAGCAGAGGTTGAGAGAATAGTCAACCAATTACTGGTCCAGTTAGGGACCAATCCTACGGAAGAAAGCCAAACATAACACTATTAGTGATATTATGCTATACTTGCAGAGAGGAGTCTATCATTAATGTCTCTTGAAAGGCTTCATCCTGCATTTGATGAATCAGATGTAGAGACCTACAGTCAAATATCAGGAAGAGCTCTGAGAGTCTTGTAGAAGAGTGATGGATAGGACTGAGGGAGCCAGAGGGGTCAATTATGCCACATGAAAACAAAGAAAGTCAACACACTTATGCCCATTGGGGTTATGGAAATGGATCCACCAACCAAAGAACATGCAGTGGCTGGGACCTACTCATTTGAAGCAGATGCAATGGTTGGTCTTCAACTATGTTCCTAACAATTGAATCTGGGACTGTCTCTGACGTATGTGCCTGCCATTGGATCTCCTCCCATAGATGGAATGTCTGGTTGGCCTCAGTGGGAGAGGATATACTCAGTTCTGCTGTTATTTGATGTCCCTGAGTATATGGTACTCAAAAGGTGGCTTTCATTTCTCCTCAGAGAAGGAAAGGAAGTAATAGAAGAAGGGGCTTTGGAGGGAAGACTGTTTGGAGTGGACAGAGAGAAGCTGCGACTAACATGTAAAGTATATTCAGACGTAAAGTTGTAAAGATTAATGGAAAAGAAAACAATGGATGCCTTTTCCAAGAGATTCCAAATTAGATTTAATTTGGAATATATGTATAAAACTGCAACTGTTGTGACTCTTGCACGACAATACAACATGTTGGTTTCATGTAGATATGGTATCTCTTCACTACATGAAGACAAAGAAAGTCAAAAGTAAAATAATAATCTCAAGTATTCTCCTCTCTTCTCTGAGCATACCTACAGTGGCCTGATACTTACTGACACTTTCCCTAGGTTCCTAATAGAGTCTGATAAACACTTATGTCTTTCATATGTAACTATTTGAATGTATTTAATACCTAAGTCTGAAATCATGTAGGACTTAATTTTCTGGGACTATGTCTATACTTGTACATACCACCCATTGTTTATAAAACATACTCTATCTATTCGGTATAACTTTTTATGTGATTATTCATCCATGGATAATTTTATATTTTCCACACAATGTAGCTTCAAGTGTAAGAAAGTATTATGAAGATATATGACTAAAACAAAATGAGAATTCTAAATTAAGAATATAGTGCCTTGAAAAAATATATATGAGATTATACATAACTGTCTTACCTATTTCATACAAGAACAAACTAAACCCTGAGGAATATTAAATAACCTGGTAAAACTGAAATTGTCTCTGGAATTGGCACTTTGCACGATGTGCAAAGAGTCACAACAGTTACAGGCTAAGTGATAGTGTCTTGATGGGTCTCAAACAGTGAACAAAATATACACTACCCTTATAAGATGCTTCTACTAGTAATTTAGTTATACTAAGAAAACTCTGAAAGTACTTTATAATAGTAAGATATGTGACTGGAAACTCATTGGTAGAACTTCCACATAAAACTCACAAGAACCTAGATTTCATTCTCAACATAGTTAATTAGACATATGGATAATCGTGCAATACTAATTGCCTTCAAATATTTTAAATTTTCTTCTAATGTCATCATCTTCTATTTTTATGCCATCCATCCAGAAATATCTCAATTAATTTTATTAGAATTAAACAAAATACATTTTGTTGTTCTGCCACGATGTTCTTTTAGGAAATACAGGAAGTTGGAAGCACTAATAATGATTTTTATATCTATTACAATAATGATCATAGTGAGATAACATGTCAGGAAATGCTCTCAGAAAAGTTCTAAATATTGGAGTAGAAAAAGGAATACAAATGTAGTTTGCAGTTAATATGCTAACTAAAAGTTTATCAAAATCATTACTTTTTGTTCCTGTAACAGTATATTCATAGATAATATGGTACATCAAATAAAATAAATTAAAATATTTAAATGAAATGAAACCTAAAACTGTTAAATGGTAAATGCCTATTAATAAGTTTTTAAAGTTTGAGTTATAAAAACTGTAATAAAATGAAAGATAAAATTAAATTCATCAGCTCAAAATAATTATTTATAAAATAAAAGATTAAAATCTTATTGTAAATTACCTAACGCAGGAAAATCAGATCAGTGTTATTAAAATTTGCTTCTCTTGCAGATAATATGCATTCAGTTCCTATCACCTATGTTGAATAGGTAGGTCACAATAGCCTGTAATCTCAGCTTTACTGGATCTGATCCACTCTTTTCTTTCCAGTTCTTTGAGTCATATGCACACATGTACAGACACAAGTTGGTATACACACACACACACACACACACACACACACACATTTAATCAATTTTCCAATGAATGATATGATTTTGTTCTTTATTGTCAAATGATATCCCTGTGTGTGTATTATGCTTCATACAATACATACATTGATGTTAAGTATTTTTGGTATATGTTGACTTTATTTTGTTCTAGATATGTTCCCAGACCATATTCTGACTTGATTTTAGATTTTGAGGAGTCTTCATACTCTCTTGAGAACAGAATCTTGCATTTGATCCATACATTCATGCAGCGGAAGACCACCAATTAAAGATATACATGATAGTCTTTCTATTACTGCCGTAGAGTTGTTAAATGCCATTGTATAGAGCTCATAAGAAATATGGGAGAAAATCAAAATAATATAGAAATGTCTATGATTTGATTACATATACGTAGAAATTGTCAGAAAAGAAAGTATCATTAGTTATAGTTAATATATACTATAAGCAGAGAAACCTGACCATCACTGTTTATTGCAGAAGTATTCAAAATAGCTAAGCTATGAAATAAGTCTAGATATCTGCAAAGAATGTGGACTTTCATTACATTTTAAGAGAAATAGGGGGTTGGAGTAATTAAAGAAAGACAGTTTATGACATGATATTTATTTTAGATTTAGATTTTATCTTGAATTTAGATTTGGACTAGATATTATCAGCTGCATCCCTATTTCTGTTACATTGTAAAACATATGCTGATATGGAAACCTGTAATGGTCAAATCTGTATTGCTCGAAATATATGTATTTTTGTCAGTAAACCCCCTTTCTTTATTTATATTTTAATCAAAAGTATTAAAATCAGTATATTTGACACAATTTTATTTAAAACATATGAATAATATAAAGATCAAAAATGAACACTGTAATAAACAAGGAAAATTGTTTCTGCAAATGATAGCTATAAAGTTCACAGGGTACACCATCATTAATTTGATGTGAGTATGATATAAATGGAGAAACCACATCACTAGAACATTTATACAATAATTGTTAAATGGTAGTAATAGGAAGAGTTGTATTGATATTTTTCATGGTTAACCTCACTTTAACAAGGAGAGTGATGATATTTGGCATCCAAATTGCACAATGATTTTTAACACTCTGTTCTAGAGCATCTGGATACTTTGCATTGTATTTCAGTCATATCCAGTGCTTAAAATGAGGCAAAATAGAAAATTTGAGAAGTTGGCACATGAGGACCATCTGGAATGATTTGGCAAAACACTGCATTAATTCAACAGTAGTGTAGGATGTAATGGCATATGCTTCATGTGGTATTCCATCCAAAATTTATAATCTGACTTTATAATATAACCTTGAAAATACACAAATCTTAGTAAATCAAATGCTATACAATGGCTGCATACATGAACATGCAATTTGACTTACAGGTTGATGATTGTAAGTACTACTAGGACAAATTATGTTGCTAATATCTATACAGATAAAAATATATAGGTAAGAATATTTGGAAACTCTAATAGAAAGAAGTATTTTTTAAGATATCAGTTCTCCTGTCTACATGTTACTGTTAGAAGTTTATATTTTTTTCTCCATTAATTTTTTTATTTACTTTACATCCCAATTCAAGCCACCTCTCTTTTAAAAGTTCCCCTCACATGGCCTCTCTACCAATCCTCTCCTCCTTTTATCCTCTGAGAAGGAGGATATTCTCCCTATGTGTCACCATGCACTGTCATCTAAAGTCATTACAGTACTTGGTACATCCTCCCTCGTAGAGGCCAGACAAGACGGCCCAGTTAGGGGAGCTGATCTACCAACACGTAACAGGGTGAGGGTAAAACCAGGCTTCAGTTATTGGGGCTTGCATGAAGATCAAGCTACACATTTGCGACATATTAACTGGGGAACTAAGTCCAGACCTTGCATTCTTTTAGGTTGGTGGTTCAGTCTCTGGGTGCCCCCCAAAATCCAGGGGAATTAAATCTGTTGCACTTTTTGTGGAATCTATCCCTTCTGGGTTCTTCAATGCTTCCCCCAACTCCTCCTCCTCAAAACTTCCCAAACTCCATCATATATTTCTATATGGGTCTATGCATCTCTATGGTAGGCTGTTGGGTGGAGCTTCTCAAAAGAGAATTATGCTAGGATCCTGGCTTCAAGCACAACAGAGTGCTTGGCCATGCCCTGGATCTCAATTTGGGCCAGTCACTGAGTGACAATTTCCTCAGTCTCTGTTGCATCTTTCTCCCTGCATATCTTGTAGAGAGGACAAATATTGAGATGAAGGACTTGAGGGTGCATTAGTGTCATTTTCTCTCCTCTGGGAGTCTTGCCTGGCTAAAGGAGTTGGCCATTTCAGGATCCATATCGCACACTGCTTAGAGTTATCTTGATAGAATCCCGAAACTCCCCCCAACCCCAATCCTAATCCAAAATTTCTGATATTTCCTAGAAATGCACTGGTCCCTTTGTCTAATTTCAGTTCACTCTCCATGTCCTCTTTATTTGGCTCTCCCTACACCTGATACTCATTTCCTGTTCCTCTCCCCTTTTCCTATGCAGTTCCCTTCATATATCCACTTCTTATGACAATTTTATTTCCCCTTCTGAGTGAGATTACAAAATTTTCCCTTGGGCCCTCCTTATTATTTAGCCTTTGGGTTCTGTGCCTTGTACAGTATGGACATCTGTACTTATGATAATATTCACGTATAAGTGAGTACATACCATGCATGTCTTTTTGGGTCTGGGTTACCTCACTCAGGGTGATATCTTCTACTTCTTTCCATTTGGCTGAAATTTTCCTGATGTCCATGTATTCCACATTGTGTATGAACCACGTTTTCTTTATTTATTCTTTGATTGTGGGGCAGTTGAGTTGTTTCTAGGTTCTGTCTACAATAGTAAAACTGCTATGAACATAGTGGAGCCAGTGTTCTTGTGATATGTTGGAAAATCTTTTGAATATGTGCACAGAGGTAGAATAGCTGGGTCTTGACGTTTAACTATTCACAACTGTCAGAGAAACCACAAAATTGAGTAGTTGTGCCAGCCTGCACTCGGACCAGCAGTGAAGGAGTATTGCCTTTGCTCCACATCCTCACCAGCATGGGTTATCTCTTTACTTTTGGGTCTTTGTTTTGCATTTCCTTGATGACTAAGGAGGTTAAATATTTTTTTAAGTGCTTCTTGGTAATATGAGATTTCTCTGCTGAAAATTCTCTTTATAACTTTGTACCCCATTTAAAATTGGGTTATTTGGCTTGATAACAAAACTTGAGGTCATTATATATTTTGGATATTAACCTTCTGTAGCATTTAGTATTGGTGGAAGTCTGGCCCAGTCTGGAGGCCACTGTTTTGTCCTATTGATGGTGTCTTTTGCCTTACTGTAGCTTTTCAGTTAAATGAGGTCCCATTTTTCAGTTGCTAATCTCTGTGTTTTAGCTATTGGTATTCTCTTCAGGGAGTTGACTACTGTATCAATACATTCAAGGTTATTCTCTGCTTTCTCTTATTAGAATTAGTGTATCTAATTTTATGTGGAGTTCTTTGATTCACATGGACTTGAGTTTTTTTCTAGATGATGAAAATGGATCTATTTGCACACATCTACATGTAGACATGCAGTTAGACCAACACCATTTGTTGAAGATGATTTATTTTTCCATTGCGTGATTTTTGGCTTCCTTGTCAAATATCAAGTATTCATGCATGTATGGGTTTATTTCATGGTATCAACTAAATTCCATTAACCTGTATTATTCTATATAGATAAAATGAAATTTTTGTTACTATTGCTCTTTAGTACAGCTTGAGATCAGGGGTAGTGATACCGCCAATATTTCTTTTATTGTACAAGATTGTTTTAGATATCCTGTTTTCTTTTGCAATTATATTTGGTAATGATGACTAATGATGTTGTACCTTTCCTAAGGTGTTTCTCAGCCGTTCAAAATTCTTCAGGTGAAAATTCTTTGTTTAGCTCTGTACTCCTAACTCTATCAAAATCCCAACTCAGTTCTTCATAGAGTTAGAAAGAGCAATTCCCAAATTCATCTGGAATAACAAAAAAATCCAGGATAGCTAAAACTATTCTCAAAAGTAAAAGAACTTCTGGGGGAATCAGTATCCTGGACCTCAATCATAACTACAGAGCAGTAGTGTTAAAAAACTGTATGGTATTGATAGAGTAACAGGCAGGTAGATCAATGGAATAGAATTGAATAACCAGAAATGAACCCATACACCTATGATCATTTGATCTTCCACAACGGAGTTACAAACACACAATGGAAAAAAAGATAGCTTTTTCAACAAATGGTTCTGGTTCAACTGGAGGTCAATATGCAGAAGAATGCAAATCGATCCATTCTCATCTCCTTGTACTAAGCTCAACTCCAAGTGGATCACAGACCTCCACATAAAACCAGACACACTGAAACTAATAGAAAAGAAACTGAGCAAGAGCATTGAACACATGGGCACAGGGGGAAATTTCCTGAATATAACAGCAATAGCTTATGCTCTAAGATCAAGAATTGACAAATGGGACCTCATAAAAGTACAAAGTTTCTGTAAGGCAAAGGACACTGTCAATTGGACAAAACAGCAACCAAGAAATTGGGAAAAGATCTTCACCAACCCTACATCTGACAGAGGGCTAATATCCAATATATACAAAGAACTCAAGAAGTTAGACTCCAGAGAGCCAAATAACCATACTAAAAATGGTGTACAGAGCTTCTTTTTCTTCTAGAGCTTTCAGGAGTGTTTTTAAGTTGCTAGAATGAGATCTCTCCAGTTTCTTTATGAAGGTGCTTAGTGTTATAATTGTTCCTTTTACCACTGCTTTCACCATATCCTAAAAACTGAATATATTTTGCCTTCATTTTTATTGAATTTGGGAAAGTTTTTAATTTCTTCTTTATTTCTTCTTGAACTCATTGGACATTGAAAAGAGAGTTGTTCAGTTTCTATCAGTATGTAGGCTTTCACGTGTTTCTGCTGTTATCGAATCCAGCTGTTTAATAAGAGGCAAGGTATTATTTTGATTTTCTTGTATCTCTTGAGACTTGCTTTGGTATTGAATATATGGTCAGTTTTAGAGAATGTTCCATGAGATAATGAGAAGATTCTTTCATATTTGGGATAAATGTTCTATAGATATATAGTTATGTGTATGTGTGTGTGTGTGTGTGTGTGTGTGTGTGTGTGTTTGATTCATAACCTCTATTAGTTTCATCATTTCTGAGTTTACTTTATGTCTCAATGATTCACTGTGTAATTTAAGCTTTAGTAATACTTCTTTTAGAAATGGGATTGTCCTCAGATTTAGGGCATAGATGTTCAGAGATGAGATATCATCTTTCTGAATTATTTTTTTGATGAGTATGAGGTGCCTTTCTCCATTTTTATTACTTTTTGTTGGCAGTTTTTTAGATATTAGAATTGCTATTGGGTATGCTTTCTTCAAAAAAAATTTTTTTCCAGCTCATTCCTATGAGATAATGTCTATCTTTGTTGCAGAGGTGTGTTTCTTATTTACAACTGAATGAGAAAGTCTGTTTTCACTTCAATTCTGTTAGCCTGTGTCTTTTTATTTGGGAAATTGAGTCAATTGATGTTGAGAGATATTAATGAATGAGAATTTGTTAACTGGTTTCATTTTGATGGTTTTTGTAGTGTATGTGTATGTGTGTGTGTGTGTGTGTGTATGTGTGTGTGTGTGTGCATCTCTTCTTTTTGTTATACAGGTAATTAACATTATTGGGTTACAATTTTCTTTCCAATATACCCTGTATGGGTGGATTAATAGAAAAATATTGTTTGAATTTGTTTTGTTATGGAATATTGTATTTTATTTATCTCTTCTGATTGAACATTTTGCTGGGTATAGAATTCAGGGCTGAAATTTACAGTCTAAATTTCATAGAGTCGGCATATGTCTAGGCCCTTCTGGCTTGCAAAGTCTCTGTTGAGAAAACAGGTGTTCTTCTGATAGGTCTGTCTTTACATGTTTCTTTGCCATTTTCCCTGGTAGTTTTTAATATTCCTTCTTTGTTCTATACATTTGCAGTATTATTATTATGTGGCAGGAGGATTTTCTTTTCTTATCCAATCTTGTTGCTATTCTATAAGCTTATAGTATGTTTATACGCATCACTTTCTTTAGGTTATGGAAATTCTCTTGTTTAATTTTGTTGGAGAAATTTTCTGGGCCTTTGACCTGGGAATTTTCTTTAATTCCTATTATTCTTAGGTCAGGTATTTTTATGGGGTGCCAAATATCCTGGTTGTAATGTATCATGGATTTTTCATATTTGGATATTCTTTGACTGATATATCATTGTTTTTTTTTTCTATTTTATATTCTATGCTTGAGATATTTTCTTCCATCTCTTGTACTCATTTCGTGATGCTTGTGTCTGTAGCTTCTATTCTTTTTCTTAGGTTTACCATCTCCAGGACTGTCACAGTTTGTGTTTTCCTTATTGATTCTATTTGCGTTTTCAGTTCTTGGATCATTTTATTCATTTCCTTTACCTCTTTGATTGGAATTTCCTGTATTTATGCTAGGAGCCACCCAGCCTGGAGAGGGCAGTGGTAGGGACACAGAGTATGATTCTGCTGTGGCTTTAAAGTCTGAGGGTCTCCAGATGTTCTAGCTCTCCAACTATACTGAAATGCTGATGATAACCTCTAAAAAGTCCTAAAAACTTTCTTGCCCTTTCCAGAAGCATAAGGATGCTAGTTTAAGCAATTGACACCTGTAGTCTAACTTTGGGGAGGGGGAATTAATAATGTGACCTTTGTTCTACCTCAGCAGGAACTGCATTGTTCTAACTGTGGCCTGCTAGTATAAAGTCACCAGGAGAAAAAGAGACACTTTGAAAAGTGCTTGTAGTGTTTATTACTAAGTTGTTAAGTTTCCTATTAAAGCTGTTTAAGAAAAACAGGGAAAGTAGGAAGATCCTAAGCAGGGCAATGGAAAAATTCTACTCCAAACAGAAAAAGGGAAAAAATGTTCTCTCACTATTCTCCTGTATTTATTCTCAGTACCTCTACATCTTTCAGAATACATAATCACATGTTAAAGAGTTCATCACAAGTTCACACAAAAAATCAAATCATAAATTGAAATTGAAGTTTACAACAATGAATGTTTACAAGCATATGTTAGGAATAAATTTCTAGCTAAACATTTATCACCTGGACAGACCCCCACAGATTCACAGAAAGTTAAAAACCATACCTAAGTTATTAGTGAAGCTTTGTATAGATAAAACCAATCAATATTTTATCTTCTGTCCTAGCGCCTATGATAAATTGTTACTTCCATTTTTATGGCCTTTGGTTAATTGTTTTATAATCTATAGGAATGTGCTCTGAATAGGAGAAAGTATGGTTTCTAGCTAAAAGAAATTAATTGTAACATGTGGGAAACTGATAGAGTTCTCTTTACAATTTTGACTAGCAGAAAAGGACCTAATAGCAGTCTCACTATAAAAGAGCTTACTAATCACTGATACAATTTTAGGAATTCTTATAGCATCATCATTAAGACTTAAGAAGACATCTATTTGTCTGTATAGCATCACTATAAGGCAGTACATTTTCATAGATCTGCAGATATCTGCTCAAAATGGTGGACTAATAATGCCTAGTGATCGTTATATATGTTTAATAATAAAAGGAAAAGCATATTAATGTAAATAATCTTTCCTAAAATGAATTCTCTTAGGTTCTTGCGTATAAGAGCAAATCTGCCTTGGATTAATCTGAAGCAGGCTGTCTCAGGAAGATCACCTGCTGGTTATTTGGCTGTCCTATTATGGTGCCTCACATATTTGTTGAAGAGATTTATTCATTTCCAATGTAAAGGCCTATATCATATTTATAAGATTAGAAATAAGGTTGTTTTCTTATACTTCACCTGTGTTAGGATATCCAGAGCTTACTGTGGCAGGACAGCTAGACTCTGGTTGTGCCATAATTCCATGGATCATGTTGATTGTGTTTTCTTTTTTTCTTTTTTTATTCGATGTATTCTTTATTTATATTTCAAATGATTTCCCCTTTTCTGGGTCCCCATTCCCACAAGTCCCATAAGCCCTCTTCCCTCCCCCTGTTCCTCCATCTACTCCTTCCCACTTCCCTGTTCTGGTATTCCCCTATACTGTTGCACTGAGTCTTTCCAGAACCAGGGGCCACTCCTCTGGTTTTTTTTTTTTTTTTTGTTTTTGTTTTTGTTTTTTTGTTTTTTTTTGGACATCATTTAATATGTGGATTATTTCTTGGGTATTCCAAGTTTTTAGGTTAATATACACTTATCAGTGAGTGCATACCATGATTGATCTTTTGAGACTGGGTTACCTCACTTAGTATGATGTTCTCCAGCTCCATCCATTTGTCTAAGAATTTTATGAATTCATTGTTTCTAATGGCTGAATAGTACTCCATTGTGCAAATATACCACATTTTTTGTATCCATTCCTCCATTGAGGGACACCTGGGTTCTTTCCAGCTTCTGGCTATTACAAATAGGGCTGCTAGAAACATAGTAGAGCATGTGTCCTTATTGCATTCTGGGGAATCCTCTGTGTATATGACCATCTGATCTTTTAACATCTGGTTTTCTAACTGGTGTTGGCTGGATGATCCTGATGCAAGCAAGACTCATCAAGAAGGTAGAGAGATCCATTGGATAGACAATGGAAGTCAGTGCACAGCTCACTTATGGTGCCTATGCTCCCAGTGGCCTCAACTGACAGGGAATTGGTGGAAGAAGATTCCAAGCTTATTTTTTTCTGGGGCCCAAACTGGCCTCCAATGAAAAGTGGACATTCTTGGTGACCCAAACAGATCCTCAGAATGACAGGGTAAGCTGAGAGTGAGAGAGTTGAGGTCAGATGATCTTATGGAACTCACTTATGCTGGCTTTCTAAAAATTTATAGTTTTAAATATGTGGAAGGAAAAAGATTAAAAAGTGTATTCATTATACCAAAGTAAGGCAAATTAATATTTCCCATGATCACACAGCTGCATGGAGTACTTTTTTATGCTGAGTTTAGTTTTTTATGTTTTTCTTTCCATTTGAAAAAATTACAGCATTGGGTATTATCCAACTCAAAGTCCCACATATGTTAAGTAACAATAAATACTAAGTGAAACCACCAGTGTCTAAATGTATTCCTCCCACTCAGTGTTAGATAATTGACAATAACAATTTATTATCAAATGTTCATGTTTTTCTTGAAAGCACACTGTCCTGTGAAATTAATCAGTTTAATAGCCAAATTTCATTGATAGTCAGATGGGTTATCTTATCTAAAATGAAAATTACCAAAGACAATTTAGGTAAAATTATATTAGAGACAAAATTATCCTAGTTAACAGGTACAGAGATACCAACATCGGATGACCCTAAACCCATTCACAAACAGACACCTATAGTATTTCTTATTGGATTCCAAAAAAGTGATATATAAATGGAAAGAGAATGTCATAATGGAGAAAGTCTGTGAGAAGTTGGAAGGGGAATGAGATCTTGATATGATCAAGACAGTATATGAAACACCAAGAACTGAATATAACATGTTGATATTAATAAGGGTCTCAAATAACTTCAGGCATACCCTAAGGAACTGCAGTTATCAAAAGAAAGCAAATCCAAAATTATCATATAAAAATGAGTGCAAAAAGCAATCAGAAGTAAGATACAGAAATTAAAAATAAAAGATAATAATCCATACATCCAAAAAACTATTGTTTCATGAAAAACAAAAACAAAAAGACATAACTTCAATAAAACTATGATAAAAACAATACTTAAGAAACAACATATTAAAAGAAGACATGATATTTCGTACCTTTAGATCACAGAAATAAGATCTTTAAATGATTGTTAGCAATAATAAGCAGCAATCTTTTCTTGAAACATCATTATACAGAATATAAATGGGAAAGCAAAAGAAATGGGATGTTCAGGGTACACAATAAGACAGACTTTTAAAATTTTCTATGTGGTTGCTCACTAGGTAAGTATTTCCAATAGTATTTACAATAATAATTGCCATTTTGGTGCTTATGATTATTGCTGTGTAAAGAGGAATGAAAAGAAGATAAATTAAAGCAGAAAGGATAAAACATGTTATGTATACACACAGGAACCAGAATATACCTTACATAATTATTCCCAATGAGGAGGAAGGGAGAGTAACTAAAGAGGGATGGAAATGCAGAATGCCAGAAAGAGGCGGGACAAAAACAGGGATAGAGTTCACATTATCTTTTACTCTGTTCTCACAGGGCAGATGCATATCAAATCTGTGGGAAATTCCTCTAGTTTCTCACACTGGGTAGTATTTATTGTTTTTATGAAAGCTTTTAAATTGTGCTTTATTTTTCATTATGTTTTAATAATATGCTGATGTCCAGTAGCTTCAAATGAAGTGTGTGGTGTGATTTTTTTATTCGATATAATTTTTTATTTACATTTCAAATGATTTCCCCTTTTCTAGCCCCACACTCCCCGAAAGTCCCATAAGCCCCTTTCTCTTCCCCTGTCCTCCCACCCACCCTTTCCCACTTCCCCGTTCTGGTTTTGCCGAATACTGCTTCACTGAGTCTTTCCAGAACAAGGGGCCACTCCTCCTTTCTTCTTGTACCTCATTTGATGTGTGGATGATGTATTATGTATTCCAGTTTTCTAGGTTAATATCCACTTATTAGTGAGTGCATACCATGATTCACCTTTTGAGTCTGGGTTACCTCACTTAGTATGATGTTCTCTAGCTCCATCCATTTACCTGAGAATTTCATGAATTCGTTGTTTCTAATGGCTGAATAGTACTCCATTGTGTAGATATACCACATTTTTTGCATTCACTCTTCTGTTGAGGGATACCTGGGTTCTTTCCAGCATCTGGCAATTATAAATAGGGCTGCTATGAACATAGTAGAGCATATATCCTTATTACATGGTGGGGAATCCTCTGGGTATATGCCCAGGAGTGGTATAGCAGGATCTTCTGGAAGTGAGGTGCCCAGTTTTCTGAGGAACCGCCACCCTGATTTCCAGAGTGGTTGTACCAATTTGCAACCCCACCAGCAGTGGAGGAGTGTTCCTCTTTCTCCACACCCTCTCCAACACCTGCTGTCTCCTGAATTTTTAATCTTAGCCATTCTGACTGGTGTAAGGTGAAATCTCAGGGTGGTTTTGATTTGCATTTCCCTAATGACTAATGAAGTTGAGCATTTTTTAAGATGCTTCTCCACCATCCGAAGTTGTTCAGGTGAGAATTCTTTGTTTAACTCTGTACGCCATTTTTTTAATAGGGTTGTTTGGTTTTCTGGAGTCTAACTTCTTGAGTTCTTTATATATATTGGATATTAGCCCTCTATCTGATGGAGGATTGGTGAAGATCTTTTCCCAATCAGTTGGTTGCCGATTTGTCTTCTTGATGGTGTACTTTGCCTTACAGAAACTTTGTAATTTTATGAGGTCCCATTTGTCAATTCTTGATCTTAGAGCACATGCTATTGGTGTTCTGTTCATAAACTTTCTCCCTGTACCGATGTCCTCAAGGGTCTTCCCCAGTTTCTTTTCTATTAGCTTCAGAGTGTCTGGCTTTATGTGGAGGTCCTTGATCCATTTGGATTTGAGTTTAGTACAAGGAGACAAGGATGGATCAAGCATTCTTCTGCATGCTGACCTCCAGTTGAACCAGCACCATTTGTTGAAAAGGCTATCTTTTTTCCATTGGATTTTTTCAGGCTCTTTGTCGAGGATCAAGTGGCCAAAGGTGTGTGGGTTCATTTCTGGATCTTCAATCCTGTCCTATTGATCCTCCTGCCTGTCACTGAACCAATAGCATGCAGTTTTTAACACTATTGCTCTGTAGTATTGCTTGAGGTCAGGGATAATGATTCCCCCAGACTTTCTTTTGTTGCTGAGAATAGTTTTAGCTATCCTGGGTTTTTTGTTATTCCAGATGAATTTGATAATTGCTCTTTCTAACTCTGTGAAGAACTGAGATGGGATTTTGATGGGTATTGCATTGAATCTGTATAGTGCTTTTGGCAAAATGGCCATTTTAACTATATTGATTCTACCGATCCATGAGCATGAGCGGTTTTCCCATTTTTTTGAGGTCTTCTTCCATTTCCTTCTTCAGGGTCTTCAAGTTCTTGTCATACAGATCTTTCACATGTTTGGTAAGAGTCACCCCAAGATACTTTATACTGTTTGTGGCTATTGTGAAGGGGGTCATTTCCCTAATTTCTTTCTCAGCCTGCTTATCCTTTGAGTATAGGAATGCCACTGATTTGGTTGAGTTGATTTTATAACCTGCCACTTTGCTGAAGTTGTTTATCAACTGTAGGTGCTCTCTAGTGGAGTTTTTTGGGTCACTAAGGTAGACTATCATGTCGTCTGCAAATAATGATAGTTTGACATCTTCCTTTCCAATTTGTATCCCTTTGACCTCCTTATGTTGTCGAATTCCCTGAGCTAGTTCCTCAAGTACAATATTGAAAAGATAAGGAGAAAGGGGGCAGCCTTGTCTGGTCCCTGATTTCAGTGGGATTGCTTCAAGTGTCTCTCCATTTAGTTCGATGCTGGCTACCGGTTTGCTGTATATTGCTTTTACTATGTTTAGGTATGGGCCTTGAATTCCTGTTCTCTCCAAGACTTTCAGCATGAAAGGATGCTGAATTTTGTCAAATGCTTTTTCAGCATCCAATGAAATGACCATGTGGTTTTTTTCTTTGAGTTTGTTTATGTAGTGGATTGCATTGATGGATTTTCGTATATTGAACCAACCCTGCATTCCCGGGATAAAGCCTACTTGATCATGGTGGATGATCGTTTTAATGTGTTCGTGGATTCGGTTGGCAAGAATTTTATTGAGTATTTTTGCATCAATGTTCATAAGGGAAATTGTTCTGAAGTTCTCTTTCTTTGTTGGATCTTTGTGTGGTTTTGGTATCAGCGTAATTGTGGCTTCGTAGAAGGAATTGGGTAGTGTTCCTTCTGTTTCTATCTTGTGGAATAGTTTGAAGAGTATTGGTGTAAACTCTTCTTTGAAGGTCTGATAGAATTCTGCACTGAAACCATCTGGTCCTGTGCTTTTTTTGGTTGGAAGACTTTCTATGACTCCTTCTATTTCTTTAGGCATTATGGGACTGTTTAGATGGTCTACTTGGTGCTGATTTAATTTTGGTATTTGGTATCTGTCAAGGAAATTGTCCATTTCCTCCAGATTCTCCAGTTGTGTTGAGTACTGTCTCTTGTAGTAGGATCTGATGATTTTTTGGATTTCCTCAGTTTCCGTTGTTATATCTCCCTTTTCATTTCTAAGTTTGTTAATTTGGATACTTTCTCTGTGCCCTTTGGTCAGTCTGGCTAAGGGTTTATCTATCTTGTTGATTTTCTCAAAGAACCAGCTCCTGGTTTTGTTGATTCTTTGTATGGTTCTCTTTGTTTCTACCTGATTGATTTCAGCCCTGATTTTGATGATTTCCTGCCTTCTACTCCTCCTGGGTGAAATAGCTTCTCTTTGTTCCAGGGCTTTCAGGTGTGTCATTAAGCTGGTAAGGTATGCTCTCTCCATTTTCTTTTTGGAGGCATTCAGGGCTATGAGTTTTTCTCTAAGCACTGCTTTCATTGTGTCCCATAGATTTATTTGGGTATGTTGTGTCTTCATTTTTATTGTGTTCTAAAAAGTCTTTAATTTCTTTCTTTATTTCTTCCTTGACCAAGGTATCATTGAGTAGAATATTGTTCAGTTTCCACGTGTATGTGGGTTTTCTGTTGTTTTTGTTGCTATTGAAGACCACTTTTACTCCATAGTGATCTGATAGGAGGCATGGGGTTAGTTTGATCTTCTTATATTTGTTGAGGTCTGTCTTCTGACCAATTATATGGTCAATTTTGGAGAAGGTACCATGAGGTGCTGAGAAAAAGGTATATTCTTTTGCTTTAGGATAGAATGTTCTATATATATCTGTTAAATCTAATTGGTCCAAAGCTTCAATTAAATTCATTGTGTCCCTGTTTAGTTTCTGTTTTCCTGATCGGTCCATTGAGGAAAGTGCAGTGTTGAAGTCACCCACAATTAATGTGTTAGGTGCATTGTTTGCTTTGAGTTTCAATAAAGTTTCTTTTACAAAAGAGGGTGCCCTTGCATTTGGAGCATATATGTTCAGGATTGAGAGTTCTTCTTGTATGTTTCCTTTCACCAGCAAGAAGTGTCCCTCAGAGTCACTTTTGATGACTTTGGGTTTAAAGTCAATTTTATCTGATATTAAAATGGCTACTCCAGCTTGTTTCCTGAGACCATTTGCTTGTAAAATTGTCTTCCAGTCTTTTACTCTAAGGTAGTGTTTGTCTTTGACCCTGAGATGTGTTTCCTGTAAGCAGCAAAATGTAGGGTCCTGTTTACGTATCCAGTCAGTTAGTCTGTGTCTTTTTATTGGGGAATTAAGTCCATTGATGTTAAGAGATATTAAGGAATAGTGATTGTTACGACCTATCATTTTGACATTATTTTTTAAATTTGATTGTTTAATTTCTTTTGGGTTTGAAGAAAGGTTACTATCTTGCTTTTTCCATGGTGAATTTTCCATTTTTCTATTGGTGTTGTCCTCCTATTATCCTTTTTAGGGCTGGGTTTGTGGATAGATCTTGGGTAAACTTGGTTTTGTCATGAAATATCTTAGTTTCTCCATCTACGGTGATTGAGAGTTTTGTTGGATATAGTAGATTTGGCTGGCATTTGTGTTCTCTTAGAGTCTGCATGAGATCTGCCCGGGACCTTCTAGCCTTCATAGTCTCAGGTGAAAAGTCTGCTGTGATTCTGATAGGTCTTCCTTTATATGTTACTTGGCCTTTTTCTCTTACTGCCTTTAATATTCTTTCTTTGTTTAGAATATTTGGTGTTTTGATTATTATGTGACGGGAAGTATTTCTGTTCTGGTCCAGTCTGTTTGGAGTTCTTTAGGCTTCTTGTATATTCATGGGCATCTCTCTCTTTAGGTTAGGGAAGTTTTCTTCCATAATTTTATTGAAGATATTTGCTGGCCCTTTAAGTTGTAAATCTTCACTCTCTTCTATGCATATAATCCTTAGGTTTGGTCTTCTCATTGTGTCCTGGATTTCCTGGATATTTTGAGCTACAAGCTTTTTGCATTTTGCATTTTCTTTAATTGTTGAGTCCATGGTTTCTATGGAATCTTCAGCATCTGAGATTCTTTCTTCTATCCCTTGTATTCTGTTGTTGATATTTGCATCTCTCTCCCCTGATTTCTTCCCAAGGCTTTCTATCTCCAAAGTTTTCTCCCTTTGTGTTTTCTTAGTTTTTTCTACTTCTGATTTTAGATCCTGGATGGTTTTGCTTAGCTCCTTCACTTGCGTGTTTGTGCTTTCCTGTAATTCTTTAAGAGATTTTTGTGTTTCCTCTTTCATGACCTCAGCCTGTTGACCAAAGTTCTCCTGTATTTCTTTAAGTGTTTTTTGCGTTTCCTCATTATTGGCTTTTGTATTCTCCTGGATTTCTTTCAATGATTTTTGTGTTTCCCTTGCAAGGGCTTCTAACTTTTGATCCATTTTCTCCTGAATTTCTTTAAGTATGTCTTTCATGTGTTCCTGTACCAGCATCATGACCAGTGATTTTAAATCCAAATCTTGTTTTACTGGTGTGATGGAGTATCCAGGACATACTGGTAGAGGAGAATTGGGTTCAGATGTTGCCATATTGCCTTGATTTCTGTTAGTGATGTTCCTGCGTTTGCCTTTTGCCATCTAGTTCTCACTGGTGTTAGTTGGTCTTGTCAGTGCTGGACTCACCAGTGCAAGCTGCCCCTTCCCAGGTGGCCTCTGGTGCACAGTTTACCTCCTGTACTGCCTGGAGACAGGGTGCTGTTGCCCAGGCTGTTCAGATCCCGAAGCAGACACCCGAAGGCTCCCGCTGGTGCCCACTGGATTCACAGGAGCACACCGACTTCTCCCAGCTGGCCGCCCAGAAGCCCCTCCTGCCTCTTGCAGGACCTGGAGAGGACCTGGGTCTTGCCACCCAGGCTGATCTGGATCCGGAAACAGACAGAGTTGAGGTGAGGGCTCCAGCCAGAGGCCTCAGGACTGGGACCCAAGCTCAGGGCAGCAGGAGCAAGCTGTGCTGAGAGATCCCAGACTGCCTCTGGGTGCACACCGGGTCTCCCACGTCCTGGAGACCGAGCACTGTGACCCTGGTCATTCAGATCCCAAAGCAGGCCCCCAAAGGCTCCTGCTGGGGCCCGCTGGGTTCACTGGAGCACACCAACTTCTCCCTGCTGGCTGCCCAGAAGCCCCTCTTGCATCTCGCAGGACCTGGAGATGTGGTTTTGCTGCCCAGGCTGATCAGGATCTGGAAGCAGAGAGAGTTGAGCTGAGGGCTCCCGCCAGAGGCCTCAGGACTGGGACCCAAGCTCAGGGCAGCAGGAGCAAGCTGTGCTGCGAGCTCCCAGAATGTCTCTGGGTGCACACTGGGTCTCCTGCACTTCCTGGAGACCGAGTGCTGTGGCCCTGGTTGTTCAGATCCCAAAGCAGGCACCTGAAGGCTCCCACTGGGGCCCGCTGGATTCACAGGAGCACACCGACTTCTCCCCGCTGGCCTGCTGATGTGTTCTTGGGTGCCCTTGCAGCTCTAGTGTGCTTTGCCCCAGATTGTGTCTGTGGACCAGATGGAGCCCGTGTGCACCCCCAGGGAGCGCAGAAGGTGTATGCTGCCGGGACCTCACCTGCGTGCTGATCACTCCGCTGGGCAGCTGATCCCCCAACCGGGCTGGCGCACACAAGGTTAGCCTGGCCGCCCAGGCCCTGGGTCCATGCAGAAGCCTGGGAGGCCAAGGTCTGAGCAAAGTTCCCCTCGGGCTATGACTGTCAACGGGGTCTGCCAGGTGACCAGGATGGTGGGTGTGCGCGTTCGCGTTTCCCGAAAGCACAGGGAGAGTCTGCTGGGCTAACAACCTCCTGGGCAGGTTGACAAACAGATGGCCCACCAAGCTGCCCAGTTCTTGGGGTCAGTCCAGGGCCTGTTGGGGCCTAGACCCCCCGCTTTGTTAGCCTCAGGCTATGCTTGTTAGCCGTCTCTGCCCTCCTGAGCACTCTGGGTCCTGTAGGCAAAATGGTGGCACGCACGCCGGCCAGGGCAAAAAAAACCTCCTGGCTGGGTTGGCACCCCGATGGCTCCCCGAACAGCCCAGGGCCTGGGTGCAGGCCAATGCTCGTTGGGCTCAGACCCCCGCGATGCTGGCCTCGGGTTATGTTTGTGTACCTCAGTCTGTCAGATCTCTCTGGAGTCTGAAACCAAGATGGAGGTGAGCCTCTCCTGACTGGCGGGAGGCCGCGTTCTGAAGTGGCTTCCCTGCAGCAAAAGGCACCGCAAATCCGCAGCTGCTTGCAGCCCGGCTGGCCAGAGAAGGTCAGTGGTCGTGGGCGCTGGGCCTAACTGGACCCTGTGTCGCCTTGATTCCACTGCTGATGGCCCTTCAGCTGGACCAGCCACTGCTGCATGCCGCCACCACTGCCGCCGCCTGTCTCTGTGGTGTGATTTTTTAATTATTTTTTTCTTTGAGTGCTTCATACATGTATGCAATAAAGTGTAATTATGTCCATTTTCTACTGAAACTTGAAAATGACCCAGTACTCCATTGTTATATTCTTTCCCACCTATATATCTACTTTGTTTTTATAATCCATAAAGTCTTACTTGAACTCATATCATAGATTCCACAATTTCTTCATGCAGCTATTCTCTTGGTTATTCCTATTTTACTCTGTATGTCAAGAATGTTAATTATTATTTATTCACCAAAATATTAATTAGCAGCCCAAATTGTTTTATAAAATATAACTGTTATAACATTGTTTAATATATTACATAGACATATAAAGGGCACTCTAAGTGAGTCTATTAAAGAGAGTATGATGTATTGGTTCAAGGTGACTTTTACTGAAAATATCAAAACAAGAACATTGGAGTGATAGAAAACTTACAAATGAATTAATGTAAGTACAGGAAAGCAAATATCACATAATTTCACTCATATGCAAACATACAGTTTGATCAGATTATAATTACAGGACAGTCATGGTTTAGATGCTGCAATGATTAGGGAAATAGGAAATGATTTGTGTAATCGACAGTGCATTTCTGTAGAAAGAACTCCAAGAGTTCTACTGTTGCCCAGTAGAGTGACAGCAGAAATATACTGTTTAGAGTAAAATAATGGATACATATATTAAAATTATATGGCATTCTATTGATATATTCATTGTTATGTTTGCGTGCATCAGTTAAATAAAACATACAGTGAAACTTAGGAAAGGACAGGTGGGTGTGGCTATCATGCAATGAAGACACTGAATGTAATATCATTGCTGAGTCCTGATAAAAAGCACAAACATATATCCTGATGAAATAAAAAGATCTAAAGTCTCAATTGTGAGGTGATAAGACATTGATGGCAGAGAATCTGTCTCTTTTAGAAATACATATGCTACATCAAGGTGCAATCCCCATTACTAACATCTTGAAAATTATTGTAAACAGTCACTTTTAGGGTTAGCCAATGAGATCTCCCTCCAAACACATTATTAAAACCAAACAGGTACCTTAAGAAATAAGTGAGTGTCTTTCAAATAATCAATTTGATGGGTTTCTGTTTTTCTATGCTTATCCGTGCAAATATGATAGCCCACAGAAATTGCTTAAGTAAAGAAATGCAGCAGAATCTTAAACTAATGGGTATGATGTGCTATGTTTTAACTTAATGAGGTGGCACTTCTTGGACTATCCCACTTTATATGTAAATTTCTCTAACCCTTGCAAATGGAAATTTTCATCTAGACTACGCAGCATCAATGTACAGCATAAAAATTATATCAAAATGGCTTTTCCTGATGACATGCATCCATTAGGGAAAGCCCATAAAATGTTATAAGCATACTTGAATCTGCTAGGTGATGATTTTTCCTGACAAGCTAATGTGCTGTGCTGAGTAGAAATGGAGTAATACTGTTCAAAAGAGCAAAATGATCTGAGTGCCTTTATGCCAAGAAGAACTCTCAACAAGCACAGTGAACTGTCTAAAAAAAAAGTAGCCCCTTAAGAATCACAAGGTGCACGAGATAACTTTAATTTTTATTTATATATGGATGGGAAATATATTGATAAAGTTAAAATATTGAAGCATATTATATGACTATCTGAAGATGGTGAGTGATAACAAAGTCGACATTATCCTTTGAATATTTTATTTTAAGTAACAGATTTTGGATTGATATGCCAATATTCTAGCATTTAGAATAATCAATACTCAATTATATTTTCCTGTTATTGAAAAATATTTATATATATTAAAATACAATACATAAATATGATGAATCCTATAAGATATAATAAAACTGTTACAATCCTAAAATTTTGGAATCACTTTTTAGTTAAATACTTGACAAAAATGGAGAACAAAGCAACAAATAAGTTGAAAATATTCTATATCAACAACTAAATACTCTAAAATTGTGATCATATCTCATCACTCAGTCCTTTTATTTCTTTTTTTAATCCTTTTTTATTCGATACATTCTTTATTTACATTTCAAATGATTTCCCATTTCCTTGATACCTCCTCCCCACAAGTCCCATAAGCTCTATTCCCTTCCCCTGTTCCCCCATCTACCCCTTCCCACTTCCCTGTTCTGGTATTCCCCTACTAGTCATCACTCAGTCCTAATGTTTTAATAGGCAAAGACTTGAAGTTTTATAATGAAATAAATGAAGTATTTAAAGATAATATATGTCCAAATTCAGTGGAATTTTAGAGTACATTACTTCGGAAAAATTATGAAAGCTTAGCAAACAGATATATATATATATATATATATATATATATATATATATATATGCATATATAAACATTTATACCAACCCTCTAGAAACTGAGAGACTCTCAGGACTCAAAGGAAATGACCTTAGATGAAATTTCCTACAGTAGAGAGAGAACTGTAGAGTTTACCTTCAGTTGGAATGGGGTTGTGATCTCACAGTCAAAAACTCTGACCCAGAATTGTTCCTGCCTGCAAGAACTACAGGGACTAAAATGGAGAAAAAGCTGAAGGAGGTTCAATGACAGACACAATTTGGGATCCACCCTAAAGGGAGGCATCTATGCCTGACAGGATTCCTAATGCTATGGTGTGCTTACAAACAGGGGCATAGCATGGCTGCCCTCTGAGAGACCCAACAAGCAGCTGACTGAGGCAGACACAAATACACCCAACCATTGGACTGAAGCTGTTGACATCTGTGGTTGAATTAGAGAAAGACTGAAACTTAAAGATGATAATTAAAACTTTGTTATAATGGTCTAGCTGAAATTGAACTTTGAGTAAAACAACAGAAATAAGGGACAAAATATCTTCCGTAACAGCTCCAATAATTTAAAATATCCTAGAATAACACTAACAAAAGAAGTGAATGATGTATATGATAAACACTTAAAGACTTTATTTTATTTCTGGCTGTCATAAAGGGTGATGGAGAAGTCTGGATGGAGGAATGAGATGGGAACAGGGGTGATCAGGTAGGGGAGGATGGAGGAAAAGTGTACTAGAAGCAACAACTGGAGTCAGGTGGCATCTCTGGGAAGAGCTGCAAACCGAATACAATGGAAACATTCAGGTATCTATGAGGGTGACCCAGTGTAAGACCTGCAGCATTGCGGGATATGCAGCCTGGACCAGTTATCTCCTGTAACAAGGCAAGACTCAGGGCAGGCATTGGGACACCAACCCAGCCAGAAAACCTTTGACCTACCATTTCTCCTGCCTACAAAATGAGCTCTAATAAAGGCAGCACAGAAACTGTGGGAGTGGCCAATCACCAACTGGTCTAGCTTGAGACCCATGCCATATGATGGAAACTCCTCCTGACATTGGAAGGCTGATTTAACCCAGAAGCTGAATATACTAGGGTGGGAGCAAGCACTAATGGCAAGAAAAAAAGTTAATAAATAATTCCTAATAATATTCTGCTATGTTCATAAACTGGTGTCTTGTCCAATTGCCATCAGAGAGGCTTAACCCAGAAACTAATGGAATCAGATGCAGAGACACACAGACAAACATTAGTCAGAGCTTCAGGAATCTCAAGGAAGAGAAAGAAGAATTGTAGGATACAGCCGGGTCAACAGATCACAAAAGAAACCAACCAACCAACCAACCAACAAACAAACAAACAAAACCTTAAAATCAGCTATGCTGTGGTTATTTGGAGCTCAAAGAGACTAAACTCTGAACAAGGGAGCCTGCATGGGACTAACCTTGACCCTTTGCAAACATGATAATGTATTTTTTCTTTTGTCTTGGTCTTCTTGAAAGACTCATAAGGAAGCAAGGAGGTGTCTCTGAGTGTTGCCTGCTTTTGGGACCCTTTTCTTTTTACTAGGCTTTCCCCTCCAATTCTAATATAAGAGGATATGCCTAATCTTACTGCAACTTGATATGCAAAATGGAGGAAAATGGATGTACAGAAAGGTAGAGGAGGGATTGGGAAGAGAGAAAGAGTAGAGAGAGGGAGCAAAGATGGTCAGAATAAAAAGAAAAGAAAAGAAGTGAAAATGGAAAAGAAAAGAAAAGAAAAGAAAAAAGAAGAAAACTTCCAGTCTTTGAAGGAAGAAATTAAAAATGATATAACTAGATAGAAAAATAATGCATGGGGTAGGTGCGCGAACAGGGGGAGGGAAGGGGGCTTATGGGACTTTCGGGGAGTGGGGGGCTAGAAAAGGGGAAATCATTTGAAATGTAAATAGAACATATATCGAATTTAAAAAAGAAAGAAAAAAGAAAAATAATACATGCTTATGCATCAACAAGACTAAAATAGTAACATGGTACATCATACAAATAGCAATTACAATTCTCAGATTATGAAATTACCATCAAAATTCTAACACAATCCTTCACAGACCTTGAAATGGGAATTTTCACCTTCGTATAGAAACATGCACACACAAAAAACAAGCAAAACTAATTTAAGATATCATGATACCCAAACTCAAATTATGCTAGGAACCTGTAAGTAATAAAACTACATGGCTTTGGCATAGAAATAGACATGTTGATTGAGTCAAATTTAAGTCCCAGACATAAATCTGCATAAATATAGACACCTGATCTTTCATAAAGAAGCATGATACAGTGGAAATAAGACAAAATCTGCTATGCATAGTGCTGGTCAAATTGGAAAGCTGAATTTAGACAGATGCAAATAGATCCATAATTATAACCCTGCACAATACCAACTCCAAATGGGTAAAAGACATTAATACAAAACCAGGTAGACTGACTTGAAAGGAAGAAAAAGTTAGACTAGCCATGAATTTGTTGGCATAGTAAGAGATTCTGACCAGAACACCATCAGCACAGGCACTAATATCAACAAGTAATAAATGGGAACTCATGAACTTGGAAATATTCTGTAAGGCGAAGGACAATGTAATTCAGACAAGGAACCATTCTACACATTGATAAAGATGTTCTGACAAGAACAAACTTTGTTTTATTAGATATATTCTATATTTACATTTCAAATGTCC
Source organism: Apodemus sylvaticus (assembly GCF_947179515.1). Lineage (NCBI taxonomy): Eukaryota > Metazoa > Chordata > Mammalia > Rodentia > Muridae > Apodemus > Apodemus sylvaticus. The sequence continues at coordinate 23,580,366 of NC_067487.1, forward strand.
ACTTTCTTGGTTCCACACCATCACTACTGAAAAATCCCATAAGCCATCTTCCCTAAGCGACACTCTCCCACTTTCCTGTCTCCTACACTACAGCATCAAGTCTTTCCAGGACCAAGGGCCTCTCCTCCTTTGGTGTCTAACAAGGCCATCCTCTGCTGCCTTTGGGTCTGGAGTCAAGGGTAACTCTATGTGTACTCTTTGGATGATGGGTTAGTTCCTGGGAACTCTGGTAGTTCTGGGTAGCTCATATCGTTGTTCCTCCTATGGTGCTGCAAACCCCTTCAGCTCTTTGGATCATTTCTCTAACTCCTCCATTGGGGAACCTGTGCTCAGGTCAATGGCTGGCTGAGAGTGTCCCTTTCTGTATTTCTCATGTGCTAGCAGAGCCTCCCAGATGACAACTATATCTGGCTCCAGTCAGCAAGCACTTGTGTGAATAGAAAATAGTGTCTGGGTTTTGTAACTGTATGTGAGATAGATCCCTGGATGGAGTAGTCTCTAGATGGTCTTTCCCTCAGACTCTGCTCCACCCTTTGTGTCTGGATCGCCTTCAATGGGCATTTTGCTCCCCCTTCTATGAACGACTAGAGTATCCATACTTTGAAGAACACAACTTTTAAAAGGCTATTTTCTAAATTATACTTTTAAAAAAAAGAGAAACAGGATATTAAAAAAATAGCCCATTTAAAATTATGTATGATAAAATTGACAAATACAGAGAAATGCTCCTCAATTTCCTTTGTCATTAAAGACTACAAAGCAAATCTGCTTTGAGAGTCCATCTTATGCCTATCAGAATACCTAAGGTCAATAAAGCAGGTTATATCTCATGCTGGTGAGAACATGGAGTAAAAGAAACAATATTCTATTTGATATGTAAATTTCAATGTGTACAGCTTCTATGAAAATCAATATGTCAGTTTCTCAGGCTGGTAGGGCAATACCCCAATGACATCCATCCTATTTCAGAGACAACTTGCTCACCTATAATCCTTGCTCTTCTATTCATAATAGCTAATGTTAGAAACAACATAGAAGCTCCTCAACTGAATAAAGAATAAAGAAACATGTACATTTTACATAGTAGAGTATTAGTAACCCATTAAAAGAAATCAAATTAAATTCACAGATAAATGGATTGAACTATTAACAATTATCTTGAATAAGAATATCCAGTTTGAAAAATACAAGCATGGCATGTATTTGCTTATATTTAGATACTAATAGTTAAGTCAGTGTTGACCATGCTACAATTTACACAACTATAGAGGTTAAGTATAGTATAAAGTACAAGAGTAGGGCGGACAGATAGATCTTCATAGGAACAGTAAATAAATAGTTATGTGTAAATGGACAGACTGTACTGTGATGATCCAGTGTAGAAAAGAGAAGTGGGATACAAGGGAGAAAATAGAGAGACACAGTGCTAAAATTAAGTTTTGAGTAGAACAGTGTCATCATTTGAATGAAAATGGCCTTGATAAGGTCATAGAGAGTGGCACTATTAGGAGCTATGAACTTGTTGGAATAAGTATACTTGTATTAGTTTGGGTTCTCTAGAGTCACAGAATGTATGGGCAGTCTCTATATAGTTAGGGAATTTGTTGATGACTTACAGTCTATAGTCCAATTCCCCCAAAATGTGCAGCAGCAGCAGCCGTGGATGGAAGTCCAAGGATCTATCAGTTGCTCAGTCCCACAAGGCAAGCAGGCAAGGAAGAGTGAGTAAAATCTTCCTTCTTCCAATGCCCTTATATATCTCCAGCAGAGGGTGAAGCCCAGATTAAAGGCTGTAGGTCTCCAGCAGAGGGTGTGTCCCAGATTAAAGGCATGTGCCTCCATGCCACACCAATAAAACCCTAAGACATATGGGAACCTAATGCAGTAGAAGCTTCCTAAATATATGTGAATAAGATCAAAATGAATTGTGAAATCATGAGGTAGACAGAGTTCCAACTGGTCATTTCTTGAACCAAAGGAAGCTTCTGATATTGTGTTGCATCTAATTGCTTTTTGGCCAAAGAAATCTTATTGGAACCCATAAATAAGCAAGGCTGAAGACAAGACTATAGATTGCTCTCCACAATCTGGCAAAAATGTTTGATGACGATGACTGAGGACATTTAACAAACTAACAGAACATGGAAAAGCCAAGCTAATGTCTTCTTAGAGCCTTCACCCATATATGCTAAGGACTTTGGTATGAAAGGTACTCTGTAGCTACCAATTGAGAAATGTAATATACCCACCCACCAACCTTTTGATCCTCAGTGATATTTTACCTGCAATATCGATATGGCAGTGCAACATTCTAAAAAGCTTGTGGTAGAAACCAACCAATGTCTGGTTTTACTAAAGGCCAAGTCCACAGCTAGGATCATACCCAGCACTGTTAGTGTAGCCAAGAACCTGAGACAAGATAACTCAAGAATGTAGGGAGAAGCAAAACACAAACTACCAAAAAAAGAAAAAAAACAAAAAAACAAAAACATGTAGGAACAAAATGACAAAATGATTCTTAATGTTATTCTGCTATATTTAAAGATCAGTTCTTTGCTCAACCACAATCAAAGAAATTTGTTCTTGCACCAGATATGACAAATAATTCAGAGACCAACCATGAGCCAATATATAGTTAGTAAGAGTCCTTGGACCACTTAGTCCTAAATGGAATCACTCTTTCAAGTCTCTCCCTTTAGGATTCAGTGAACCATGAAGGAGAAGATGAAAACAGTTATAATCCCCACAGAAGATAGGACTCCATGAAACAAGGACCTCTATATCAGCATGACTAATAGATTATGAACTCAAGGAGGCTGAAGCAAGACACATATGGCCTTCACTGGGTCGGTATCAGACGGAGTTCTAGTCATGAGAGGAGATGTTAACAAGTACCGACATCCCTAACCTAAAAGTAACTACCAGTTGTTAAACATTTGCAATTGTAAATTTTGTTTCCTACAGGGAGTCTCACTGGAGAAGGTTCATTGCTCTTAAGAATGGATTGTGTACCTATAAGTGAATGGCTGATTGATAACAACATCAATGACATCTTTAAAGGTTCTTTGTCTCATAATGCCATATCAGGGCCATGCTTTTATAAGGAAATTTATTACTATTTCATCTTTTATCATTGATATTTTTATTCTCTTTTATAGATTACAGGTCTTTTTTTAACTTTCTAATTGTTTTTATTTTATTTTATTTTATTTTTTATTTTCTATATTCTTTGTTTACATTCCAAATGATTTCCCCTTTCCTGTTTCCCCCCTTCCCATAAGTTCCATAAGCCTTCTTCCATCTGCCTCTTCCCCAGTAAACCCTCTCCCACTTCTCTGTCCTGGTAATCTCCTAGAATGCTACATCAAGCCTTTCCATGACCAGTGCCCTCTCTTTCATTCTTCTTGGGAATGATTTGATATGTGAGTTGTGCCTTGGGTATTTAGAACTTCTGGGCTAATATTCACTTACCAGTGACTGCATTGCGTGTGTGTTCTTTTGTGAATGAGTTACCTCACTTAGGATGGTATTTTCCAGTTCCAACCATTTGTCTAAAAATTTCATGAATTCATTGTTTTAGTCTGGCAGTTCCTCAGAAAACTGGGCATGACACTTCTGGAGCACCCTGCTATACCACTCCTAGGCATATACCCAGAGGATTGCCCAGCATGAAATAAGGACATATGCTCTACTGTGTTCATAGCATCCTTATTTATGATAGACAGAAGATGGAAAGAACCCAGATGTCCCTAAATGGAGGAATGGATACATCTTACAGGTCTTTATGCTTTCCTCTTTAGTATTTGCATAAGATTCCTGAGTGTTGCAACATGTGAGCCTATGTTTCTATATCTGTTTCATGTGCCTTATCTTAGGTTCTCCTTCTTCTGTTTGTTTGTTCTGGCCTATTCCAATATGCTAGCTTCTGTTATATACTTTATTTTGTTTCATTATTATTTAGTGCAAGTGGGAAGGAACTTGGAAAAATAGAGGGATGAAAAAATTAAATTATGACCCACAAAGTGACAACCATATATATAATTAGTGAAAAGAAACAAAACACCCTCAAAGTGTAAAATACTACATGGAACAGAGGCAAATTTATAAGAGTCAAATTATAAAATTAATAAAATCCTAATCTTTAGAAAAAGTATATGAAATTTTCATATGAGGCAGTTTTTAATTTCATTTCCATACTTCTGTCAGTGAAGATGAAATTATAAAAATAGACAATCATTCAAATTTGCTTAAGATCCAAATTTAGACATCATAGCATAGAAAATCACTTATTAATAAAGCTATGATTTAGTTATTAGCTACTTATACATATAAAGCCAAAAGCATAATATAACAGATTCTAGTAAACAAGATCCCTGTTGATATATTTTTAATTTGACAGAATTTATTTTACAAATATGTGATAAAAAACAAAATTCCTTTATGTTCTGTTGTCTGATCCTTCAATTTATGTGTTACTAACAACACTAAAATCAGGAACTAGTTAAGGCTGCTCCCTCCCTCCACATCTTTTCAATATAGTACTTGAAGTCCTAGCTAGAACAATTAGAAAAGAAAAGGAGGTAAAATGGATACAAATTGGAAAGGAAGAAGTCAAATTATCACTATTTGCAGATGATATGATAGTATACTTAAGTGACCCGAATATCCCCACCAGAGAATTCCTAGAGCTGATAAACAACTTCAGCAAAGTGGCTGGTTCTAAAATCCACACAATCAAATCAGTAGCCTTCCTATACTCAAAGAATAATCAGGCTGAGAAAGAAATTAGAGAAATGACACTCTTCACAATAGTCACAAACAATATAAAGTATATTGGTGTGACTCTAACCAAGCAAGTGAAAGATCTGTATGACAAGAACTTCTGGTCTCTGAAGAATGAAATTGAAGAAGACCTCAGAAAATGGAAAAATCTTCCATGCTCGGGTATTGGCAGGATTAGTATACTAATAATGGCCATCTTGCCAAAAGCAATATACAGATTCAGTGCAAGCCCCATCATAACTCAAGTCAGCTCTTTATAGAGTTAGAAAGAGCAATTCTCAAATTCATCTGGAATAACAAAAAACCCAGGATAGCTAAAACTATTTTCAACAGTAAAAGAACTTCTAGGGGAATCAGTATCCCGGACCTCAAGCAGTACTACAGAGCAATAGTGTTAAAAACTGCATGGTATTGGTACAGTGGCAGACAGGTAGATCAATGGAATAGAATTGAAGACACAGAAATTACCCCACACACCTATTGTCACTTGATCTTAGACAAAGGAGCTAAAACCATCCAGTAGAAAAAAAAATAGCTTTTTCAACAAATGGTGTTGATTCAAATGGAGGGCAGCATGCAGAAGAATGGGAATTGATCCATTCTTATCTCCTTGTACTAAGCTCAACTCCAAGTGAATCAAGAACCTCCACATAAAACCAGACACACTGAAACAAATAGAAAAGAAACGGAGGAAAACCCTTGAGGACATGGGCACAGGGGAAAAGTTCCTGAACAGAACACCAATAGCTTATGCTCTAAGATCAAAAATTGACAAATTGGACCTCATAAAATTACTATGTTTCTGTAAGGCAAAGGATACTGTGAAAAGGACAAAATGGCAACCAGCAAGTTGGGAAAAGATCTTCACCAACCCTACATCCAACAGAGGGCTAATACCCAATATATACAAAGAACTCAAGAAGTTAGTTTCCAGAGAGCCAAATAACCCTATTAAAAAATGGGGTACAGAGCTAAACAAAGAATTTTCACCTGAAGAATTTCGAATAGCTGAGAAGCACCTTAAGGAATGTTCAACATCATTAATCATTAGGGAAATGCAAATCAAAACAACCCTGAGATTTCACTTCACACCAGTCAGAATGGCTAAGAATAAAAACTCAGGAGACAGCAGATGTTCACGAGGATGTGGAGAAAGAGGAACACTCCTCCACTGCTGGTGGGATTGCAAGCTGGTACACCCACTCTGGAAATCAGTCTTGCATTTCCTCAGAAAACTGGGCATGACACTTCCAGAGGGCCCTGTTATACTACTCCTGGGCATATACCCAAAGGATTTCCCAGAATGCAATAAGGACATATGCTCCACTATGTTCAAAGCAGCCTTATTTCTAATAGCCAGAAGCTGGAAAGTAACCAGATGTCCCTAAGTGGAGGAATGAATACAGAAAATGTAGTATATTTACACAAGGGAATACTACTCAGCAATTAAAAACAATGAATTCATGAAATTCTTAGGCAAATGGTTGGAACTGGAAAATATCATCCTAAGTGAGGTAACCCAATCACAAAAGAATACATATGAGATGTAGTCACTGATAAGTGGATATTAATTAGCCCAGAAGCTCTGAATACTCAAGACACAATTAACATATCAACTGATTCCCAAGAAGGAAGGAAGGAGAGGGCCCAGGTCTTGGAAAGGCTTGATACAGCATTATAGGGGAGTATCAGGACTGAGAAATAGGAAGGGTGTGATTGGTGAATGGGTGGAGGTAAGAGGGCTTTTGGAACTTATGGGGAGGGGGAACTGGGAAAGGGGAAAACATATGGAATGTAAACAAAGAACATAGAAAATAAAAATTATTAAATACTGACAATACAAGTTACTTTGACCACAAAGGAACTCACTTTTGATGAAGAACACTTTTCTGTATCAAACTGAAATTTACAATGGCAGACTCTCTGGTTGTCTCCTGATACTGTGAGTTATCTTCATTAAATTTAGACTACTGCCATAGAAATTAGTTTATTTCACGTCTATACTTCTTCTTGCTTTGTTTTCAATATATTCATTTTTAAAATGCAATGCCTTTTTGCATCTGTAATCATCATTTTCAAATCAGAGGTTTCAGTAGTATTAGAAACTAATATTAAAATATTAATCATACTTAAAATATAGAATAATAATTTAATTACCTATTGCTTTCAGTAAAGCCATCATATAACACGGCAGGAAAGGCTTCCCAAGGTGAAAATATATAGCAGAGAGGGGTTGGCTTGTACACATGGAACCTACTATACTTGTTTGTGGTTGCTAAATTAAGAAAAATACACCTTTTTCTTATTTCTATCATGGTAGGCACTTAGCCTCTTTTATCTTACTCAGCTTCTTCATGATTATAGTTGATTAAAGAATGTACTATCTCTTCTCTAATTTGGATAGCTGTAATTTATTAATTTTTATTATGTTATTTTCTTTGCCCTTTTATATGTTTAAAATCAAGTCACTCTATAATTCATGAAGAAAATGTTTATTTGTTCAGGTGCCATCTTAAGTACTGTATCTCAGCATACTTAACATATGTTATTATAGTTACAGATGTCTAATGGGAAGCTATAGAAAATAACTTCTACGACTATTACTTAGGTCATTTAAGAGCTATGATTCATTTTGGTGTCACTATAAACATAGTCCTGCTGTCAGGAGTGGGTTTGGTAGGACTAGAATGGTGACCAAGGGATAAAGCACTTGTCATGAAGGATCGCAGGCTGAGAACCCATATGAAAGTAAGGATATTGTGAGGGCCTGCCTGCATTCCCAGCTCTCAAGAGGCAGAAACATGTGTCAAAATGAAATTGTTGAGGAATTGCAGAGAGGCCAAAAAGAAGAAATAACTACTGTCTAAATGTACAAAGTGTATTCTTAAAGCAAATAAACTTGAAGATGATTTTAGACATGACATGCCTGGTCATTTACCCAATAATGTGATTTCAGTGATTCTCTCTTTTCCTGTGCCAGAGGCAACATGAGCATGAGTAGATGCCATGAGAGATTGTTTTATAGACAGTTGAGGTTAGAGTGTCCCCAAATACTAGTTTTACCCTCTCTCCCTAAGCACAGGTCTACTATAACATATGAGCAATAATTCAGAATTTTCAGTTCATTCTAATCATGCCACTGTTTTCCCCTTGAAAAAAATTCTAGTGTTTATACTGAGGGAAATGAGTCATGGTTTTTAGACAATTAGGTTCTGAAAAGATGTCTCAGTAGATTGTGCGTGTATGGGTGTAATGTTTGGATAACAAGTACTAACATCCGATTCTGTTTCTACTGGCAGTGTATTTTCCTTACTGTCTTCAACTCTCCTCACTCATCCTTATTTTTGCCATTTTTTTCAAAAGGGTAAGTGAATTCTTGGATCAGTCATTACCACTAATTTTCAAAATAAAATCTATCTACAGCATACGAGGAAGTCTTTCTGAATATGTTAGATGAGATTCAGTTTTTCATTTACTAGCTTCATATCAGTTTGTAGTCTGCTTTGGTTAACTCACATACTCATAATTCAATAATTACCTTTATAAAAATATAAATAACTGTCATTGTAAAATGGGCCTTGAGCCATGCAAAATAGGATTATATTTTATCTATTCTGTACACATCATATCTTAGTACAAATATGCAATAATTTCAACCCATTGTTTGATGAGGAAACTCAAAATTGGGAGCATCTAGGAAGTAATATAAATGTCAAATGTTTTTGATAATATAATAACATCCAATTAAGTGGCACCTTTATTATGGTCTAGAGCTATCTGTTTCAAAGTAATGCACCATTCTGTTCTGCTTTGAGGCTGAATGACTGAAAACCTCAAACTAGTAAGGAGTATAGAAACCTTTTGAAAAATTGAATTATTAATATGTGACTCTATGATATAGAGGAAGAGAACCTTGCATTTGGAAGTAAAATGTTGTAATCATAAATTAGACCTATGAGGTTGAGAAAAGCCCTTCTACCTTCTGTGCCTTAGTACACACATTTACATGATGAAAAGTGTCTACTCTTACTTTGTTTATAAAATCTGTTGTAAAGGCTTTGCAGCGCATGAATAAATCAGCTTAAAGCAATGTATCTAAGCATTGGTGCTGGGCTCCCTCTATGATAAGGAGGCACAATCATTTCAATGTAGGGCACTTAAGTGTGATTAGAGGCATAAGCTATTGTTATTTCTGGTTTCTGCTCAGTAAAATAGGTATCTAGAAGGAACAGATTGCCTTCCTTTACGCAAAGAAAAACTGCTCTGCAAAATCTTTTCATGAACTCATCAGATCACTTTCATAGCACATGAAGGCACTAGGAAAACTGGACCAGAAACTAAATAACTAAATGCCATGTAAATCTCAAAGACAACATGCAGATTTAAAGGATTGCGGATAGGTGATTCCCTTTCTAAGTTGTTTTATTTATTTTTCTACAAAGGCCTATACTACGAAAAACAGATTCATGCCTTTCCTTCTATTTGATTAACCTTTAGTCTTAACAAACAAATCTGGCCCTTGATACCCATGTTCTGAAGATATTTAATTTTTCATTGGACATTTTCTTTATTTACATTTCAAATGTAAGTAAACCCTTTTCTGGTTTCCTACCTGGAAACCACATTCCACTCCCCGTCCTCATGCTTCTATGAGGGTGCTCCCACACTCAACCACCCACACCCATCTTATGGCTCTGGCCTTCTTCAACACTGGGGAATTGAGCCTTAACAGGATCAAGGAACTTTCCTCCTATTGATATCCAACAAGGACATTCTCTGCTACATATGTAGCTGGAGCTATGGGTTCCTCCATGTGTGCTTTTGGCTGCTGGTTTAGTCCCTGAGAGTTCTGGATGGTTGAGTTAGTTGATATTGTTGTTCTTCCTATGTGTTAGAAAACCCTTTAGCTTCTGCAGTTCTTTCTCTAACTCCTCCATTGGGGTCCCTGTGCTCACTCCAATGGGTGGCTGCGAACTTCCATCTCTGTATTTGTTAGGCTTTGGCAGAACCTCTCAGGAGACAACTATAATTTATTCAACTGACAGCATTATTGTTTTCTTTTTCCAGATGTAAATCTTTGAAAAATCTATGATCACCTTTGTAAAGGGCTTGGAAGACATTTATCTGAATTGCAGACATCAAGGGAAATTGGACACTTGTTTTCTGTCTCATTAAGAGTGTAGCAGCCTCCAGAAAGAATTACTCTGATACTCTGTTGAATCCTCCTGTTAAATGTTTTCCAGTCCATTGGCACCAGTTAAACTCAGTGTTTCCAACACTACAATTCCTCAGGGAAGAACCAAAAGTCAGAAAAAACTTCTCAGTCTAACATCTATGAGGTCAACGATGTGAGGAAAAGAGAAGAGGGAGGAAGAAAACATTGATAAGACGTAAACAAGCAGCTGAAATAGTCAGGTGCAGGTACTTACCCAACCAATGGGCAGAAGCTAGAGACCCCTGTGGTTGAATCAGTGAAAAGCTGGAAGAAGCTGAGGAGAAGGGCAACCCTATAGAAAGATCAGCTGTCTTAATTAACGTGGACACCTGAGATCTCTCAGACATGGGCCACCAACCAGGCAGCATAAACAAGCTGATAGCAGGCCCCTGACACATACAGACATACACAGACAGACCTTGTCAGGCCTCACTGAGAGAAGATGCACCTAACACTGGAGAGACTTGAGGCCCCAGGGAGTGAAGAAGGGGTGGGAGTGGTGGGTTGGGGACAACCTCTTGGAGATGGGGGAGGAAGTATGGGATGTGGAACAGTCAGAGGGTGGACCTGGGGGGGATGAAGTCTGGAGTGTAAAAATAAAAAATAAATTAAAAAAATAAGGAAAAAAGGAAAGACTATATAATCATAAGCATTATTAGTACATTACATGTATGTGAATGTTAGGTAAACAAGTGAATTGTACATTAATCTGACATGAATTCATGAATAAAATACAGATGACATCTATCATGTTTCTTAATTAGAAATAAATGATAGAGTAAATTACACTGAACATCTCAGATTAAACACTGGTGGTGTTTAAATTAATGTAAATTCAGATGGACAGCAAAAATACATATAGAGAACTTATAAATCCAAGTATTAATGCATAAGAATAGAATATAGATGAAAATTTTCATTACTCTATCTTATAGCAAAGTTGGCTTGAATCTAAATCTATATAAACAAAAAATGGTCACTGTATTAATTTTGGTTATTTACTAAGACCACTGAGAATTAACAATTGCTGAATTTCCAGAAACATATACATTCAGAGAAATTTGTTCCTAATACCTATTTTTCTAAATGAAAGAATTGTAATTCCTTTTTGTTAACAGCTAAGTTAAGTACAGAGCTGGAGAATTCAAATTAGCTTGAATCAACAGGGAGTGCAAGAAAGTCAGAAGGTATGCCAGGAATACATAGGCCTCCTGATGGACAAAGCTGGAAAAGATTTAACTGAATAAGTAATGTGACTGATTACAATACAAACAGCATAAATATTCATAGCTCTATGTTGACAGAAATAAATGATTTAATACCTTTGTGAATACTGAAGAAGTTACAAACTACCCTTAAAGAACTCCAGATAATAATAGGATTAGAAGCAAAAAAGAGAAATAACTCACAAGCCATGTACGTAAAATCCACAAATGAATGGGGAGTGTAAGTCATAATTTTCAGAAGAAAAATCACTCATATTGTGATATTGTGAGGCAAAACCTCATATTGTGTCTTCCAATGTTTCCATTCTATGGTTCTTAACAACTTTCTACCATCATCACTAGTAAGGTTATGTTATGATCTATATAAGACAGAAAAAAATTTTTTTCTAGGAAGAATACTATTTGTGATATTCATTGCCAAATATATATAGCCATACTTAATCATGACTAGGAAAAAAAGAACTGCACAAAGAAAAAGAGAAATATTCTACAACAATCTTGACCAAAATATTCTAAATTTTGATAATATTAAATGATGAAAATGAAGGCATGTGGAAACTTGTGGTTGCTAGGAAAACAAGATTTCTGAAGCTATGTGGCATCTTTGGTTGGAGACCTCAGATGAATAATTGAATAATTAGATGACTTATTAGGGAGAAAAGTTTATAATCTGAGTAAGTTTAGATATTGGTTAATGTATTATGCCTGCATTATTATTTAGATTTCACAAATGTATTGTTATTAACTAAGAAATCACTTTAAGGGTAATTTGATACATTAGTCTTTGTATGATTTGTACTACATTTGAAAGTTAGCTATTTAATAACTTATTTTCAAACAAAAACTAAAACAAATATATTTTATGTAAAATGTGAATGAATATTTATAATGTAGTGATGTAGCAAAAATATGTTAGAAATGCATGAGCTACTGATCCTGATTTAATTTAAAATACAAAAAGAAGATCAACTTTGAAAGTATTCCTTTGGTCAACGGGGTCCCATGAGAAGGATGTTGGTTGCTCTCCATACACTGACTGTAAGACTCTTTATTGTTGAAGGCAAACAGCGCCATTACTTACTGTTCACGGGTAAGTCAAGATAGTGCATATCTAGAGCGTTTAATCTCACAGACTAATGCTCATGGCATTAGAGGTAACCTGCATGCTTCTAATGAAGAAAGATAAGCACCAACCCATCCACAAAGACTAACATAAAATAGTAACCTGCCGATAAGATACAGTAGCTCAATTGTGGCAAAAAAAAAAATTATGGGAGTAATGAACTAATATCTGATTTGATTAAAGTCCTACTCCATGAGATGGAATGCATACCTCATGCTGCCTGTTTTCCCAAGAACCTGAGAATAGATAACTCATGGACTGACGGCAAAACCAATTACTAGAGTTCTAATAAAGGAGCACAGATTTAAAAGGACTCCTAATAACATTCTGCTAAACCCAGAGATCAGTATCTTGCTCAGCCATAATCATAGAAGCTTCCACCGGCAGTAGATGTGAACAGAGACTCACAACCAGATAGACTAGAGTCTTAAAATCTATGCCCTAAATTGGATGCTTTCATCAAATCATTCCCCATTGGCTTCAAAGAACTCTGAGGAAAAGGAGGACAAAAAGAGTTAAAATACAGAGAACAGCAAGGATTTAAGGCACATATAAATTCACATAAGCCATGGATGCAAGCACAAGTTCTTCATATGTCTGGACCAGATGAGGTCCTAGCACTGAGCAGTGAAGACTGGTCTTCTGAAGGTCCTGAGTTCAAATCCCAGCAACCACATGGTGGCTCTGAATCATCCATAAAGAAATCTGACTCCCTTTTTCGGAGTGCCTGAAGACAGCCACAGTGTACTTATAATAAATAAATCTTAAAAAAAAAAACTGAAACAAGAATTGGACACATACTTATATCCAACTTAGAAGCTGTCTCCAATTGATAACCTATTATATACATATACATATATATATGTATATATACATACATACATATACATATACATATATATACACACATATACATATATACATATACATATATACACATATACATATATACACATATACACATATACACATATACGCATATACACATATACACATATACATATATACATATATACACATATACATATACACATATACATATATGTACATATATACATATACACATATACACATATACATATATACACATATACAGACACAGACAGGACTCTGCTACATATATGCCAGGGGCCTCAGAGAAGCCTGTTTAGGTTCTTTGGTTTTTGCCTTAGTTACTGTGACTTAGTTCCCAGGGGTCCTGGTTCCTGGGGTCTGGGTAAATTGAGCCTGCTGGTCTTCCTATGGCATTGTCATCCCCTTTATCTCCTTCAATCCTTCCCCTAACACTTTCATAGGGATTTCTGACCTCAGTCCAGTGGTTGGCTCTTACCTGCATCTGCCCCAGTCAGCTACTAGTAGAGTCTCTCAGAGAACATCCTTGATAGGTTTCTGTCTGAAAACACAACATAGTATCAGTAATAGAGTCAGGGGTTGGAGTCAGCCAATTGGATGAATCCCACATTGGTTCAGTCACTGGTCAGCCATTCAGTCTCTGCTGCAAATATGTCCCCAAATTTCCTTAAGCCAGGAAGAATGCTGGGTCAGAAACTTTGAAGGTGTGTTTTTGTCCCCATCCATTGAATAGGGGCCCTGTCTAACTACTGGAGGTGGCCTCTTCAGGTTCCATCTACTCACTGTTGGACTTTTGGCAAGGTCACTCCTATTGAGTCTAGGGAGCCGCTCATATCCCATGTTTCTGGGACTTTCTAGAGGTTCCCCACCCCGAATTTCCCACATCTTGCAGCCACATATTTCCATTCATTCTCCTGGCCCTCTGGGTTTCTCTCCTGTCTCCCCCAATAGCTGATCCTGCCTCCCTTTTCTCCTCCTGCTGTCCCACTTAGGTACTTCAATCACTCTGTCTCTTGTGATTATTTTGTTCCTCTCTCTAAGTGAGATTGAAACATCTTCACTTGGGTCTTCCCTCTTTAACAACCTTAAGGTCTGTGGAGTATATCATGGGCAATCTGTACATTTTGGGTAATATCAATTTATCAGTGAGCATATACCATGTCTGTCCATTTGGTTCTCAGTTACTCAGGATGAAACTCTCCAGTTGTATTTGTCTGCAAAATTCCTAATACCCTTAGTTTTAGTAGCATGTCATTGTGTAAATGAATGACACTGTCTGTATCCATTCTCTGGTCAAGGGATATCTGTGTTGCGTCTAGTTTCTTGTTATTATGAATAAGGCTACTATCAACATAGTGGAGCACATATCCTTGTGGTATGGTGGAGCACTTTTTGGGCATATTCCCAGGAATGGTATAGCTGGGTCTTCCTGTAGAACTATTTCCGATTATTCTGAGGAAATGACAGATTCAGAGTGGTTGTATTAGTCTGCAATCCCACCAGCTATGGAGGGGTGCTCTTCTTTCTCCAAATCCTTGCTGGCATGTGCTGTCACTTGAGTTTTTTATTTTTGCCATTCTGATTGGTATAAGGTAGAATCTCAGGTTCATTTGATTTGCATTTCCCTAATGACTAAGGATGTCAAACATTTCTTTAAGTGCTTCTCAGGCATTTGAGATTCCTCTGTTGAGAATATTCTGACTAGCTATGTACTCTGTTTTTAATTATTTGTTGTCTAACTTCTTGATTTCATAGAGATAGCAGAGATCTTTTCCCAATTTGTAAGCTGCTGTTTTGTCCTATTGACAGTGCCCTTTACCATATAGAAGCTTTTCAGCTTATTTTAAATTTTTATTAGATATTTGCATTTATATACATTTCAAGTGTTTTCCGTCTTCCTCATTTCTCCTCTGAAAACCCCAATCCTATCCCTCTCCTCCTGATCATCAACCTACCCCTTCCCACTTTCCTGACCTTTCCCCTACACTGGGGCATTGAACCTTCAGAGGACCAATGGCCTTTCCTCTCATTGATGTCTGAAAAGGCTATCCTCTGCTATATATATGTAGCTGGAGCCATGGGTCCCTTTATGTGTACTCTTGGTTGCTGGTTTAGTCTCTGGAAGCTCTGGGGATACTGGTTGGTACATAGTATTGCTACTCCTATGGGGCTGCAAATCTCTTCAGCTCCTTGGGTCCTTTCTCTAGCTCCTCCATTGGGGACTCTATGCTCAGTTCAGTGGTTGACTGTGATCCATGGGTATTTTTATCCCCCCTTCTGAAAAGAACCAAAGTATCCACACTTTGGTCTTCCTTATTCTTGATCTTCATATGATATGTGAATTGTATCTTGAGTAAGCTTTCAGTTTTAAGAGGTCCCATTTATCATTTGGTGATCTTAGAGTGTAAGCCATTGGTGTTCTGTTCAGAAATGTATTCAAGGCTATTTCCTGCTTTCTTTTCTATTATAGTCCATGTGTCTGGTTTTATGTTGAGGTTCTTCATCCCTTTGGACTTGAGCTTTGTGCAGAGTGACTATCTTTCAACCAAAAATAATCAAAGTAGATTGGGAAGGATGCTTCCTACTCATCAAAGAAAGAAAGATCCACCACTATGAAGTCTGAATTCTGAACATCTATGCCTCAAATGTAAGGGCACCCACATTTATAAAAGAAACTTTGCTTATGCTCAAAACACACTTTGAACCTCACAGAAATAGTGGGAGATCTCAACAACCAACTCTCACCAATGGAAAGGTCATTAAAACTGAAACTAGTGACACAGTAAAAGTAAAGTAACAGAAGTTATGAACCAAATGATTTTATCAGAATATAAATGTGTATGGGTGTGTGTGTGTGTGTGTTTGTGTGTGTGTTGTGTGTGTGTGTATGATTTCACTCTAAAATAAAAGAGTATACCTTCTTCTCAGCACGTCATGGTACCCTATCCAAAATAGGTCATAGAATCAGACAAAAAAACAAACAAACAAAAAAAAAAAAACAAGCCTCAAGAGATACAAGAAATTTGAAAAAACCTCAGGCATGTACCTATCAGATCAACACAGACTAACACTGGCCTTCAGTAAAAATAAAAACAAGAAAAAAGCCCACATACTCAAGGAAACTGAAGAACTCTCTACTCGATGATCATTAGGTCAGGGACGAAATGGGAAAAGAAATTAAAGACTTTCTAAAGTAAAAATGTTATAAATACAGTTTACACAATATACTGGGCTTAAAATAGCAAACAAAGAAAATATTAATAATATTGAAATGCAGTGGGTGTCACAATAAAAGCTGAGAGAATCACTCCTATATTCATGGAAACAGAGGGTTTGTCAACATCTTTATAATATGTACAATAATTGTTCATAGGAAGATGTGATAGTACATACTTCAGAGTAAATAGTAGTAGTAGTAGTAGTGTTTGAGAGTGTTTTTTATTTCCTGCTTCTCCTTTAGTTTCCAATGTCTTAGTGGTTTTTGAGTTTATCAGAATTCTTAAATAGGATTTTCCAGTTGCTGTTCAGGGAATATCATATGTAACTCAAGACTGTCCTTGGCTTTTTTTTTATTTGACATATTCTTTATTTACATTTCAAATGATTTCCCATTTCATTGATCCCCCTCACCAAAAGTCCCATAAAGGAGTGTTACCTTTTAATATTATTGATTAACTCATATAATAACTCAGACTAACTAATATTATAACTAATATTAACTAATATAACATATATAATATAATAATATATAATATATAATATAATAATAGATTATGTAATATAATATCTCCCTCCTTCTATGGGGATTATTTTGAATTCTGTTCATGAATGTAAATATTCTTTGATTGAAGAGTCAATAAAAAAATGTGGTACATTTTTAAAAAAAAGACTTTCTAGAATTTAATGAAAATGAAAGTATAGCCTACCCATACTTATGGGACACAATGAAAACAAGGTTAAGAGGAAAATTCATAGCACTTCATGCCTTCATAAGAAATGATCATTTCAGACATCAATGAGAGGAGAGGCCATTGGTCTTGTGAAGGCTCAATTCTCCAGAATAAGGGAATGCAAGTCAGAAAATTGTGCCGGGTGGGTGTTGTGAGCAGGGAGAGGGGATGGGATATGGAGTTTTCAATGGGGTAACATGGAAAGGGGTTAAAATTTGAAATGTAACTAAAGCCAATATCTAATAAGAAAAGAAATTGGAGAAAATATTATACTAACAGCCTAACAGCACATATTGAAACTCTAGACCAATAAGGAAACACACCCAAAAAGATGTAGAGGCAGAAAATAATCAAACTCAGCACTCAAATCAACCAAGTAGAAACAGAGAATAATACAAGGAATCAACCAAAAAACAGAACATTGTATTTTTTTTTAAACTTTTTTTATTTTTTTATTCGATATAATTTATTTACATTTCAAATGATTTCCCTTTTCTAGCCCCCCCACTCCCCGAGAGTCCCGTAAGCCCCCTTCTCTTCCCCTGTCCTCCCACCCACCCCTTCCCACTTCCCTGTTCTGGTTTTGCCGAATACTGTTTCACTGAGTCTTTCCAGAACCAGGGGCCACTCCTCCTTTCTTCTTGTACCTCATTTGATGTGTGGATTATGTTTTGGGTATTCCAGTTTTCTAGGTTAATATCCACTTATTAGTGAGTGCATACCATGATTCACCTTTTGAGTCTGGGTTACCTCACTTAGTATGATATTCTCTAGCTCCATCCATTTGCCTAAGAATTTCATGAATTCATTGTTTCTAATGGCTGAATAGTACTCCATTGTGTAGATATACCACATTTTTTGCATCCACTCTTCTGGTGAGGGATACCTGAGTTCTTTCCAGCATATAAAGTATGGCTTATGTGTTTGTGTTTTTATGGACTACTGCACATGTGCATGTATGTTTCTCTATATCTATATTTTACTTTTGCTTTACTTTTGGCTGTTTTCTTATTTGGTTTATTTTGTCCTATTATAAGGTTATTGGTTCTGGTTTTATATTATTTTATTATTATTTTTAGATATATGTTTGTTTTTTAAAGAAAAACTGGATGTGGATAAAAGAGAAAATTGGAAAGAACTTAGAAGAATTAGTGAGAGAAAAAAACACTAATCAAGATACATTTTATGAAAAAATACATTTTTCACAGAAGTGAAGAGTGAAAAAACTTTCTGCAAATTGCTTTGATTTCTTTATTTATAATTGTTATATGTGTTTGCATGTTTCAGTGTGTACACCACAATGAGTTTGTGAGAATTTGGAAAACACCACTGTGGATTTGGTTTTATCTTTATATGGTTATGTGTGCTCTTGCAATCAAACCCAGATTTCCAGGTTTACAATGCAATGCATTTGTTCAAGCTGGCATCTTACAGACCCCTGAAAATTTGTTGTTCACATACGTTTGGACATTTAAAGACGTGCTAGGAGACGAGAGCTAGAAAATGCATGCATGGCCTTGTTTCAAGAGTGATATACTATTAGAACAATTTGACCTCATTGATTTTGAATAAATACAAACTATTCTAAAATAATCTATCCTTAGTGTAATGTTCAAAATTAAATTCAGGATACATGACTCTACTTTGTGAAAAGGTTCATGTTTTAGATCTAAATATTAGCATATTTTTATATTATCTATGAATTCATAATATTAGGAGTATTAATTTGCTAATGTTAACAATAAAAATAACAAAATAAAAGTAAAACATTAAAATCTATAAGTTTATTCCCAAAAATCAAAGCTATTAAGGTATCTAGATGATATAAAATATGTGTTCGTTGTTCAACTGTCCATTCCTATAATATTTGTAATTAGACATGAGGAGAATGAGAGCCATCCTCAGACAATCCAAATCAGAATCGAATATTTTCTTTGTTACATTCCATTAATTTCAGTTGTTAAATTTTGATAACCATGACTGTGTATAGTAGTTCATTCAGGGATTTCCACAGGCATTCCTGATGTTTGTGAGAAAAAGCAAGAATCCCATCTTTCAGTCTACTTTTGGCTTAGGGTGAAATTTACTGAACCTTGTAATTATTTTAAAGTTTAAAGCTGGATTTATATTAGATCACTATAATACATTTAAAGGTCTCAGTAATATTCTTCTAGGCCGTGAACTGAGCAGTTCTATCTTAACTCTGCACTGTTAATTTTATTGCAGTGATTAATAAACCTTGTCACTGCACATTTATAAACCTGCTATTTTCAGGGTTGCATTTATTGCCTGCCTTTTTTCAAACTGCCATTTCTTATGAGCAGTTTAACAAATGTTAAATTTCAGAGACAGATAATAGATAATTACAAACATTTAGATGATAGATGCTAATTTGATTCTAATAAATGTCAGGTAAATTAAGGTCATGTCTATAGAAGACAGTGATTCTAAAGCAAATTTCATTATTACATAATAAATATGTCTCTACTCTTACAACCTACCACTATAACGTTTCCTCAGAATTTAATATGGCATTTAACTAAGTGTAAATATACAGCCCAAATTACGTAGTAACATAGGGTTAAAATAACAATCGAATGACATTCTACAAGAATAGAACAAAATTATCAGCATGATGTGTTCTTAAATAATTTTAAATTAATTAAAAAATGTAACAATAGTAAAAATATGTAAAAAATATTCATTGTCCCATTTTGCAAACAATTTAACCACTATCTTTAGAAGTAGATGATGTAAATGGAATTTTATACATCGTGATGCATTCAGAAATCTAGAATTCAAATACTTGGTAACCACCAAAATTTGCAAAAAATGTTTGGAAACTGCTTAGAAGAAAATAACGGAAATTATACAGCATCCTATTGTTCATTCCTATATAACTAATGTTTAGTTACATGTTTATAATATAACAAATTGTGGTTGTGGATAATATCAATGATAAAACAATAAAGACTATTTCATAGAAATAGAAATTTGAGAAAATAAGAAAGAACAAAAACAGAAGCAGAAATAGAAGGCAGCAAGAAGAGATGACACAATACTGTGACCAGTCCATGTGGAACATAGAAGTGTGCTGTTGGTAGATTAGGTAAATTTACAGCTATTACAAAATATGAACAGGTGTCTTGACTCAGTTTTATCATGTTTCCTGCAATATATAAGCTTAGAATTTAATTGAGATTTTATTTTTTAAATATTACTCAATAAAAACATTTTAATGACTTAGGTGTATATATCAAGATACAAATGTAAATAGTGTTTGTGATAAATGTTTTGGCACACACGAGAAAATTTTCATGAAAATGTTTGTTTATTGTATTTTGAAGTGGTTGGGCAACACTGTACTATTGATCATGAAGCTTCACAAAAGTGATAAAGCAAAGACATGGAAAGAAAAAGTGTGAATGCTTTTATTTTTTTTATTGGATATTTTATGTATTTACATTTCAAGGGTTATCCACGTTCCCGGCTTTGCCTTTGAAACCTCCCTATGCTCTCCCCATCACCCTGCTTTTATGAGGGTCCTCCCATTCCCACCCCCACCCCCACCTTAATCTTAACACAGTTGATGACTAGCTTCTAAATTCATAGTCTTTTAAAACTGGCTAATGTTTCTTTCTGTCATTATATTTTTAATGGATACAGAATAGAATTCAGTTATCCAACACTCTTTCTTCCCTCTAGCACTCCCAGCTACCATTCCTTCAATGCTTTCCATAAACCCTTCACTCTCAAGCTGAAAACCTGCTTTTTATTATTATTATATCTACACACAGACACACATAGACACACACTCATATATATATATATATATATATATATATACATGCACACACAGACATATAAATGTACATATAAACGTGTGCATACATACATATATGTGTGTATGCATGTGTGTGGATGTGTGTGTATGCACCCTCCTGAATTGGTTGTGTAAGTATGGCTTTAAGGCTTACTATTCTGCTCTCAACAACCCATATAGGCCTCAGGTATGAGAGATGACAGTTCTCTTCCTGGTAGTCATTCATTAGTTACATGCACTTCTTAGCAAGAGGTAGGACCCATAAAAATTTACTCTTTTAATATAGACATATCTATGGATATTTCCATTTTTTTATTTTTTAATGTAACCATTTCAAGGAGAGAGTGTTTCACATCTAAAATTCTGTTACTCTGACTCTTAACATATTTATACCTCTCTTACTCAATGTTCCCTGAATTACAGATGAATGAACTATATATGTGTGATGATCCATTCCTCATTTTGTTTTTCTGTGATGGTATCATTTGGTCAGAGAGAGCTTCTTTGATCTAGGAAAAATATCTATACTTATTGGTGAATGTTATATAAGGATAATGTTTCCAATGTGTTAAGGAATTATGGTGCTTTAGAAAAGAGGCAGTAGTTGATTCTTATCCTAAGTTCATGATCTCATTAGCACCAGAAATCTAGCGACATTTCCAGAGGGGACATGATTTCCTTTGTGTTGAGTGTACCTTAAGTCGAATTAGAGAGATGTTGGCTGCCATTCCAATGCATATGTTTGCTATTATTGCACTTTTAAGAATACCCTGCCTTGCTAGTAATTATTGCACCTGGGTACAATATTCTGCCAATATGAAAGATAGACCACAGGAAAGAAGCTGGCAGGTCAGATGGAGTTTGTATAATTTGAGTTCTATATGCTAAATGTTTTGGTGTCTTCATAACAGAGATAAACAAGGACTACATAGATACTTGACATTACTTGGGAGTCATTTTGATCATTCTGACTATCCATTGGAATAGTCAGATGGAGTTTGGAGATGGAATTTCTTTAGCCTGTTATTGAGAACATTGTTAGTCAATTGGTTCTTAAGGGAGCATTGAATGTCTAAGTGGTTTAATTGCCTTCATATATTTTATATAATTTTGGGCAAATATAAAATCATGATTCCACAAGGCTTTATCAAGCAATCCTGGCATTACTTGTTCCTTACTCTATATTTATTTAACTGCATTATCTGCTTTCCATCCAATCACTGTTTCTTTTGGTTCCATTTTCTACTTTGTTAATTGTATCCTTCTATTCTCCTCCTGCCCATACACACCTCCTATAGTCATTGGTGTCTGTGGTTATTACCTTTTATATACCTACACCTGAGGATTTAAAGGTGGAATCTACACACAGTTAAAAGAGATGTCATTTGTCTTTCAGAATTTGAGTTACTTTATGATAATAAAATCATTTCTAGAGCCAAGCATTTATCTTCTATTGTCATGATTTCATTTTATGTGCCTGAATATGCATTGTGTGTATGTATCATATTTCATTATTGACTCATCATTTGAAAGACATTTCAGTAGTTTTCCTTTCTTACTAATTGTGAATAGGACAGAGTTGGACATTGCTGAGCAGGTAAGTGTGGTTGGATGTTGCTATTGGGCATATGCCAAGGAAAGGTATTTCTGGGTCATACGCCAAATTTTTTGTTTGTTTGTTTTAGTATTGTCCATACTACTTTTCAGAGCATCTGTACCAATTTTTACTCTTATCAACAGTGAATGAGGGTTTTTCTTCTCCAGAATCTCACCAGCATTTCTGTATTCATTAGTCTGTTGAAGGACATCTGGGTTCTTTTCAGATTCTGACTATTATAAATAAAGCTTCTATGAACATCGTGGAACATGTGTCCTTATTATGTATTGGAGAATCTTTTGAGTATAACTGGATCCTCAGGTAGTACCATGTACAAATTTCTGAGGAACTGCTAGAATGATTTTCAGAGTGGTTGTATCAGCTTACAATCCCACCAACAATGGAGGAGTGTTCCTCTTTCTCCACATCCTCAAAAGCAACTACTCTAAACGGTGTTTTTGATCTTAGCTATTCTGACTGGTATGAGGATGAATCTCAGGATTGTTTAGGATTGCATTTCTCTGGTGACTATGGATGTTGAACATTTCTTTTGCTGCCATTCCATATTCCCCACTTGAGAATTCTTTGTTTTGCTCAGTACTTCATTTTTAAATAGGTTAATAGGGTTATTTGATTCTCTGGCATCTAACTTCTTCAGTTCTTTGTATGTACTGTATATTAGCCCTCTATTGTATGTAGGATTGGGAAAGATTTCCCCTATCTGTTGCGTGCCATTTTGTCCTATTGACAGTGTACTTTGATTTACAGAAGCTTGGCAGTTTTATGAGGTGCCATTTTTCTGTTTTTGATATTAGAGCATAGGCCATCGGTGTTCTGTTCAGAAACTTTTCCCCTATGCCCATGTGTTTGTGGCACTTTCCTACTTTCTTTTCTATTAATTTCAGTGTATCTGGTTTTATGTGGAGGTCCTTGATCTTTTTGGACATGAGCGTTGTATAAGGAAATAAGAATGGATTGATTTGAATTTTACTACATGCTGACTGACAGTTGAACCAGCACCATTCATTGAAAGCCCTGTTTTTTTTTTTTTTTGCCACTGGATGATTTTAGTTCCTTTGTCATAAATTAAGTGACCGTAGGTGGGTGAACACATTTCTGGTCCTTCACTTCTATTTCATTGATCTACCTGCTACCAACACCATAGAGAGTTTTGCACTATTTCTCTATAATACTGCTTGAGGTCATGGATGGTGATTACCCCAAAAATTCTTTTATTGTTGAGAACAGTTTTCACTATCCTGGGTTTTCGTTATTCTAAATGAATTGGAAAATTATTCTTTCTAATTCTATGAAGAATTGAATTCGAATTTTGATGGGGGTTGCACTGAATCTGTAGATTGCTTACAGCAAGGTGGCCGATTTTACTATATTAATTCTGCAAATACAAGCCTATGGAAGTTCTTTACATCTTCTGAGATCTTCGATTTCTTTCTTCAGAGACTTGAAGTTCTTGTTATACAGATTTTTCACTTCTTGGTTAGAGTCACATCAAGGTATTTTATATTATTTGTGATTATTGTGAAGGAGGTAGTTTCCCTAATTTATTTTTTTCAATTTAATTTATTTTATTTTCTATATTCTTGGTTTACATTCCAAATGGTTTCCTCTTTTCCGGTTCCCCCTGCCCCATAAGTTCCATAAGCCCTCTTCCCTCCACCTGTTCCCTAATCAACCCCCTCCCACTTCTCTGTCCTCGTTCAGCCTGTTTATTCTTTGAGTAGAGAAAGGCTATTAATTTGAGTTAATTTTATATCCAGCCACTTTGCTGAATTTGTATATCAAGATTAGGAATTCTCTGGTGGAATTTTTGAGGTCACTTAAGTTTACTATCATATTATTTGCAAATAGTGATATTTTGACTTCTTCCTTCCAATTTGCATTCTTTTGGCATCCTTTAGTTGTATAATTGCTCTGGATAGGACTTCAAGTACTATATTGAATAGGTAGGGAGAGAGTGGACAGCCTTGTCTAGATGCTGATTTTAGTTAGATTGCTTCAAGTTTCTCTCTAGTTTGATGTTAGCTACTAGTTTGCTCTATATTGCTTTTACCATGTTTAGGTATGGACCTTGAATTCCTGATTATTCCAAGATTTTTACCAACAAGACATGTTGAATTTTGTTAAATGCATTTCCAGAACCTAATGTGATTATTTGACGTGTTTTGCCTTTCAGTTTCTTTATGTAATGGATTACTTAACACAACTTTTAATTTTTAGTAGTGGATTTTACTAAGTATATTGATGTTTTTAGAAAATAGAGTATGTTAAATATTATTTGGCTAAATATTGCTTAAGAATTATAGCAATATAATAAAGTTTAAATATTATGTGTTTGTTCATGTCTACATTTTTGTGCATGTTTGTGTTACTGACAATATTTTCACCATTTTTAATTTTTTTCAGATTATAAGTCCATCATTTCCCTTTTCTCTTTTTCCCCTTAAATACTTCCATATACCCCCTCCTTGCACTCTTTCAAATTTATGGTGTATCTTTTAATTATGTTACCTGGCTATATCTATACACATATATTTATTTCTAAATATTAACTTCACTATCTGTATAATGTCACAGTCCTGTATGTTTTCAGAGCTACCATGTGGTACTTAATAAGAGCTTAGTGTGCTCTCCCATCGGGTAAGGTGACTTATCCCACTCTCAGTTGGCTATTATTGTTTGTATAGGGCTGAGCTTTCTTTCTTTTTTTTTTTTTTACATTTTTTCTTTATTGATATAGTTTTTTTATTTACATTTCAAATGATTTTCCCCTTTTCTGGGTCCCCACTCCCTGCAAGTCCCATAAGCCCTCTTCCCTCCCCCTGTTTCTCCATCTACCCCTTCCCACTTGGGGCTGAGCTTTAACATAATTTTTATTCAGCTCTAGCAAATTGTTAACTTGACATTTTTTATTTAATTTTATTTTATTACATGTAATACATTAATATATTTGCTTCCCAAAATGTCTTAGTTGTAAAATGGAATAATGAATCCCTTTTACCTTTAGACTGCACTCAGTTAAATGATTGTATTATATTTATATTCTAGAGTTTCTCTTGCCAGAAAGTGTCATTTTATTTGAGAAACAAATTGTAAATATTCTGTTAAAAAAGGATATGTATTGCAAATATTGGCACAAATATTATGGGATAAAACCTCTCTTTGTATTTGTGTTCAAATATTGAACATATTTTAACATTTATAAAATATTAAAATATATAAAACTAGTAATAGCTAATGTCTGTCAATAACCTGGTAACTGAGCAAACATAGAACTATTAAAAATAATTATGTTAATTCACAGCAGTTGACCTCTAAGAGCTGTCATAGTGGATTAGCTAAACAGCTTTGAACTCCCACCTGGTTGCACATTCACACCATCCCAAGAGTTATCTGGATTCTCAAATGAAAGGCACACACACACACACGCACACACACACACACACACACACACACACACACACAAGCTAATTTTTGTTATGTCTTAACTAGCCCAAAAGGTGGGCAGTTCTAATCCTCTGCCTGGCTAGCATACATTTTCCTCCAGTACTTCTGGCTTAAAACCTTCTGAATCTATAAATCTTTGGTTTTTTTTGCCCCCCTCTATTACCGTCTGGTCAAGCCCTCCATCCTATATGTGCACTTTCCCTTTCCACCTGCAGTTGGATGAATTTTCTTCTGTAGTTCTAAATGTGATCTGCCTCCATCTGAGACTTGGTCATTCTCCTCCTTTCTCCCAGTCATTGGTCCAGGCAAATCTCAAGGTCCCACTTCAGTCTACCTGTGAGCCATTGGCTATTGCCCCTTTATTGATCAATCAAAATCCAATTGGGAACAGGAACCTTCAGCATTTGAACATGCACATTCCCAATTTTGTGGCTTAGATTTATTCAAAGCATTAGAATCAATCCACAACAAAGAATATCTATTCTGATTAATTTTAACATGAAAGAATGCTATATGGTATGTGGAGTATCTACTAGTTATAAAAGCTATAGATTTTTCTCATTACACAGATGATAGATGGATGTCAGATGATAGGCAGAGTGATAAGATAAGATATGATATAACAACAGTATGTAAGAGACAGGAGAATCAAACGTGGAAAGACAAAAGTGAAGATTTTACTTAGCTTCAGGAAAACTTAGTATATTCATCATGCTGGATAAAATGAGATTAAAACAATGATAAATTATATATTGTATTTAAAACATTTATTATCTACAGTTCCCAAAACTTTGACTAGTTCAGGAACTCACATTTTTTTTCATTGCTAATATATCTTTAGGTAGGAAGCAATTGAGGTGTTTGTGGCTTAATGACATCTATTAAAGTAGTTGTTACTTACAGATTTTTAATTTAATCATTAAATTATTTTCCTTTCTTCTGTATTGTTCCACTTCTTCTAGCATCTATACTCTCTAGATAATAGTCTAGTATAAACTTCCTCAAGAATCATTTGTAATGATCTGAACTTATTTTCCCTATTTTGACATGCAATTATAATTTCTTTTTTTTATTCGATATATTTTTTATTTACATTTCAAATGATTTCCCATTTTCTAGCCCCCCACTCCCCGAAAGTCCCACAAGCCCCCTTCTCTCCCCCTGTCCTCCCACCCACCCCTTCCCACTTCCCCATTCTGGTTTTGCTGAATACTACTTCACTGAGTCTTTCCAGAACAGTGGGCCACACTTCCTTTCTTCTTGTACCTCATTTGATGTGTGGATTATGTTTTGGGTATTCCAGTTTTCTAGGTTAATATCCAATTATTAGTGAGTGAATACCATGATTCACCTTTT
This sequence comes from Apodemus sylvaticus, assembly GCF_947179515.1. Classification (NCBI taxonomy): domain Eukaryota; kingdom Metazoa; phylum Chordata; class Mammalia; order Rodentia; family Muridae; genus Apodemus; species Apodemus sylvaticus. Next base: position 23,607,755 of record NC_067487.1, read on the forward strand.
GAGTCTGGGTTACCTCACTTAGTATGATGTTCTCTAGCTCCATCCATTTGCCTAAGAATTTCATGAATTCATTGTTCCTAATGTCTGAATAGTACTCCATTGTGTAGATACACCACATTTTTTGCATCCACTCTTCTGTTGAGGGATACCTGGGTTCTTTCCAGCATCTGGCAATTATAAATAGGGCTGCTATGAACATAGTAGATCATGTATCCTTATTACATGGTGGGGAATCCTCTGGGTATATGCCCAGGAGTGGTATAGCAGGATATTCTGGAAGTGAGGTGCCCTGTTTTCGGGGGAACCTCCAGACTGATTTCCAGAGTGGTTGTACCAATTTGCAACCCCACCAGCAGTGGAGGAGTGTTCCTCTTTCTCCACATCCTTGCATATTTTCTGGAGTCTAACTTCTTGAGTTCTTTATATATATTGGATATTAGCCCTCTATCTGATGTAGGATTGGTGAAGATCTTTTCCCAATTTGTTGGTTGCCGATTTGTCCTCTTGATGGTGTCCTTTGCCTTAGAGAAACTTTGTAATTTTATGAGGTCCCATTTGTCAATTCTTGATCTTAGAGCATACGCTATTGGTGTTCTGTTCAGAAACTTTCTCCCTGTACTGATGTCCTCAAGGGTCTTCCCCAATTTCTTTTCAATTAGCTTCAGAGTGTCTGGCTTTATGTGGAGGTCCTTGATCCATTTGGATTTGAGCTTAGTACAAGGAGAAAAGGATAGATCGATTCACATTCTTCTGCATGCTGACCTCCAGTTGAATCAGCACCATTTGTTGAAAAGGCTATCTTTTTTCCATTGGGTGTTTTCAGCCTCTTTGTCGAAGATCAAGTGGCCATAGGTGTGTGGGTTCATTTCTGATTCTTCAATCCTGTTCCATTGATCCTGCTGCCTGTCACTGTACCAATACCATGCAGTTTTTAACACTATTGCTCTGTAGTATTGCTTGAGGTCAGGGAAACTGATTCCGCCGGACTTTCTTTTGTTGCTGAGAATAGTTTTAGCTATCCTGGGTTATTTGTTGTTCCAGATGAATTTGATAATTGCTCTTTCTAACTCTGTGAAGAATTGAGTTGAGATTTTGATGGGTATTGCATTGAATCTGTATATTGCTTTTGGCAAAATGGCCATTTTAACTATATTGATTCTACCGATCCATGAGCATGGGAGGTTTTTCCATTTTTTTGAGGTCTTCTTCCATTTCCTTCTTCAGAGTCTTGAAGTTCTTGTCATACAGATCTTTCACATGTTTGGTAAGAGTCAACACAAAATACTTTATACTGTTTGTGGCTATTGTGAAGGGGGTCATTTCCCTAATTTCTTTCTCAGCCTGCTTATCCTTTTAGTATAGGAAGGCCACTGATTTGCTTGAGTTGATTTTATAACCTTTCAATTTGCTGAAGTTGTTTATCAGCTGTAGGAGTTCTCTAGTGGAGTGTTTTGGGTCACTTAGGTAGACTATCAGGTCATCTGCAAATAATGATAGTTTGACTTCTTCCTTTCCAATTTGTATCCCATTGATCTCTTTATGTTGTGGAATTGCCCGAGCTAGTACCTCAAGTACAATATTGAAAAGATAAGGAGAAGGGGGCAGCCCTGCGTAGTCCCTGATTTTAGTGGGATTGCTTCAAGTTTCTCTCCACTTAGTCTGATGCTGGCTACTGGTTTGCTGTATATTGCTTTTACTATGTTTAGGTATGGGCCTTGAATTCCTGTTCTTTCCAAGACTTTAAGCATGAAAGGATGCTGAATTTTGTCAAATGCTTTTTCAGCATCGAATGAAATGACCATGTGTTTTTTTTCTTTGAGTTTGTTTATGTAGTGGATTGCAGTGATGGATTTCCTTATATTGAACCATCCCTGCATTCCCGGGATAAAGCCTACTTGATCATGGTGAATGATCGTTTTGATGTGTTCTTGGATTCGTTTGGCAAGAATTTTATTGAGTATTTTTGCATCGATGTTCATAAGGGAGATTGGTCTGAAGTTCTCTTTCTTTGTTGGATCTTTGTGTGGTTTTGGTATCAGCGTAATTGTGACTTTGTAGAAGGAATTGGGTAGTGTTCCTTCTGTTTCTGTTTTGTGGAATAGTTTGAAGAGTATTGGTGTTAACTCTTCTTTGAAGGTCTGATAGAATTCTGCACTGAAACCATCTGGTCCTGTGCTTTTTTTGTTTGGAAGTCTTTCTATGACTCCTTCTATTTCTTTAGGCATTATGGGACTGTTTAGATTATCTATTTGGTCCTGATTTAATTTTGGTATTTGGTATCTGTCAAGGAAATTGTCCATTTACTCCAGATTCTCCAGTTGTGTTGAGTACAGGCTCTTGTAGTAGGATCTGATGATTTTTTGGATTTCCTCAGTTTCCGTTGTTATATCTCCCTTTTCATTTCTAAGTTTGTTAATTTGGATACTTTCTCTGTGCCCTTTGGTCAGTCTGGCTAAGGGTTTATCTATCTTGTTGATTTTCTCAAAGAACCAGCTCCTGGTTTTGTTGATTCTTTGTATGGTTCTCTTAGTTTGTACTTGATTGATTTCGGCCCTGAGTTTGATGATTTCCTGCCTTCTACTCCTCTTGGGTGAAATAGCTTCTTTTTGTTCCAGGGCTTTCAGGTGTGTCATTAAGCTGGTAATGTATGCTCTCTCCATTTTCTTTTTGGAGGCACTCAGTGCTATGAGGTTTCCTCTTAGCACTGCTTTCATTGTGTCCCATAGATTTGGGTATGCTTTGTCTTCATTTTCATTGTTCTAAAAATTCTTTAATTTCTTTCTTTATTTCTTCCTTGACCAAGGTATCATTGAGTAGAATATTGCTCAGTTTCCCCGTGTATGTGGGTTTTCTGTTGTTTTTGTTGCTATTGAAGACCACTTTTACTCCATAGTGATCTGATAGGAGGCATGGGATTAGTTCGATCTTCTTATATTTGTTGAAGTCTGTCTTGTGACCAATTATATGGTCGATTTTGGAGAAGGTACCATGAAGTGCTGAGAAAAAGGTATATTCTTTTGCTTTAGGATAGAATGTTCTATATATATCTGTTAAATCTAATTGGTCCAAAGCTTCAATTAGTTTCATTGTGTCCCTGTTTAGTTTCTGTTTTCCTGATCGGTCCATTGAGGAAACTGCAGTGTTGAAGACACCTACAATTATTGTGTTACGTGCAATGTGTGCTTTGAGCTTTAATAAAGTTTCTTTAACGAAAGAGGGTGCCCTTGCATTTGGAGCATAGATGTTCAGGATTGAGAGTTCTTCTTGTTGTATTTTTCCTTTGACCAGCAAGAAGTGTCCCTCAGAGTCTCTTTTGATGACTTTGGGTTGAAAGTCAATTTTATCTGATATTAAAATGGCTACTCCAGCTTGCTTCCTGAGACCATTTGCTTGTAAAATTGTCTTCCAGCCTTTTACTCTAAGGTAGTGTTTCTCTTTGACACTTGGGTGTGTTTCCTGAAGCATCAAAATGTAGGGTCCTGTTTATGTATCCAGTCAGTTAGTCTATGTCTTTTTATTGGGGCCTTGAGTCCATTGATGTTAAGAGATATTCAGGAATAGTGATTGTTACTTCCTGCCATTTTTGACGTTATTTTTTAAATTTGATTGGTTAACTTCTTTTGGGTTTGATGAAAGGTTACTATCTTGCTTTTTCCAGGGTGAAGTTTCCCTCCTTGTATTGGTGTTTTCCTCCTATTATCCTTTGTAGGGCTGGGTTTGTGGATAGATATTGGGTAAACTTGGTTTTGTCATGGAATATCTTAGTTTCTCCATCTACGGTGATTGAGAGTTTTGCTGGATATAGTAGTGTTGGCTGGCATTTGTGTTCTCTTAGAGTCTGCATGAGATCTGCCCAGGATCTTCTAGCCTTCATAGTCTCAGGTGAAAAGTCTGCTGTGATTCTGATAGGTCTTCCTTTATATGTTACTTGGCCTTTTTCTCTTACTGCCTTTAATATTCTTTCTTTGTTTCATACATTTGGTGTTTTGATTATTATGTGACAGGAAGTAATTCTGTTCTGGTCCAGTCTGTTTGGAGTTCTGTAGGCTTCTGGTATATTCATGGGCATCTCTCTCTTTAGGTTAGGGAAGTTTTTTTCCATAATTTTATTGAAGATATTTGCTGGCCCTTTAAATTGTAAATCTTCACTCTCATCTATGCCTATAATCCTTAGGTTTGGTCTTCTCATTGTGTCCTGGATTTCCTGGATATTTTGGGTTACAAGCTTTTTGCATTTTGCATTTTCTTTAACTGTTGAGTCCATGGTTTCTATGGTATCTTCAGCATCTGAGATTCTTTCTTCTATCTCTTGTATTCTGTTGTTGATATTTGCATCTCTGTCCCCTGATTTCTTCCCAAGGCTTTCTATCTCCAAAGTTGTCTCCCTTTTAGTTTTCTTAGTTGTTTCTACTTCTGATTTTAGATCCTGGATGGTTTTGCTTAGCTCCTTCACTTGCTTGTTTGTGCTTTCCTGTAATTCTTTAAGAGATTTTTGTGTTTCCTCTTTCATGACCTCAGCCTGTTGACCAAAGTTCTCCTGTATTTCTTTAAGTGTTTTTTGCGTTTCCTCATTATTGGCGTTTGTATTCTCCTGGATTTCTTTCAATGATTTTTGTGTTTCCTTTGCAAGGGCTTCTAACTTTTGATCCATTTTCTCCTGAATTTCTTTAAGTATGTCCTTCATGTGTTTCTGTACCAGCATCATGACCAGTGATTTTAAATCCAAATCTTGTTTTACTGGTGTGATGGGGTATCCAGGACATGCTGGTAAAAGAGAATTGGGTTCAGATGTTGCCATATTGCCTTGATTTCTGTTAGTGACGTTCCTGTGTTTGCCTTTTGCCATCTAGTTCTCACTGGTGTTAGTTGGTCTTGTCAATGCTGGACTCACCAGTGCAAGCTGCCCCTTCCCAGGTGGCCTCTGGTGCACAGCTTATTCCTGCACTGCCTGGAGACAAGGTGCTGTTGCCCAGGCTGTTCAGATCCCGAAGCAGACACCTGAAGGCTCCTGCTGGGGCCTGCTGGATTCATCGGAGTACACAGACTTCTCCCTGCTGGCCTCTGGGAAGCCTCTCTTGCCTCTTGTAGGACCTGGAGATGTGGTGTTGCCGCCCAGGCTGATCTGGATCTAGAAGCGGAGAGGTCTGAGGGCTACCGCCAGAGGCCTCCGGATTGGAGCCTAAGCTCTATGCCACAGGAGCAAGGTGTGCTGTGAGCTCCCAGACTGCCTCTGCAATTATAATTTCTTTACCACATCTAATATATGTCTCTATTTTGGATATATAAATTTTTGTAATAATATATTTCCACATTGTTCCTTACATTGATAGTAGAAACTGAGTGTTTCAATGTGATTCATGCATTGAAATACCAAGTTGCTCAATTCCCTAGTAGTAGTAGTTTATAATTTTTCAATCTAAAAATTTACCAATATTATAAGACTATATTATTTTGTCATTTTAATTAATAATATCATAACTGCTACATTTATAAGCATTCTGAGTCTATTTATTTTTGTTAGTCTTAAATTTTTTTGATAGATAATATTTGGTTAAGAGTTTAGAATCTACCTAATATTAAATGAAACATTTACACATGAGTGTCATTCCTACTCAGATAATTAATAAACTAACAGTATTAAACTTCCATAAAAAATCCTTGACATTAAAGTAAACTTTGAAATTATAATTTCTAAATCATTATCTTCTATTATATGTCTGTCTCCAGGTAGATTCAAACTCATAAATTCCAACACCTTATACTCCTGACATTATGATGCACCTGCCTGATCAGGATACAAATTTATTGGGTAGTCTTATTTAAATTCAGGCAATAAAATGGAAATAGGCAAGATAGTGGCTCTGAAAATTCTAAACAAATCTTGATAGTTAATAAGCACAGACACTTTTTAATTCAGATTATGTTAGCTAGAATTTTTCGGTGTACTTCTAAGTGAAACCCTTGTATTAGTGATGATGCCAATCTTTCTATGAAGACTATTAAAAACAACACTTACATTACACATTACCCTGACCCTGATATGTGTATGCTCATTCATTGTCTCATATGGTCATGTGAAATTTTACACAGCTGTGTCAACATCAAAGCATTTAATGTCTTGATTTTTTTCTTTATTCAATATTTTCTTTATTTACATTTCAAATGTTATCCTCGTTCCCAGATTCCCCTCCAGAAACTCCAATTCTTTTCCTCTTTCCCCCTGCTACTATGAGGATGCTCCCCCACTTACTACTCCTGCCTCCCTGAACTGGCATTCCCCTAAACTGGGGCATCTAGCCTTCACAGGACCAAGAGCCTCTCCTCCCATTGATGCCCAACAAGGTTCTGTTACATATTCAGCTGGAGTCATGTGTACTCCTGATGCTCCATGTGTACTCTTTTGTTGATGGTTTAGTCCCTGGAGCTCTGGGGGTTCTGGTTAGTTGATATTGATTTTCTTCTTATGAGGTTGCAAATCCCTTCAGATCCTTTAGTCCTTTCTCTATCTCCTCCATTGGGGACCCTGTATTCACTCCAATAGTTAGCTTCCAGCACCTGCCTCTGTATTTGTCAGGCTCTGGCAGAGCTTCTCAGGAGATAGTTATAGCAGGCTCCCGTCAGCAAGCCCTTCTGGGTATCTGAAATACTGTCTGGGTTTGGTGTCTGTATATGGGATGCCACATAAGTAATAGATGGTTATTTTAAATGCTGGAAAAATGAAAATATCAATTTATTCATTTGACCTACTTAATCCAAAATGTATGTCAGTGAACAGAAAATTATTTTCAAAGAGTTTCTATGATTAAAATGTGTAGGAAAAACTCCAAATTGAAAAAGTAGAGTAACATGAGCATTAAGATGTATATATATGAATATCTCTAGCATTCTTTATGTATTTGCATTTCCGTAAAATTTTATCCAAATACCAACATGATAAATATGTAAATATTGCATAATATTGATGCAAAATATACAGAATATACACCTCATCTTTCAGTAATTTGGAATATCAAAGGCTTCAAAATGAGCAATATTCTTTCAAGTATCTATGTAAACATTGCATACTTGATAATTATGTCAAAGCAGTCCTTTTCTACAGTATTCAAAACTTTTGAATTAAAATCAATGCCTCAACATATTAGCTAAAATCCACTGCTAGTTTCTTTTGCTGCTGTGTCAGTCAGTGCTTTATTCCTCAGTGTTCCTATCTCCCACTCTGCTGGCTCTCCTGCACTTCCTCTCATTTTTTTCTCTGTGTTATGAGCTAATGTTATCAAAAATATGAGTCTTTTTAATGGTTTCCATTATTTTCTTCTTATTTTCCAATACTGAAAAATTCAAAAACAAAGAAAAAAATTTTCTTTCACCAAAACTTAACAAAATTTGGCATTCTGTGAATAAGCGTATTTAGTTTTAAGGACAAGAACATTTATGACATAGATAACATTATATGAGTTGGAAAACTGTTTCTTGTCTGAGCAGAAAACAAAGGAAGCTGAAATAATCAAACTTAGATAAATAGTCTTTTAATGTATTATTCGAAGGGTACTTTAGTTACCTATATAATGTTTAATTTATCAAACAACTGTCAATATTAACAATTTCAAGGCAGTCAGGCATGTGGTTATCAATATCTCATGACAATCTTCCTATAGAATAAATCAACTGTTGAAAAATTGACCAAGGTCCCAAACACAGTAATGCAAATGCAGTCAAGTTATTCTCATAGAATTATTTGAAAGGCAAAGAATGATCTTTTGTTCACCAAAGCAGGGGAGGTAAAATTTGCAGCAATAATTCCTGTGGGATTGTTCTCAAGGGACAGCTGCAAAGTTATATTGAGGATCTTCTAACAGCCCTTGTTTCTGCTTGTAGGTTCATTATTGTACTACCAATATTTTCATATTTGTAATTTTTTACTCAAACATGTGTAAATAAAACACATCCTCTTCTATCTCCCACTTTCACAAACTCTTTCTCTTTGTTCGTATTAATATGCATCACTAGAAAATCCTTAAAGCCCTTCCACGTAAAGTTCTTTGTGAGAAAGATATTATCAATATAACTTTTGAAGATATTTTTATGGACAAAGCTATGAATAGATCAGAAACATGGATGTTTTCTTCCATTTTCTTTTTAAAAATAACAATCCTGTCTGGTGAATCTCAGTTTTAGGCCATTACTTTTGGCTCCTAAAATTGAATTTCAAGTATTATAATTATTTTAAAAGGAAGGGTTTGAATTGTTTTTCATGTTTAAAGTGTTTCTTCATTTAACTAATTTTATATAAGAAAATAAAATGATTATTTCATAAATATATGTATGTAGTATAAAGTAAAATCATAAAGAACATTCAATTCTGGTTTTATTGTCTAGTGTTCCATTCATTTTTTCAAGTGAAGTAAAAAAGTGATTTAATGACTAAAATTTTGCTATGTAAACTGATATTAAAATTTAGTATCCATAAATCTCATCCAAACAGTCCATTTCTCTCTATTTTATGACAATCATTATAAAAATGTTTGTCCAGGATTCATTATCATTGTATAATGCTAATGGTTAAACTACAAAATGAAAGCTGAAATAATTTTACTACAAAGATGTACAAGACATTGACTGTCTAACAAATAAAAAAATATAGAAACCACAAATGAGAGTCATGTGTTTTTAAGTATATAAATATCAAACAAAATTCATACATTGGTAAGAATAAAATATACAAAATGACTGTGTAGAAAATAGATGACTTTGGAGCTTATAAATAAAGAAGTTGAGAATCTTAGAGAAATACCATCGGGATTTTCATATGTATAAAATATGTGTGTCACATCTATACATGAATGTATAGATGTGAGTGTATGCCTAATTCATGAAGCTAAGGAAAAGGCCTATGAGTGAGTCAAATATGTTTTGGAGACATAATAGAATGGATAACAAAATATATGGAAAATAAAAAAAGGGGAATACTGTGTTAGACAGAGATGTGAAAAGAAAGAGAATTGCAGAGAAGAGTGGGAGATAAAAAGAATGCCAACCAAAGCAAATCATGCATGAAATGAAATTATGAAATATCTTATTTTAAATAATAATTTGTAGACGGAATAATAACAAGAGACAAATGAACATATATTGTATTGTTCTTTTTTAATAATTTATTATTTTCTATATTCTATGTTTACATTCCAAATGATTTTCCCTTTCCTGGTTCCCCCTTCCCCATAAGTTCCCTAAGCACTCTTCCCTCCGCTCATTCTCCTATCAACCCCCTCTTACTTCTCTGTCCTGGTAGAACAAATGCTTTAATGATATGTTAAGTCTGGCCACCAATGACTTGTTGCTGACCTAATTTCAGAATATTTCTGCGGCCCATTTCAGCTATTAATCTGAGAAATGAAGACAGTATATTATTACAAATCATTTTAAATAAAGTCATTTAAGTCAATTGTTATTTCAAAAAGAGTCTTTTGTATTTATTAAATATTTCCAAGCAAATTCTTTTTATGAAATCTTAGTACATGACTTGTATAATTTTTTGTATCCCTTAAGTATATTTTCTATTCAGGAAGTCCAGTGAAAACAGTGCCCTAATGTTAATTCAGTTGTCAGAAAATATGCTCAGTTCTCCTTTTCTTGTATACAATGTTTTTGAATATAGAACTGTTAAGACTGTGCAGTGTTCTTTCAGCTGTAAGAGATTCTTGGTGGTCTGCTACAGTGAAGACACCTTCTCCTGATACATCCTAGAGAACTTGCTTCACTCAGAACAGTAAGAAGAGCCCCCTCCCACCTCTGGAGTTCCAGAACTGACTCTGGGGGTTCCGGGGGAACTCACTGCCAAGCAACCACCGAAACCACCCCCGCCCCCCTCTATGCCACTCCCCTTCAGATCTTTCTGCCCATTCTTCTGCCTGGCTTTTCTGTTGCAGCAGACTCTGAAGATATCATGTCCTGATTCATCTTAGAGAACCCACTACACTCAGAGCAGTTGAGGACCTGCTGAACTCAGAACAGTCAAAGTGTGGATAGGCCCACACCTGCAGCTCAAAGGAACCCATCAGGACTCCCCAGGTCAGAGCCTTTTAGTTTCTGTCTCCAACTGGGGACCATCCTCTGCCACAGTGCATCATATATAGGTTGGACAGGGACATAGCTAACATCCTAGGACTGTGGAGAGGCTGGAGAATGCAGAACTAATCCTGGGACATAGATCTACATACCCAAATACCACTACAAGATAGCTGGTTTCCCAGGAGTGCCTACATACATGTCTACACAGAGAAAACAGGAATCCCAGGAGTACAGATACACAGGCTTGTAGGACAGATGATCCACAATCAAAGATAGTAAGAACAGCTAACACCAGAGATAACCAGATGGCAAAAGGCAAACGAAAGAACATTACCAACAGAAACCAAGACAACATGGCACCATCCCAACCCAGTTCTCCCACAACAGCAAATCCTGGCTACCCCACCACACTGGAAAAGCAAGATCTGGATTTAAAGTCACATTTCATGATGCTGATAGAGTACTGCAAGAAGGACATAAACGACTCCCTTAAAAAATTACAGGAGAACATGGGTCAAGAGGTAGAATCCCTTAAAAAGGAAACACAAAAATCCCGTAAAGAATTAAAGAAAAACACAAGCAAACAGGTAAAAGAACTGAACAAAACCATCCAGGATCTAAAAATGGAAGTAGAAACAATAAAGAAATCACAAAGGGAGACAACTGTGGAGACAGAGAATCTTGGAAAGAAATCAGTAGTCATAAATGCAAGAATCAACAACAGAATAAAAGAGACAGAAGAGAAATCTCAAGGGCTAAAGATACGGTAGAAAACATTGACTCAACAGTCAAAGAAAATGCAAAATGCAAAAAGCTTGTAACCCAAACCATCCAGGAAATCCAGGACACAATAAGAAGACAATTTCTCATGTGGTCTTAAGGATTATAGGTATAGAAGAAAGCAAAGATTTACAGATTAAAGGATCAGTAAATATCTTCATCAAAATTATAGAAGAAAACTAATCTAAAAATGTTCTGTGTACATACAAGAAGCCTACAGAACTCCAAATAAACTGGACCAGAACAAAAATTCCTCCTGTCACATAATAATCAAAACACCAAATTCACTAAACAAAGAAAGAATATTAAAAGTAGTAAGGGACAAAGGTCAAGTAGCATATAAAGGCAAATCTATCAGAATTATACCAGATTTCTCACCATAAACTATGAAATCTAGAAGATCCTGGGCAGATATCATACATACCATAAGAGAACATAAATGCCAGCCCAGGCTATTATACCCATAATAGAGATGGAGAAAACAGGATATTCCATGACAAAACCAAATTTACACAATATCTTTCCACAAGTCCAGTCCTTCATAGGATAATGGGTGGAAAACACCAACACAAATAGGGAAACTACACCCTAGGAAAAGCAATAAAGTAATCTTTTTTCAACAAATGCAAAAGAAGATAGCCACACAAGCAGAATTCTATCTTTATCAGCGAAAATAACAGGAAGTAACAATCACTTTTCCTTAATATCTCTTAATATCAGTGGACTCAATTCCCCAATAAAAAGACAGAGTGAACAGGACCCAACATTGTACTGCATACAAGAAAATCACGTCAGTGTTAAAGACACTCACTACCTCAGAGTCAAAGGTAGGAAAACAATTTTCCAAGCAAATGGTCCCCCAAAACAAGCTAGAGTGGCCATGCTTGTATCAGATAGAATTGCCTTTCAATCAAAAGTTGTCAAAAAAGATAAGGAGGCATACTTCATACTGGTCAAAGGAAAAATCTACCAAGATGAACTCTCAATTCTGAACATCTATGCTCCAAATGAAAGGGCACCCTCATTCATAAAAAGAAATTTTACTAAAGCTCAAAGCACACCATGCACCCTACACAATAATAGTGGGAGACTTCTACACCCAACTCTCAGCAATGGACAAATCATGGAAATAGAAATTAAACAGAGACACAGTAAAACTAACAGAAGTTATGAACCAAATGGCTCTTACAGATATTTATAGAAAATTCTACCCTAAAGCAAAAGAATATACCTTCTTTGCAGCACCTCATGGTACCTTTTGCAAAACTGACCATATAATTGGCCACAAAACTGGCCTCAACAGACACAGTAATATTGAAATAATTCCATGTATCCTATCAGATCACCAAGATCTAAGACTGGTCTTAAGTTCAAACAAAGTAACAGAAATCATACATACACATGGGCATTGAACAATTCTCTACTCAATGATAACTTGGTCAAGGAAGAAATATTGAAAGAAACTAAATACTTTTTAGAATTTAACGAAAATGAACACACATCATACCCAAACTTATGGGACACAATGAAAGCAGTACTAAGAGGAAAACTCACAGCGCTAAGTGCCTCTAAAAAGAAAATGGAGAGAGCTTACACTAGCAGCTTAACAACACATCTGAAAACTCTAGAGCAAAAAGAAACAATTACACCCAAGAGGAGTAGGCAGCAAGAAATAATCAGAGTCAGGGCTGAAATCAACCAAATAAGAAACAAAAAGAACTATACAAAGAATCAACAAAAGCAAGAGCTGGTTCTTTGAGACAATCAATAAGATAGATAAACTCTTAAGTCAGAGGGCACAGAGGCACTACCGAAATTAATAAAATCAGAAATGAAAAGGGAGACATCAGAACAGAAACTGTGGAAATTTAAAAAATCTTTAGATCCTACTACAAAACTTACACTCATCAAAACTGGAAAATCTGGAAAAAATGGATAATTTTCTAGACACATGCTAGGCACCATTGTTAAAACAGGATCAGATAAACCATCTAAATAGTCCCGTAAGTCTTGAGGAAATAGAAGTAGTTATTAATCATCTCCCAACCAAAAGTTTCTCCTGACCAGATGAGTTTAGTAGGAAATTTTATCAGATCTTCAAAGGAGACCTAATACAAATACTCTTCAAACTATTCCACAAAATAAAAACATAAGGAACACTACTCAATTCATCCTATGAAACCAAAATCATGTTTATACCTAAACTAAACAAAGACCAAACAAGGAAATAAAACTTCAGACCAATTTATTTTATGAACATTGATACAAAAATACTCAGTAAAACTCTTGCCAACTGAATCCAAGAATACATCAAAATGATCATTCACTATGATCAAGTAGTCTTCATCCCAGGAATACAGGGATTATATAATATGTGGGAATCCATCAATATAATTCACTACATAAACAAACTCAAAGAAAAAAAACACATGATCATTTCATTAAATGCTGAAAAAGCATTTAACAAAATTCAGTATCCCTTCATGATAAAAGTCTTGGAAAGATCAGGAATTCAAGGCCCATACCTAAACATAATAAAAGCAATATACATGTCTTAGTCAGGGTTTCTATTCCTGCACAAACATCATGACCAAGAAGCAAGTTGGGGAGGAAAGGGTTTATTGAGCTTACACTTCCCCGTTGCAGTTCATCGCTAAAGGAAGTCAGGACTTTAACTCAAGCGGGTCAGGAAGCAGGAGCTGATGCAGAGGCCATGGAGAGATGTTTCTTACTGGCTTGCTTCCCCTGGCTTGCTTAGCCTGCTCTACTTATAGAACCCAAGAGCACCAGTCCAAAGGTGGAACCACCCACAAGGGGCCCTCACCACTTGATCACTAATTGAGAAAATGCCCCACAGCTGGATCTCATGGAGGCACTGCCCCAACTGAAACTCCTTTCTCTGTGATAACCCCAGCCAGTGTCAAGTTGACACATGAAACTAGCCAGTACAATTGACCCCTTGTCAACTTGACACAAATAATATCTCATGTCCACATGAAACAATAACAAGATTGTGAATATGCCTAACATGATATAACTATTCCTAGTACAATCGCAAACATATTTGTAAATTTACAATGGGGAAATGTCCCTTGGGAACATTCTTTTAGTGTTTCAATACCAACTGATGTTAAAGGGATTGGAAGAAAGACAAATGTATCTTCAACAAAATAAGACAGAAGCATTCATATTACTTATAACCCTCGTTTCTGCAACTGGTTAGGTGGCCTTAGCTGGTATTTATAACTACCTTCCTCTGCTACCCATTCTGTATTTCCTTCACCTTCGTCAAGCACCTCAGCAGGTCTTGGCTCCTTTCCTGGAGGATTGACCCATACCTTCTTTCCTGATGGGTCTGTGTCCTTTGTCATCCTGCTTGGATTAGGCTGTTGTAGTTTCCCATTGACTTTAATCACAGGACATGGCAGTACTAAGAGACACCATAGGGAATCTCTTGCACTCCAGACATAATCCTGCTTGCCTCCACTGTGGATAGGCAATCCAATTTCCCCATTGTAATCTGGATCTATCACTGTTACTCCTTTCTTAGCCTGTTGGTTTAAGGGTATTAGAAGCCCAAAACGGCTAGGGGGAAGTCTGAGTTTCCAGTTCAATGGAATGTTTCTTGTGGCTCCTGGTAGGAGCACTCCCCCCTCTGGAACCAAAACTTCTAGGCCAACAGAACCTAAATTTGTGGGGACAGGAAGCAAAAATTTTCCTAGAGGGTCACTAGGAGTGATAGTGAGTGGAACTATTCCCTTTTCCACCCTTTGATTTCTGGACCCATGGATCCTGGCTATGGGAGAAACTGTACCATATATTGAACGCTGATTCAAAGCATATACTGCCTTCTGATGAACTCTGCACCAGCCCTCCATGCTGTTGCTACCTAATTGGCGCCATAACTGTGTCTTCAAAAGGCCATTCCATCTTTCTATCAGACCAGCTGCTTCAGGATGATGGGGAACATGGTAAGACCAGTGAATTCCATAATCGTGGGCCCACTGTCGCACTTCTCTGGCTGTGAAATGAGTTCCTTGGTCAGAAGCAATACTGTGTGGAATACCATGACAATAGATAAGGCATTCTGTGAGTCCATGGATGGTGGTTTTGGCAGAAGCATTACATGCAGGAAAGGCAAATCCATAACCAGAATAAGTATCTACTCCAGTAAGTACAAAATGCTGTCCTTTCCACTGGGGAAGTGGTCCAATATAGTGGATAGTCTTTATATAGTTAGGGAATTTGTCAATGACTTACAGTCTATAGTTCAACTCCCCAACAATGATCAGTAGCAGCTGTGGATGGAAGTCCAAGGATCTAGCAGTTTCTCAGTCCCACGAAGCAAGCAGGCAAGGAAGAGTGAGAGAGTATCTTCCTTCTTCCAATGTCCTTATATATCTCGAGCAGAGGGTATAGCCCAGACTAAAGGCTGTAGGTCTCCAAAAGAGGTGTGGCCCAGATTATTGGCGTGTGGGTCTCCAGCAGAGGGTGTGGCTCAGATTAAAGGAGTGTGCATCCATGCCTTTAATCCCAAATGATCTTGAACTCGGTGATCTCCTTGATCACTAGACTTCAAGGTCTCTATGCCAAGATCCAGGTCAGAAACTTATATCTCTGATCCTTCCAATTCTAGACTGTTGTTTATTCCAGATATATTCAAGTTGACAACCAGGAATAGCCACCAGAATACTGCAAACCAGTAGCTAACATCAAACTAAATGGAGAAGAAATTGAAGGAATTCCACTAAAATTGGTGACCAGACAAGGCTACCGACTCTCTCCCTACCTATTCAATATAGTACTTGAAGTTCTAGATAGAGCAGTTAGACAATAAGAGGAGGTCAAAGGTATACAAATTGGAAAGGAAGAAGTCAAAATATCACTATTAGAAAATGATATGACCAAAAGAAAAAAAAATGATATGACCATATACTTAAGTGACCCCAAAAATTCTACCAAAGAACTCCTAAAGCTGATAAACAAGTTCACCAAAGTGGCTGAATATAATATTAACTCAAGCAAAGCAGTAGCATTCCTCTACTCAAAGGATAAAGAGGCTGAGAAAGAAATTAGGGAAATGAAACCCTTCACAATAGTCTCAAATAATATTATATATCTTGAAGTGACACTAACCAAACAAATGAAAGAACTGTATGACAAGAACTTCAAACCTCTGAAGAAAGAAATCAAAGAACTCAGAAGATAAAAAGATATCCCATGTCCATGGATTAGCAGGATTAATATAGTAAAAATGGACATCTTGCCAAAAACTACCTACAGATTCAATACAATACCTAACAAATTTCCAAATCAATTCTTCGTAGAGTTAGAAAGAGCAATCTGCAAATTCATTTGGAATAACAAAAAACCCAGGATATAGAAAATTATTCTCTACAACCAAAGAACTCCCTGACCTCAAGCTCTAATATAGAGCAATAGTATGGGTTCAGAGACAGGCAGGAAGATCAACGGAAGAGAATTGAAGAGCCAGAAATGAACCCACATGCCTATGGTGACCTGATATATGACAAAGAAGCAAAAAACATCCAGTGGAAAAAAAGACAGCATTTTAAACAAATTATTCTGGATCAACTGGTGGTCAGCATGTAGAAAAATGCAAATAGACCCATTCTTCTTTCCTTGTACAAAGCTCAAGTCCAAGTGGATCAAGGATCTATACATAAGAACAGACACACTGAAACTGATTGAGGAGAAAGTAGGGAAGAGCCTTGAGAACAAGAACACAGGAGAAAATTTCCTGAACAGAACATCAATGGCTTATGCTCTAAGAACAAGAATCAACAAATGGGACCTCATAAAACTGCAAAGCCTCTGTAAGGCAAAGTGCACTGTCAATAGGACAAAAGAGAAACCAACAGATTGGGAAAAGATCTTTATCAATCCTACATCTGATACTGTTAATATTCAATGTATACAAAGAACTCAAGAAGTTAGGCTTCAGCTGGAGAGAGCCTAGATTTCGGTCCTGAGGCCTCTGGCAGTAGCCTCTACGCTTCCGGATCCAGATCAGCCTGAGCGGCAACACCACATCTCCTAAGTCCTGAAAGAGGCAGGTGGGGCTTCCAGGCGGCCAGCAGGGAGAAGTTGGTGTGCTCCAGTGAATCCAGCGGGCCCCAGCAGGAGCCTTCAGGTGTCTGCTTCGGGGTCTAAACAGCCTGGACAACAACACCCTGTCTCCAGGCAGTGCAGGAGGTAAGCTGTGCACCAGAGGCCACCTGGGAAGGGGCAGCTTGCACTGGTGAGTCCAGCATTGACAACACCAACTAACACCAGTAAGAACTAGATGGCAAAAGGCAGACGCAGGAACGTCACTAACAGAAATCAAGGCAATATGGCAACATCTGAACCCAATTCTCCTTTACCAGCATGTCCTGGATACCCCATCACACCAGTAAAACAAGATTTGGATTTAAAATCACTGGTCATGATGCTGGTACAGGAACACATGAAGGACATACTTAAAGAATTTCAGGAGAAAATGGATCAAAAGTTAGAAGCCCTTGCAAGGGAAACACAAAAATCATTGAAAGAAATCCAGGAGAATACAAAAGCCAATAATGAGGAAACACAAAAAACACTTAAAGAAATACAGGAGAACTTTGGTCAACAGGCTGAGGTCATGAAAGAGGAAACACAAAAATCTCTTAAAGAATTACAGGAAAGCACAAACAAGCAAGTGAAGGAGCTAAGCAAAACCATCCAGCATCTAAAATCAGAAGTAGAAACAACTAAGAAAACTCAAAGGGAGACAACTTTGGAGATAGAAAGCCTTGAGAAGAAATAAGTGGACATAGATGCAAATATCAACAACAGTATACAGGAGATAGAAGAAAGAATCTCAGACGCTGAAGATACCATAGAAACCATGGACTCAACAGTTAAAGAAAATGCAAAAAGCAAAAAGCTTGTAACCCAAAATATCCAGGAAATCCAGGACACAATGAGAAGACCAAACCTAAGGATTATAGGCATAGATGAGAGTGAAGATTTACAGCTTAAAGGGCCAGCAAATATCTTCAATAAAATTATGGAAGAAAACTTCCCTAACCTAAAGAGAGAGATGCCGATGAATATACAAGAAGCCTACAGAACTCCAAACAGACTGGACCAGAACAGAAATACTTCCCGTCACATAATAATCAAATCACCAAATGTTCTAAACAAAGAAAGAATATTAAAGGCAGTAAGAGAAAAAGGCCAAGTAACATATAAAGGAAGACCTATCAGAATCACAGCAGACTTTTCACCTGAGACTATGAAGGCTAGAAGGTCCTGGGCAGATCTCATGCAGACTCTAAGAGAACACAAATGCCAACCAAAACTACTATATCCAGCAAAACTCTCAATCACCATAGATGGAGAAACTAAGATATTTCATGACAAAACCAAGTTTACCCAATATCTATCCACAAACCCAGCCCTACAAAGGATAATAGGAGGAAAACACCAATACAAGGAGGGAAACTTCACCCTGGAAAAAGCAAGAAAGTAACCTTTCATCAAACCCAAAAGAAGTTAAGCAATCAAATTTAAAAAAATAACGTCAAAAATGACAGGAAGTAACAATCACTATTCCTTAATATCTCTTAACATCAATGGACTCAATTCCCCAAGAAAAAGACATAGACTAACTGACTGGATACGTAAACAGGACCCTACATTTTGCTGCTTACAGGAAACACACCTAAGGGTCAAAGACAAACACTACCTTAGAGTAAAAGGCTGGAAGACAATTTTACAAGCAAATGGTCTCAGGAAGCAAGCTGGAGTAGCCATTTTAATATCAGATAAAATTGACTTTCAACCCAAAGTCATCAAAAGAGATCCAGAGGGACACTTCTTGCTGGTCAAAGGAAAAATACAACAAGAAGAACTCTCAATCCTGAACATCTATGCTCCAAATGCAAGGGCACCCTCATTCGTAAAAGAAACTTTATTAAAGCTCAAAGCACACATTGCACCTAACACAATAATTGTGGGTGACTTCAACACTGCACTTTCCTCAATGGACCGATCAGGAAAACAGAAACTAAACAGGGACATAATGAAATTAATTGAAGCTTTGGACCAATTAGATTTAACAGATATATATATAGAACATTCTATCCTAAAGCAAAAGAATATACCTTTTTCTCAGCACCTCATGGTACCTTCTCCAAAATCGACCATATAATTGGTCACAAGACAGACCTCAACAAATATAAGAAGATCGAACTAATCCCATGTCTCCTATCAGATCACTATGGAGTAAAAGTGGTCTTCAATAGCAACAAAAACAACAGAAAACCCACATATACGTGGAAACTGAATAATATTCTACTCAATGATACATTGGTCAAGGAAGAAATAAAGAAAGAAATTAAAGACTTTTTAGAACACAATGAAAATGAAAACACAACATACCCAAATCTATGGGACACAATGAAAGCAGTGCTAAGAGGAAAACTCATAGCCCTGAGTGCCTCCAAAAAGAAAATGGAGAGAGCTTACATTACCAGCTTAATGACACACCTGAAAGCCCTGGAACAAAAAGAAGCTATTTCACCCAGGAGGAGTAGAAGGCAGGAAATCATCAAACTCAGGGCTGAAATCAATCAAGTAGAAACAAAGAGAACCATACAAAGAATCAACAAAACCAGGAGCTGGTTCTTTGAGAAAATCAACAAGATAGATAAACCCTTAGCCAGACTGACCAAAGGGCACAGAGAAAGTATCCAAATTAACAAACTTAGAAATGAAAAGGGAGATATAACAACAGAAACTGAGGAAATCCAAAAAATCATCAGATCCTACTACAAGAGCCTGTACTCAACACAACTGGAGAATCTGGAGGAAATGGACAATTTCCTTGACAGATACCAAATACCAAAATTAAATCAGGACCAAATAGACCATCTAAACAGTCCCATAATGCCTAAAGAAATTGAAGGAGTCATAGAAAGCCTTCCAGCCAAAAAAAGCACAGGACCAGATGGTTTCACTGCAGAATTCTATCAGACCTTCAAAGAAGAGTTAACACCAATACTATTCAAATTATTCCACAAAATAGAAACAGAAGGAACACTACCCAATTCCTTCTACGAAGCCACAATTACTCTGATACCAAAACCACACAAAGATCCAACAAAGAAAGAGAACTTCAGACCAATTTCCCTTATGAACATCGATGCAAAAATACTCAATAAAATTCTTGCCAACCGAATCCAAGAACACATTAAAACGATCATCCACCATGATCAAGTAGGCTTTATCCCGGGAATGCAGGGTTGGTTCAATATACGGAAATCCATCAATGCAATCCACTACATAAACAAACTCAAAGAACAAAACCACATGGTCATTTCATTGGATGCTGAAAAAGCATTTGACAAAATTCAGCATCCTTTCATGCTTAAAGTCTTAGAGAGAACAGGAATTCAAGGCCCATACCTAAACATAGTAAAAGCAATATACAGCAAACCGGTAGCCAGCATCAAAGTAAATGGAGAGAAACTTGAAGCAATCCCACTAAAATCAGGGACTAGACAGGGCTGCCCCCTTTCTCCTTATCTTTTCAATATTGTACTTGAGGTACTAGCTCGGGAAATTCGACAACATAAGGAGGTCAAAGGGATACAAATTGGAAAGGAAGAAGTCAAACTATCATTATTTGCAGACGACATGATAGTCTACCTAAGTGACCCAAAAAACTCCACTAGAGAGCTCCTACAGCTGATAAACAACTTCAGCAAAGTGGCAGGTTATAAAATCAACTCAAGCAAATCAGTGGCCTTCCTATACTCAAAGGATAAGCAGGCTGAGAAAGAAATTAGGGAAATGACCCCTTTCACAATAGCCACAAATAATATAAAGTATCTTGGGGTGACTCTTACCAAACATGTGAAAGATCTGTATGACAAGAACTTCAAGACTCTGAAGAAGGAAATGGAAGAGGACCTCAAAAAATGGGAAACCTCCCATGCTCATGGATCGGTAGAATCAATATAGTTAAAATGGCCATTTTGCCAAAAGTAATCTACAGATTCAATGCAATACCCATCAAAATCCCAACTCAATTCTTCACAGAGTTAGAAAGAGCAATTATCAAATTCATCTGGAATAACAAAAAACCCAGGATAGCTAAAACTATTCTCAGCAACAAAAGAAATTCTGGGGGAATCAGTATCCCTGACCTCAAGCAATACTACAGAGCAATAGTGTTAAAAACTGCATGGTATTGGTACAGTGATAGTCAGGAGGATCAATGGAACAGGATTGAAGATCCAGAAATGAACCCACACATCTATGGCCACTTGATCCTCGACAAAGAGGCTGAAAACATCCAATGGAAAAAAGATAGCCTTTTCAACAAATGGTGCTGGTTCAACTGGAGGTCAGCATGCAGAAGAATGCGAATTGATCCATCCTTGTCTCCTTGTACTAAGCTCAAATCCAAATGGATCAAGGACCTCCACATAAAGCCAGACACTCTGAAGCTAATAGAAAAGAAACTGGGGAAGACCCTTGAGGACATCGGTACAGGGAGAAAGTTTCTGAACAAAACACCAATAGCGTATGCTCTAAGAGCTGGTGAGATGGCTCAGCAGTCAAAAGCACTGACTGCTCTTCCGAAGGTCCCGAGTTCAAATCCCAGCAACCACAAGGTGGCTCACAACCATCCATAATGAGATCTAACTCTCTCTTCTGGAGTGTCTGAAGACAGCTACAGTGTACTTATATATAACAATAAATAAATCTTTAAAAAAAAAAAAAAAAAAAAAAAAAGAGCAAGAATTGACAAATGGGACCTCATAAAATTACAAAGTTTCTGTAAGGCAAAGGACACCATCAAGAGGACAAATCCGCAACCAACAAATTGGGAAAAGATCTTCACCAATCCTACATCAGATAGAGGGCTAATATCCAATATATAAAAAGAACTCAAGAAGTTAGACTCCAGAAAACCAAACAACCCTATTAAAAAATGGGGTACAGAGTTAAACAAAGAATTCTCACCTGAAGAACTTCGGATGGCGGAGAAGCATCTTAAAAAATGCTCAACATCATTAGTCATTAAGGAAATGCAAATCAAAACAACCCTGAGATTTCACCTTACACCAGTCAGAATGGCTAAGATTAAAAATTCAGGAGATAGCAGGTGTTGGAGAGGGTGTGGAGAAAGAGGAACACTCCTCCACTGCTGGTGGGGTTGCAAATTGTTACAACCACTCTGGAAATCAGTCTGGCGGTTCCTCCGAAAACTGGGCACTTCACTTCCAGAAGATCCTGCTATACCACTCCTGGGCATATACCCAGAGGATTCCCCACCATGTAATAAGGATACATGCTCTACTATGTTCATAGCAGCCCTATTTATAATTGCCAGGTGTTGGAAAGAACCCAGGTATTCCTCAACAGAAGAGTGGATGCAAAAAATGTGGTATATCTACACAATGGAGTACTATTCAGCCATTAGAAACAACGAATTCATGAAATTCTTAGGTAAATGGATGGAGCTAGAGAACATCATACTGAGTGAG
Source organism: Apodemus sylvaticus (assembly GCF_947179515.1). NCBI lineage: Eukaryota > Metazoa > Chordata > Mammalia > Rodentia > Muridae > Apodemus > Apodemus sylvaticus. Next base: position 23,630,146 of record NC_067487.1, read on the forward strand.
GTAACCCAGACTCAAAAGGTGAATCATGGTATGCACTCACTAATAAGTGGATATTAACCTAGAAACCTAGATTACCCAAAACATAATCCACACATCAAATGAGGTACAAGAAGAAAGGAAGAGTGGCCCCTTGTTCTGGAAAGACTCAATGAAGCAGTATTCAGCAAAACCAGAACGGGGAAGTGGGAAGGGGTGGGTGGGAGGACAGGGGGAGAGAAGGGGGCTTACGGGACTCTTTGGGAGTGGGGAAATCATTTGAAATGTAAATAAAAAATATATCGAATAAAAAAAAAGAAGTTAGGCTTCAGAATATCAAATAACCCTATTACAAAATGGGGTACAGAGCTAAACAGAATTCTCAACTGAGGAAACTAGAGTGGATATTAAGCCCACTTTGTCTCCATATTTGCTCCTGTGAGTATTTTGTTCCCTTTCTTCAGAGGAACAAAACACCCCACTTCAGTCTTCCTTCTTGAGATTCCTGAGGAAACCGGAATGGCTCTGAAACACCTAAAGAAAAGTGCAGCACCATTAGTTATCAGAGAAACGCAAATCAACCCTGAGATTCCACCTCACACCAGTCAGAATGGCTAAGATGAAAAACTTTGGAAACAGCAGATTTTGGAGAGGATGTGAAGAAAGAGAAACACTCTTCCATTGCTGGTGGGATTACAAGCAAGGACAACCCTCTGGAAATCAGTTTGGTAATTCCTCAGAAAATTAGACACTACCTGAGAACCCAGCTATACCACTCATGGGCATATACCCAGAAGATTATCCAACATGTAATAAGGACACATGCTCCACTATATTCATAGCAGCCTTATTTATAATTTCCAGAAGCTGGAAAGAACCCAGATGTCTTTCAACAGAGGAATGGATACAGAAAATGTGGTATATTTACACAATGAAGTACTATTCAGCTATTAAAAACAATAAATTCATGAAATTCTTAGGCAAATGGATGGAACTAGAAAGTGTCATCCTGAGTGAGGTAACCTGATCACAAAAGAACACACATGGCATGCACTTATTGGTTAGTGGACATTAGCCTAAAAGCTCAGAAAAACCAAGATACAACACACAGACCCCAAGAAGCTCAAGAAGAAAGAAGACCAAAATGTGGGTGCTTTGGTTTTTCTGAGAAAGGGAACAAACTACTCACAAGAGCAATTATGGAGGAAAAGTGTGGGGCAGAGACTGAAGGAAAGGCCAGCCAGAGACTGGCCTACCTGTGGATTCATCTTATAAACAGTCACCAAACACAGACACTATTATGAATGACAAGAAGTGCTTGCTGAAAGGATCTTGTTATGGGTGTCTTCTGAGGAACCCTGCCAGAGCCTTACAGATACAGAGGCAGATGTTAGCAGCCAGCCATTGGACTGAGCATGGGGTCCCCAATGGAGGAGCTGGAGGAAGGACTAGAGGAGCTGAAGGGGTTTGCAGCCCATGGAAGAAAGATGATGTTGGCCAATCAAACCCCCCAGGGCTCCCAGTGAATAAGGGGTACACATGGTTCCAGCAGCAATTGTGGCAGAGGAATGCCTTGTCTGGCATCGGTGAAAGGAGAGGTCCTTGGTCATAAGAAGACTAGATAGATGCCCCAGCATGGGGAAATCGATGGGGGATAGGTGTGAGTGGGTTGGGTGGAGGGACACCTTCTTGGAGGCAGGGGATGGCATGATGCTTTGGGGATTTTCTGGGAGGTGAGGAAACCAAGAAAGGATATAAAATTTGAAATGTAAATGAAGAATATATTCTATAAAAATGAAAATAAAAAGACTGCAGTGTTTTATTTTGCTTATCAACACAACACATAGTTCAGATCCTTCACTGAATTCAAAATTTCCAAGAATGATCTGTAGAATGCTTGTCTTTATTTAACATTCAGTTATTAAGCAATCTAGTTTTCTTTTTCTTTTACTATTTTTAGTATTCATCTGTATTTAATTTCACATTTAATATTTCCTTGTTTTTATTTCTTTTTCTTTCTCTCTCTTTCTGTTTCTCTGTCTCTGTCTCTCTGTCTCTCTCCTTCTCCCTCTCCTTCTCCCTCTCTTACCAAACCAATTCCCAATCTGTGTGATTATGTATATGTGTGAGGGAGTATTGGGGACTGTTTATGTAGGTGTTTTTCTCTTTGAGTACAATAGAAATAAAAATGTCATAATACAAACTCATTAGTTGTTTACTTGGTCCATGTTTCACTTAATTTTGTGTACATTCTTTTTGTTTTTCTTAAGTACAGAAGAGATAATACACCCAATCTTTACCTATTCTAGAGGACAGTAAATGCTCAGGAAAGGAGGAGGAGGAAGAGTAAGAAAAGGAAGAGGAAGAGGATGAGGAGGAAGAAGAAGAGGAGGAGGAGGAGGAGAAGGAAAATGAAGTAGGAAAACAAAATTTTAGTATTGACTCCTGATTTAATAAAATTGTGAAATATCTAGAAATAATCTGAAAATACTATTCTATTTAACAACTAACCCAGAAAAATTATTAAAGAGTCAGGCAGAGGAATAGATCTTCCGAGAGCACTACAATATTAAGGAAAATTAAGTGTGAGAGATGTATGGAGTTTTTCATTGAGAAAAATGTATAGTTCAATATAACTTTTTTCTTTTTTTTATTGAATATCATCTTTATTTACATTGCCAATGGCAAAACCTTTTGTGATTCCCCCCTACCAAAAGACCCGCAACCCCTCCTTCCACCCTCTGCCTCCACATATATGCACCTCCACCCGACACACTCCCAACTCTCCCCTACCTTGGTTTCCCTTTGTTGAGGCTTCTATTGAGCCTTTACCTGAACAAGGACAGCTCCTCCCACTGATGCCCAACAAGGCCTTCTTCTGCCACATTTTTGGCTGGAACCATGTGAACCCCTTGGTTGATGGTTCAGTTCCTGTGAGTCTGGGGGTGCCTGGGTGGCCAAAACATTGTTCTTCCCATAGGACTGTAAACCCCTTCAGCTTCTGGACCACCCTTCAGCTCCTCCATTCCGGACCCAACACCTAGTCCAATAGTTTGTTGCTAGTTTCTGCCTCTGTATTTGTAAGGCTCTGGCAGGGCCCCTCCAGAGACAGCCATGGCATGCTCCTTTTGGTATACGCTTCTTGTTGTAGTGTCAGGGTTTGTTGACTGTTTATAGGATGAATCCCCAGGTAGGGCAGTCTCTGGGTGGCCTTTACTTCAGTCTCTGCTCCACATATTGTCTCCCTTAACGCTCCTGTGAGTATTTTGTTCCCTTTCTCAGAGGATCCAAAGCACAATCATATAAGGCAAAGGACACAGTCAATAGGACAAAACGGCAACCAACAAATTGGAAAAATATCTTTACTAACCCTACATTTGATAGAGGGCTAATTTCCAGTATATACAAAGAACTCAAGAAGTTAGTCTCCAGAGAATCAAATAACCCTATTAAAAAATGAGGTATAGAACTAAATAGAATTCTCAACTGAGGAAACTCAAATGGCTCTCAAGCACCTAAAGAAATGTTCAGCATCCTTAGTTATTGGAGAAATGCAAATCAAAACAACACTGAGATTCCACCTTACACCAGTCAGAATGGCTAAGATGAAAAACTCAGGGGACAGCAGATGCTGGAGAGGATGTGGGGAAAAAGAAACACTTTTCTATTGTTGGTGGGATTGCAAGCTTGTAAAACCACTCTGGAAATCCGTTTGGTGATTCCTCAGAAAATAGACATAGTACTATCTGCATATACCACTATACCATTCCTGGGCATATACCCAGAAGATGTTCCTACATGTAATAAGGACCCATACTCCACTATGTTCCTAGCTGCCTTATTTATAATAGCTAGAAGCTGGAAAGAACCCAGATGTCCCTCAACAGAGGAATGGATACAGAAAATGTGGTATATATACACAATGGAGTACTACATAGCTTTTTTTTCAATGCATTTGTATTTTATTCGATATATTTTTTATTTACATTTCAAATGATTTCCCCTTTTCTGGTCCCCCACTCCCCAAAAGTCACATATACTCCCTTGACTCACCCTCTTCTCCCACCCACCCCTTCCCATTCCCTGTTCTGGTTTTGCCCTATACAGCTACACTGAGTCTTTCCAGAACCAGGGGCCACTCCTCCATTCTTCTTGTACCTCATTTGATGTGTGGATTGTTTTGGGTATTCCAGTTTTCCAGACTAATATCCACTTATTAGTGAGTACATACCATGATTGATCTTTTGAGACTTGGTTACCTCACTTAGTATGATGTTTTCCAGCTCCATCCATTTGCCTAAGAATTTCATGAATTCATTGTTTCTAATGGCTGAATAGTACTCCATTGTGTATATATACCACATTTTTTGCATCCATTCTTCTGTTGAGGGATACTTGGGTTCTTTCCAGCTTCTGGCTATTATAAATAGGGCTGCTATGAACATAGTGGAGCATATATCCTTATTACATGCTGAGGAATCCTCTGGGTGTATGCCCAGGAGTGGTATAGCAGGGTCCTTTGGAAGTATTATTCCCAGTTTTCTGAGGAACCACCAGACTGATTTCTAGAATGGTTGGACCAATTTGCAACTCCACCAGCAGTGAAGAGGTATTCTTCTTTCTCCACATCCTTGAAAACACCTGCTGTCTCCTGAGTTTTTAATCTTAGCCATTCTGACTGGTGTAAGGTGAAATCTCAGGGTTGTGTTTATTTACATTTCCCTGATGACTAAGGAAGTTGTGCATTTTTAAAGATGTTTCTCTGCAATCTGAAGTTCTTCAGGTGAGAATTCTTTGTTTAAAGCTGTACCCCATTTTTAATAGGGTTATTTGGTTTTCTGGGGTCTAACTTCTTGAGTTCTTTGTATATACTGGACATTAGTCCTCTATCTGATGTAGGGTAGGTGAAGATCTTTTCCCAATTTGTTGGTTGCTGATTTGTCTTTTTTTTTTTTTTAGAAAGGCATATGTTTTTTTTTTTATCTTATTTTTCTTTTTTTTAATTCGATAAATCTTTTATTTACATTTCAAATGATTTCCCCTTTTCTAGACCCCCACTCCCCGAAAGTCCCATCAGCCCCCTTCCCTCCCCCTGTTTTCCAACCCAACCCTTCCCACTTCCCTGTTCTGGTTTTTCCCTATACTGCTTCACTGAGTCTTTCCAGAACAAGGGGCCACTCCTCCGTTCTTCTTGTACCTCATTTGGTGAGTGGGTTATGGTTTTGGTATTCCAGTTTTCTAGGTTAATATCCACTTATTAGTGAGTGCATACCATGATTCATTTTTTTGAGTCTGGGTTACTTCACTTAGTATGATGTTGTCCAGCTCCATCCATTTGCCTAAGAATTTCATGAATTCTTTGCTTTTAATGGCTTAATAGTATTCCATTGTGTATATATACCACATTTTTTGCATCCATTCTTCTGTTGAGCGATACCTGGGTTCTTTCCAGATTCTGACAATTATAAATAGGGCTACTATGAACATAGTGGAACATGTATCCTTATAACATGCTGGGGAATCTTCTGGGTATATGCCCAGGAGTTGTATAGCAGCATCTTCTGGAAGTGAGGTGCCCAGTTTTCTGAGGAACCGCCAGACTGATTTTCAGAGTGGTTGCACCAATTTGCAACCCCACCAGCAGTGGAGGAGTGTTCCTCTTTCTCCACATCCTCGCCAACATCTACTGTCTCCTGAATTTTTATTCTTAGCCATTCTGACTGGTGTAAGGTGAAAGCCCTAGTGTGCTTTGCCCCAAATTGTGTCTTTGAACCAGATGGTGCCCGTTTGTACCTTCAGGAGTGCTGATGGTGTATGCTGAGGGAAACTTTTCTGTGTGCTGACCACTCCGCTGGGCAGCCAATCTCCCAAACGGGTTGGTCCACACAAGGCTAGCCTAGCTGCTGAGGCCCTAAATCTAGGCAAAAGCCTGGGAGGCCAAGGTCCAAGCAAAGTTCCCCTTGGGCTATGACTGTTAATTGGGTCTGTCAGGTGGCCAGGATGGTGGGTATGCGAGCTCTCCCTGAATGTGCCAGGAGAGTCTACTGGGCTAACAACCTCCTGGGCAGGTTAACACAGATGGTCCATGGGGCAGCCCAGCTCTTGGGGTCAGTCCAGGGCCTGTTGGGGCCTAGACCCCCACTATTGTTAGCCTCGGGCTATGCCTGTTAGGCCTGCTTTGCCTGCTAGAGCTCTCTGGCGTCCTTTTCGCAAAATGGCCATGTGTGCCAGGCCCGGGCGAAAAACCTCCAGGCTGGGTTGGCACCCCGATGCCCCCCACAACAGCCCAGGGCCTGGGTGCTGGCCAACACCCTGTGATTTTAGCTCGGGTTATGTTTGCGTACCTCAGTCTGTCTGATCTCTCTGGAGTCCAAGAACCAAGACGGAGGCGAGTCTCTCATGACTGGCGGGAGGCAGAGTTCTGAAGTGGCTTCTGTGTGGTGAAAGGCATGGTAAATCCGCCCCTGCTTGCAGCCCGGCTGGCCAGCGAAGTTCAGTGGTCATGGGCGCAGGGCCTAACTGGACCCTGTGTCACCTTGGTTCCACTGCTGATGGCCCTTCAGCTGGACCAGCCCCTGCTGCCGCCGCTGCCCCCAATTTGTCTTTTTGATAGTGTCCTTTGCTTTACAGAAACTTTGTAATTTTTTGAGGTCCCATTTGTCAATTCTTGATCTTAGAGCATATGCTATTGGTGTTCTGTTCAGGAACTTTCCCCCTGTACCGATGTCCTCAAGGGTCTTTCCCAGTTTCTTTTCTAGTAGCTTCAGAGTGTCTGGCTTTATGTGGAGGTCCTTGATCCATTTGGAGTTGAGCTTAGTACAAGGAGACAAGGATGGATAAATTCCCATTCTTCTGCATGCTGACCTCTAGTTGAACCAGCACCATTTGTTTAAAAGGCTATCTTTTTTTTCATTGGATGTCTTCAGCCCCTTTGTCGAGGATCAGGTGTCATAGGTGTGTGGGTTCATTTCTGGATCTTCAATCCTGTTCCATTGATCTGCCTGCCTGACACTGTACCAATACCATGAAGTTTTTAACACTGTTACTCTGTAGTATTGCTTGAGGTCAGGGATACTGATTTCCCAGAATTTCTTTTGTTGTTGAGAATAGTTTTAGCTATCCTGGGTTTTTTGTTATTCCAGATGAATTTGAGAATTGCTCTTTCTAACTCTATGAAGAATTGAGTTGGGGTTTTGATGGGTATTGCGTTGAATTTGTATATTGCTTTTGGCAAAATGGCCATTTTAACTATATTAATCCTGCTGATCCATGAGCATGGGAGGTTTTTCCATTTTTTGAGGTCTTCTTCCATTTCCTTCTTCAGCTACTCAGCTTTTAAAAATAATGAATTCATCAAATTCTTAGGCAAATGCCTGGAACTAGAAAGTGTCATAGTGAGCAAGGTAACACAATCACAAAAGAATGCACATGGTATGCACTCACTAATAAGTGGATGTTAGCCCAAAAGCTCAAAATAAACAAGTTACAATTCACCCAGCACAGGAAGCTCAATATAACATGTAACTTAGAATTCATAATTGAAGGCAATGAAGCAACAATTTGCATCTTTGTGTTTGGAGTTGCATTTACTTTGGTCCCACTTCTATATCCAGAACCCTTAATTTTACTCTTCAGAAGTATTATTGTTTCTCATAGCTTATTGGAAGTATATACTGTTCTTTTTATTTTAAAGTATCTCACTGTTAAAAGTTTACATCAAGTCACAGAAGAAATTTTGCCTATGAATTTCAGAACAATGTTAAGAAATGGGTACTCTAAAAAGTAACCAGAAACAGCTTGATTCAAACGTGCAATTGAGCATTTCCAGGTCCAGGTGTTTAATATTATAGTTTAGAGTAAAACATTTAGATATCCAGTTGAGAAATGCTTGACTCTGATTGCTTGTGATTGAATCACCTAGGACTTTAGGAGAACCAGTCTCTTTGGGTGTACATGGGGGATTTTCAGACATACTAACTGAAGCGGAAATCTCATCCTAATATGAAATAAAAGGGTAAATAGGAAAAAAACCACTCTGCTTCTAGGTAGGGGTTACTCTGCTCAGCACCGCCCTCCATACTGTAGTGGACTGAAAATGACTAAACTATAACCACATTATGTCTGTTCTCTTTTACATTGTTACGCTGAGGTTGTTTTGTTAGAAATGAAAAGGCTCGACTTCCAGCGGCTGCAGCAGCAGCGGCGGCGGTGGCAGTGCAGCAGTGGCTGGTCCAGCTGAAGGGCCATCAGCAGTGGAACCAAGGCGACACAGGGTCCAGTTAGGCCCTGCGCCCACGACCACTGACCTTCGCTGACCAGCCGGGCGGCAAGCAGCTGCAGTCCTGCAGCACCTTTCCTGCACGGAAGCCACTTCAGAACTCGGCCTCCCACCAATCAGGAGAGGTGCATCCATCTTGGGTTCGGACTCCAGGGATCGGACAGACTGAGGTACACAAACATAATCCGAGGCCAACACCGAGGTGGTCTGAGCCCAACAGGCGTTGGCCTGCACCCAGGCCCTGGGCTGGTCGGGGGGCCATCGGGGTGCCAACCCAGCCAGGAGGTTTTTTGCCCAGGCCTGCGCGCGCGCCGCCATTTTGCCTGCAGGACGACAGAGAGCTCTGGCAGGCAGACCTGTAACAGGCATAGCCTGAGGCTAACAAAGCGGGGGTCTAGACCCCAAAAGGCACAGGACTGACCCCAAGAACTGGGCGGCTTGGTGGGCCATCTGTGAGTCAACCCGCCCAGAAGGTTGTTAGCACAACAGACTCTCCCAGCGCTTTCAGGGAGCGCGGGCGCGCACACCCACCATCCTAGTCACCTGGCAGACCCAATTAACAGTCATAGCCCTAGGGGAACTTTGCTCAGACCTTGGCCTCCCAGGCTTTTGCCTGGACTCAGGGACTGGGCGGCCAGGCTAACCTTGTGTGCGCCAGCCTGGTTGGCAGATCAGCTGCCCAGCGGAGTGAGCAGAACACAGGGGAGGTCACAGCAGCATACACCTTCGGCACTCCCTGGGGGTGCACATGGGCTCCATCTGGTCCACAGACACAATCTGGGGCAAGGCCTCAGGCGGAAGCCCTCAGCTCTACTCTCTCCGCTTCCGGATCCAGATCAGCCTGGGCAGCAGCACCACATCTCCAAGTCCTGCAAGAGGCTAGCTGGGCTTCCGGGCAGCCAGCTGGGAGAAGTCAGTGTGCTCCAGTGAATCCAGCGGGCCCCAGCGGGAGCTTTCGGGTGCCTGCTTTGGGATCTGAACAGCCTGGGCAGCAGCACCCAGTCTACAAGCAGTGCAGGAGGTAAGCTGTACACCAGAGGCCAACTGGGAAGGGGCAGTTTGCACTGGTGAGTCCAGCACTGACAAGACAAACTAACACCAATGAGAACTAGATGGCAAAAGGCAAACGCAGGAACGTCAGTAACAGAAATCAAGGCAATATGGCAACATCTGAACCCAATTCTCCTCTACCAACATGTCCTGGATACCCCATCACACCAGTAAAACAAGATTTGGATTTAAAATCACTGGTCATGATGCTGGTACAGGAACATATGAAGGACATACTTAAAGAAATACAGGAGAAAATGGATCAAAAGTTAAAAGCCCTTGCAAGGGAAACACAAAAATCATTGAAAGAAATCCAGGAGAATACAAAAGCCAAAAAGGAGGAAATGCAAAAAACACTTAAAGAAATATAGGACAACTTTGGTCAACAGGCTGAGGTCATGAAAGACGAAACACAAAAATCTCTTAAAGAAATACAGGAGAACTTTGGTCAACAGGCTGAGCTCATGAAAGAGGAAACACAAAAATCTCTTAAAGAATTACATAAAAGCACAAACAAGCAAGTGAAGGAGCTAAACAAAACCATCCAGGATCTAAAGTCAGAAGTAGAAACAACTAAGAAAACTCAAAGGGAGACAACTTTGGAGATAGAAAGCCTTGGGAAGAAATCAGGGGACAGAGATGCAAATATCAACAACAGTATACAAGAGATAGAAGAAAGAATCTCAGATGCTGAAGATTCCATAGAAACCATGGACTCAACAGTTAAAAAAAATGCAAAATGCAAAAAGCTTGTAACCCAAAATATCCAGGAAATCCAGGACACAATGAGAAGACCAAACCTAAGGATTATAGGCATAGATGAGAGTGAAGATTTACAACTTAAAGGGCCAGCAAATATCTTCAATAAAATTATGGAAGAAAACTTCCCTAACCTAAAGAGAGAGATGCCCATGAATATACAAGAAGCCTACAGACTGGACCAGAAAAGAAATACTTCCCGTCACATAATAATCAAAACACCAAATGTTGTAAACAAAGAAAGAATACTAAAGGCAGTAAGAGAAAAAGGCCAAGTAACATATAAAGGAAGACCTATCAGAATCACAGCAGACTTTTCACCTGAGACTATGAAGGCTAGAAGGTCCTGGGCAGAACTCATGCAGACTCTAAGAGAACACAAATGCCAACCAAAACTACTATATCCAGCAAAACTCTCAATCACCATGGATGGAGAAACTAAGATATTTCATGACAAAACCAAGTTTACCCAATATCTATCCACAAACCCAGCCCTACAAAGGATAATAGGAGGAAAACACCAATACAAGGAGGGAAACTTCACCCTGGAAAAAGCAAGATAGTAACCTTTCCTCAAGCCCAAAAGAAGTTAAGCTTTCAAATTTAAAAAATGACGTCAAAAATGATAGGAAGTAACAATCACTATTCCTTAATATCTCTTAACATCAATGGACTTAATGCCCCAATAAGAAGACACAGACTAACTGAATGGATACGTAAACAGGACCCTACATTTTGCTGCTTACAGGAAACACACCTCAGGGTCAAAGACAAACACTACCTTAGAGTAAAAGGCTGGAAGACAATTTTACAAGCAAATGGTCTCAGGAAACAAGCTGGAGTAGCCATTTTAATATCAGATAAAATTGACTTTCAACCCAAAGTCATCAAAAGAGACCCTGAGGGACACTTCCTGCTGGTCAAAGGAAAAATACAAAAAGAAGAACTGTCAATCCTGAACATCTATGCCCCAAATGCAAGGGCACCCTCTTTTGTAAAAGAAAATTGCACCTAACACAATAATTGTGGGTGACTTCAACACTCTACTTTCCTCAATGGACCGATCAGGAAAACAGAAACTAAACAAGGACACAATGAAACTAACTGAAGCTTTGGACCAATTAGATTTAACAGATATATATAGAACATTCTATCCTAAAACAAAAGCATATACCTTTTTCTCAGCACCTCATGGTACCTTCTCCAAAATCGACCATATAATTGGTCACAAGACAGACCTCAACAAATATAAGAAGATAGAACTAATCCCATGCCTCCTATCTGATCACTATGGAGTAAAAGTGGTCTTCAATAGCAACAGAAACAACAGAAAACCCACATACATGTGGAAACTGAACAATACTCTACTCAATGATACCTTGGTCAAGGAAGAAATAAAGAAAGAAATTAAAGACTTTTTAGAACACAATGAAAGTGAAAACACAACATACCCAAATCTATGGGACACAATGAAAGCAGTGCTAAGAGGAAAACTCATAGCCCTGAGTGCCTCCAAAAAGAAAATGGAGAGAGCATACATTACCAGCTTAATGACACCCCTAAAAGCCCTAGAACAAAAAGAAGCTATTTCGCCCAGGAGGAGTAGAAGGCAGGAAATCATCAAACTCAGGGCCGAAATCAATCAAGTAGAAACAAAGAGAACCATACAAAGAATCAACAAAACCAGGAGCTGGTTCTTTGAGAAAATCAACAAGATAGATAAACCCTTAGCCAGACTGACCAAAGGGCACAGAGAAAGTATCCAAATTAACAAACTTAGAAATGAAAAGGGAGATATAACAACGGAAACTGAGGAAATCCAAAAAATCATCAGATCCTACTACAAGAGCCTGTACTCAACACAACTGGAGAATCTGGAGGAAATGGACAATTTCCTTGACAGATACCAAATACCAAAATTAAATCAGGACCAACTAGACCATCTAAACTGTCCCATAATGCCTAAAGAAATAGAAGGAGTCATAGGAAGTCTTCCAACCAAAAATAGCACAGGACCAGATGGCTTCAGTGCAGAATTCTACCAGACCTTCAAAGAAGAGTTAACACCAATACTCTTCAAACTATTCCACAAAATAGAAACAGAAGGAACACTACCCAATTCCTTCTACGAAGCCACAATTACGCTGATACCAAAGCCACACAAAGATCCAACAAAGAAAGAGAACTTCAGACCAATTTCCCTTATGAACATCGATGCAAAAATACTCAATAAAATTCTTGCCAACCGAATCCAAGAACACATCAAAACGATCATCCACCATGATCAAGTAGGCTTTATCCCGGGAATGCAGGGTTGGTTCAATATACGGAAATCCATCAATGCAATCCACTACATAAACAAACTCAAAGAACAAAACCACATGGTCATTTCATTGGATGCTGAAAAAGCATTTGACAAAATTCAGCATCCTTTCATGCTTAAAGTCTTGGAGAGAACAGGAATTCAAGGCCCATACCTAAACATAGTAAAAGCAATATACAGCAAACCGGTAGCCAGCATCAAACTAAATGGAGAGAAACTTGAAGCAATCCCACTGAAATCAGGGACCAGACAAGGCTGCCCCCTTTCTCCTTATCTTTTCAATATTGTACTTGAGGTACTAGCTCGGGCAATTCGACAACATAAGGAGGTCAAAGGGATACAAATTGGAAAGGAAGAAGTCAAACTATCATTATTTGCAGATGACATGATAGTCTACCTAAGTGACCCAAAAAACTCCAATAGAGAGCTCCTACAGCTGATAAACAACTTAGCAAAGTGGCAGGTTATAAAATCAACTCAAGCAAATCAGTGGCCTTCCTATACTCAAAGGATAAGCAGGCTGAGAAAGAAATTAGGGAAATGATGCCCTTCACAATAGCCACAAACAGTATAAAGTATCTTGGGGTGACTCTTACCAAACATGTGAAAGATCTGTATGACAAGAACTTCAAGACTCTGAAGAAGGAAATGGAAGAAGACCTCAAAAAATGGGAAAACCTCCCATGCTCATGGATCGGTAGAATCAATAGAGTTAAAATGGCCATTTTTCCTAAAGCAATATACAGATTCAATGCAATACCCATCAAAGTCCCAACTCAATTCTTTCTCAGAGTTAGAAATAGCAATTATCAAATTCATCTGGAACAACAAAAAACCCAGGATAGCTAAAACTATTCTCAGCAACAAAAGAAAATCTGGGGGAATCAGTATCCCTGACCTTAAGCAATACTATAGAGCAATAGTGTTAAAAACTGCATGGTATTGGAACAGTGACAGGCAGGAGGATCAATGGAACAGGATTGAAGATCCAGAAATGAACCCACACACCTATGGCCACGTGATCCTAGACAAAGAGGCTGAAAACATCCAATGGAAAAAAGCCTTTTCAACAAATGGTGCTGGTTCAACTGGAGGTCAGCATGCAGAAGAATGCGAATTGATCCATCCTTGTCTCCTTGTACTAAGCTTAAATCCAAATGGATCAAAGACCTCCACATAAAGCCAGACACTCTGAAGCTAATAGAAAATAAACTTGGGAAGACCCTTGAGGACATCGGTACAGGGAGAAAGTTTCTGAACAGAACACCAATAGCGTATGCTCTAAGAGCAAGAATTGACAAATGGGACCTCATAAAATTACAAAGTTTCTGTAAGGCAAAGGACACCATCAAGAGGACAAATCGGCAACCAACAAATTGGGAAAAGATCTTCACCAGTCCTACATCAGATAGAGGGCTAATATCCAATATATATAAAGAACTCAAGAAGTTAGACTCCAGAAAACCGAACAACCCTATTAAAAATGGGGTACAGAGTTAAACAAAGAATTCTCACCTGAAGAACTTTGGATGGCAGAGGAGCATCTTAAAAAATGCTCAACTTCATTAGTCATTAGGGAAATGCGAATCAAAACAACCCTATGATTTCATCTTACACCAGTCAGAATGGCTAAGATTAAAAATTCAGGAGACAGCAGGTGTTGGAGAGGGTGTGGAGAAAGAGGAACACTCCTCCACTGCTGGTGGGGTTGCAAATTGGTACAACCACTCTGGAAAGCAGTCTGGCGGTTCCTCTGAAAACTGGGTACCTCACTTCCAGAAGATCCTGCTATACCACTCCTGGGCATATACCCAGAAGACTCCCCACCATGTAATAAGGATACATGTTCTACTATGTTCATAGCAGCCCTATTTATAATTGCCAGATGCTGGAAAGAACCCAGGTATCCCTCAACAGAATAGTGGATGCAAAAAATGTGGTATATCTACACAATGGAGTACTATTCAGCCATTAGAAACAATGAATTCATGAAATTCTTGGGCAAATGGATGGAGCTAGAGAATATCATACTAAGTGAGGTAACCCAGACTCAAAAGGTGAATCATGGTATGCACTCACTAATAAGTGGATATTAACCTAGAAAACTGGAATACCCAAAACATAATCCACACATCAAATGAGGTACAAGAAGAAAAGAAGAGTGGCCCCTGGTTCTGGAAAGACTCAGTGAAACAGTATTCAGCAAAACCAGAACGGGGAAGTGGGAAGGGGTGGGTGGGAGGACAGGGGAAGAGAAGGGGGCTTACGGGACTTTCGGGGAGTGGGGGGGCTAGAAAAGGGAAATCATTTGAAATGTAAATAAATTATATCGAATAAAAAAAATGAAAAAAAAAAGAAAAAAAGAAATGAAAAGGCTCAAGAATGCCAGTCAATTCATATTTTACTAGGATGATAAATTTGACTCTATTCCATAATGAGCTGACATGGAACTGGGTTTAAAGATAATAAGCTATTTCACATAGCACAGCAAATCTCAATGCTGCCAAAAATCAGCTAGATTCTCTGTGTTTTTAAGAAAGTGAATAATAATAATAATAATAACTGAGAGAATTCAGGGGTAAAGGGTTTGACATTTTCAGTTAGTTCCAAAATTAATTGTCTGTTTTTATCAAGCCAAATAAATTGTAACTGATAAAATTGGGATTGTTTAATCTAGGAGGATAAAATATTAAAGGTCCTTGAAAGGCATGTCAGGAATGTATTACTCTCCAGGAGCATAAAATTAAGGATTTTTATGTATTTGAAAGATGCCTTTGTATAGGAATAAAGCTTTGAAGTTTCCAAAACGATGCATTCTGAGGGAGGATTTTTTTTCATATATTCATATGGTAACATACAGGTCTCAAGATTCCTGTTTTAGCATTTGATTACAGTTGAAGCTGGGCACAATCTTGGCATCAAAAATGTTCTACTGGTTTAACGGAGTTACATTATGGGGCATGACATTCAAATTTCAAGAAAAGTTCCAGGAGTTGAAACAAAGAGGGGGGAATAAGCCAAGACTCCTGTAGACTACTCAAAAGGATAAAATAATAGAAGCTGGACAGGAGATATTGAAGGTCAATGAGACCTATGAATTGGAGATGAAATGTGACATATCTGCCTGGCAGAGCTACAAAAATCACTGGACAGCACACGTAGTAGCTAGGTGGGTTGAAAGCATCACATTTAATGCAGTCGGGTTGATGGCCATCTTTTGGGGATAAATCATAGCTCCATATGTCCTGGAGAATAGACATAAAACTACAAGATTTATTGATTGTGTTACTGAGTTTTAGTTGCTTTAGCTGCATACCTACCTCCTTTCTATCATCTTTCTTTTTCCTCAGACAGTTGTTTACTTTGAGCATTGTGTTTAGGAATGCAGAGATCTGTGTTGTATATTAAATGGACACCTAGCTAGACATTTGAACTTAAGAAAATACATTAGATTTAAACATTTGAAATATGCTGAGAACATAAGGACACGAATATTTCACATGGACTAAATTATTATTTCTTTTTAAGTGGGCAACAATTCCTGAAAGGGCCAAAAGCACACAGAATGCTATGGATTGGATAGAAACTTTCCTTCAGTGTCAATGTGTTTGGTGCTTGGCTTGTAGCCGATGGATGGGCTTTAAGGAAGAGAATTTCTTTTAAAAATTAGATAAAATCAATAGAATTATATTTTATCAAATTTATAATTCAGTCACACTATTAGCTTGTTTAAAGCAGGGTGCAGGGCCTTTTGGAGGGCAGTAAGTCACTGCCAGGGTGCCTTTGAAGGATATCATGTCCTTTGCCACAGAATTGTGTTCTTCCTGTCATGGGATGAAAAATTACATTCTTCCACATTCTACTGTCATAATTCAGTGAAACCCGTGGAACTGTCAACCAGAATAAATCTTCCCTTATGTTGCATCCTGAAGTGTTTAGCTACAGCATTAGTTACATGACTAATAGAGAAACTCATCTACCACATCATTGTCTGCCTTCAGACATCTAATCTGATTGGAGTAGTGAAGAAATAAAGGAATAAAAACAAACACAAAGTCACACAAAAAAGCTTGGCTTAGGTGGACTAGGCTCTTTGATGCAAAAACCACAGCACATACCCACCACCTCTGGAGGGTGACCAGGTTTCTTATATACAGTTGACTTTAGGAGTGAGATTACTAAGTACAGCTAAGTAGCTGGAATTTAGGGTTTATCACTGAATCAAGAAGAATGGTTGAGCCAATCTCAGTTGAGGCAGCCTCTGTAGGATAGAAGTCTTCAGGCCATAGCTATCCAGAGAAGGAAGTTAGTTCAGTGACTTGCTCCACACACTATGGGCATCTTCACATAGACTAGGGAGGCTTTGGAATTTTTCTGAGTCTCACATGGGAAAGGAATTCTGGTTTCCCATAGGTCAAAGGCTATGGTCCTTGCCACTGCTGCCTTGTGTAAATAGCAGAAATCCACAGAGGCCTTCCAAAAGTCAGGGCTACCTCTGTACCACATGCTCATGTGAACTTCAAATGTCATTCACATTCACCTCAGTCTGGTAGTAATGTATAGTCAAGTCCTGATGACAAAAATATCTGGTGCAATTTTAGGCCTATTTCTATGAGTGGTCTTCATTATGGTGACATAGTTTGATCTGCTGCCCAGCCTTTGCCTCTGAAAATCAGTTTGAGTGAAAAATCAAACTAAGGTTATTTAATTGGATTAGTTTTTTTTTTTTTTTTTTTTTTTTTAGCAAAAAATTCCTATTAATCCAATTCAGCAACTGGATCACTGCTGTCTAATCAAGTTTCTATAGGTAATTTTCAATCTACTGAGCTGTGTCACTTTCCTTGTGGGTTATACATAATGAGATGCCTTTAGTTATTTTTGTTTTCATCTTTTGGGGGGAGGATCTGATTAGTTCTATTTTATTGTGAAGTCTTTATACTCTACTGCAGTAACATGAATAAAGTTAGTGTTACAATTTTAAAAATGAATAGAAAAACTTATTTTACAAATGTTATTGGCTGAAGTATTGAAACAAAGAGCAAAAAGTATATTTAAGATTATTCCATCAAATATATTATCATGTGGAATGCTGTATTTGGAATATTAAGCAAAATACTTTAAAATGTAGCTGCCAAGAAGACCAACAATTTTATATTTAAATATCATCAGAAGGAATTTACCAATGAGATTGGTTTTAATGGACAAATTATACATATTGTTTTATATTGAAATTCTTTGGAAACATAAGTGTATAAAATATATTTTTTGCACATATGTGTGCTTGTGTGAAAATATCATGAAGAAAGTCTGAAATAAAAGGTTATTTGAACGTATCAAAGATCTTCATGACAAGAGGTTTGATGTCTAGGTTGGTCTGGTACTTGCTGTGCAAGAAAAAGGAACTAAGTTTGGAACACAAACATGCACTTAAAAATCTGAAAAGCATGGTGGTTACCTAAAGTCCTAGCACTGAGGCTACATTGGAGTTTTCCTGGAGCTTACTAGATAGATAGTTTAGACAAATCAGTGTTCTGGGGATTCAATAAAAGACCTTCTTTCATAAATAAAGTGGAGACTGATTAATAAATTCATGTTGACATCTGGTGTTTTAATGAAAGCAAACACACTGGATACACACACGAATGTGCACACATTTAAAAATGAACTAGTCATGAGAAAATTTTAATAAGTATTATTTCTACAAAAGTAACAAGACATTTTATTTTATGAAGTAAGTATTGTGGACTTGAAGTTCTTTAAGAAAAAAAGAAAACCTGAGACTGAGAGGTAATTACAGCTAAAATTTTTTTGGAATTGTTTACTATGTGCCTTGTAATATGTGTACACATGGTATTTAAAGATAAATTTAACCTTAAAAGATGAGAATTAGATTTTGTATATAAGGAACATGAAAAAACTAATCTAAACATCTAAGTACATTTTGAAACAGTTTTAAGCAATAAAATAAATCCATTTTATTGAGTCATATGGGTTATCTTATGCATTAAGGGAAATAGGCTATTTTAAAAATATATCAATTATTACAGCTACTTCAATGATTAAAACTATGAATTTGAGCCATTAAAAACTAGAAAGCAAGAAATAAAATTATGTGTATTTTCAAATAATAAAACCATTTATAGGGAAATTAAACTTTCTGCTAAATATATTGTGAAATATTTTTATTAGTTCTTTAAGAATTTCAAATGAGTGTTCCACATTTGTGCCCTAAACTGTATTTACATTCACCTCTCTTCCAATGTTGCCTTGTCTGGCCCCTATGGGAGAGGAGATTCCTAGCAGTGATGTGGAAACTTGATTCTCCAGAGAAGGAGGATGCCTGGGGTTGGGGGGTAGGCAACCTCTCAGAGGCAAAGTGGAGGGCACATGGGGTGGGCAAATATAGGAAGGGGGACCAGAAATGGGAGCAATGTTTAGGATATAAATAAATTAAATAATTAATTAAAAATAAAAATAAGAATAAATGTCAGGTCCAATTTATCATTTCAAATTATGTGTGCATTAGTAAGTATAGTGTTGTAAAAAGTATCTGCTCCCTTTACATTTATATATTGATTTGATGAAATTCCAATAAAACATGACTGAATTTTTCATGTACATATTTAAGATGGTTTGAAATTCAACATTAGTTTTGATGTGTAAGAACAATGTGATAGTTATCTTTGGTTATGAATTAGGCAGAACCAAAATTAAATTGTAGAGAGTCTCAGTGAAGGACTGCTTACATTGGATTGCCCTGTGGGCATGTCTGTGGAGGACTGTCTTCATTAAGATGATGTTGCATGACTCCTCCCAGTCTTGGTAACACTATTTCCTATGCAGAAGAGCCTGAACTCTTAAACAGTAAAAAAAAAAAAAAAAAAAAAAAATCTAACTGAATGCAAAGTCTGAATAAATGTATTCATTTTTTTCTGCTCTTGACAGCAGAGATGATGCAATATGATTAGCTGTTGAACTTACTGCTCTGACTTTCAAAACATGATGGGCCGTAGCCTAGAATATTAAGCTGAAATAAAATCCTTTCTTCCCTAATTTGTTATGGCCATTTTATCACAGTAACAGAAAGGAGCCTATAATACTGAATTATGTATTCAATATTTTTGTAGTAATTCAAAGCAAATTAGTTGGAATTTTCCTTGCACACTAATAAACATAGTATTTAAACATTGAAAAGTATTTATTAAACTTATGATATCTTATAGAGAGATATAGCAAATTTAATTTTATTACGAACAAGATAAGAGACTGGTAGGCTAATAAAGACCAATAATGAGAATAAAAAGAGGGACACATAAGGAATTGACATTGCAAAGAGAAGAGTCACACACTTAGAGCAACATCACTGGTGATTAGGAAAACATAAATGAAACCCTTAACAAGAAAGTATTTTAGTTTCATTTGACAGTAGACATTAGTAAATCTGAAAATGCCAGATGGGTACTAGCAGGATCACAAATGTCCACAGATACACAGACCCAATTTTCCGATAGATATGCTTGCAAAAGATTATTACTGTGCTTTACAAATGTACCAGAGTACAGATGAATACAATGCATCTAAGTACCTAAATATATTGCATCTTCACATTTATAAAAGAGAAATTCGTACCAGCTCTTCTCAGAGAATCAAATAAGTATATACTTAATAATACTTTACATAGCATTAAAATTAATACTTGATGTACATTAAAATCTAAAGACTAAGTACAATTAAACTCAAACTCACATAATGCAAATATCCATCATTTCCTAGTGAACTATTAGAGTCAATACCATGAATAAAATGTGAGCAATCTGATTATAAAATTTGCAGGTTAGCATTTACGACAACTAACAGAGAACACAGCGTGAGTGGGGTTGCTCCTTACCACGATTAGGCTTGGACCTACTCAACTCCACAGAGACAAAGGCAACATCATGATAAAGCCAGTTAAATTTTGTTTGCCTGACAGTCAACTGGTTTCACAGGAATCATGTGACTGGCAGTCTGCTAATCTACATGATATGATTGGAAGGTCTCTGTCCCCACTGCAATAATTCTGCCTTTGTCCTTTTTCTCTCTGCCCTCTGATTTGATCTTTAGTATCTAGACCTTCTACTTCAATAATCAAGCTGTCCTCCAGGAAAAAAATTAAGAGGATAATCTATGTGCACATATATAAAAATTAATAATATAATTGTTTATAGCAATTAGATATTTTAAAGTCAAATAGAAAATAGATTTTTTCCCATAATGGGGCAAAATATGTGGTATGAAGTAAATTGGAACACATTCATAAGTTGACATCTATGATAATCATATGGTATATACAATAGATGGCAATTATATTAGTGAATGTAAATGCATAAAATAATGCTTATACAGAAATATATGAGAATATTGGGCATTTAAAATTCATAGACTAAGAATTTCTTTTTATACTTTGTAGGGTTTTTAGAACAAAAGATTCCATGAAACTTAATTTAAATTATCTGAAATTTAAATTATCTTCTGATCTTTTTCCTTCCCACAGCACAAACATCAAAATAATTTCCTTAGAAATATAGAGATGCCCTATTCACTGGCAATTATTTTTGACATTCTTGCTCATTCTTTCACACATATTCTAGATATTAAAAATTGATATAAACTTCGTTTTAGACATGGTATTTCATCGTACAGATGTGTTCAGCACCTACACTTTACTTTTGCAGCCTCTTGTATTCGACAGTGTTCTTATAACTGCATGTGGAAGTAACAGACTCATTGCAATAACTTTGTTCCAATATGTAAACTGATTATGATTTATAGGAAATGCCTCTTCTGAAAGGACATTTAGGTTGTTTGTTTGTTTATGGTATTTCACAACAATATTACATGCATTAATCATTCCTCATAGGTGAGAGTTTATCACTAATGTAAATGCAGTCCTTTACATTACAAGAGTTATGTGCATGTCTAAGTTGAGTAGATATTATCAATCTTCTTCCTCACAGGTTATACAAGATTGCCTTTCCACAGGCAACAAAAAGCATCGACTATTTACAGTGCTTGATCAGTAAGCTGTTCATATTTAATAATTACCCTCAGTTTGATGGTCAGGTCAAGAAATTCCTTTAAGATATTCTAGTAATTCTTTCTGAAAATATTTCAGCTAGGTGTGTTTTTGTCATGTTTATTGTGAATTATTCACATGAACTTTGGGAATGTTCACGTAGAAGTGGCATGCACATCATCGATTCATCCCACAAAACATTCTTATGATTTTATACTAATTTTTTGGTTTGAGAAATGTTTCGATGAATTCTGTACTGCTTATAAAATACATGTTTCAGTGCTGCCATACTCACTTCTAGATCATGTTAAAAGCTGGGAATTACTAACATTTCATTTTAGTTTGGTGATTTTAATAATTGTCATACTTTTGTAATCTTTATGGATATTTTTAAGAAAATTCATTTAGATTACAATTTTTTTTACCTATCCTGCTTTCTAGTTTAATGTTTTTTCAATAATTATTACCACATTGGTTTATGTAGCAGTATATTATTTTTAATCTAAGTTGTTTAATTGTGGCAAAATCAATTTTAATTTTATTACATTATTACTTGGTAAACATTAGAGGGAAATTTTTACTTATGACAATATTTTTTCTTAATCTTATAATTACATTCCTAGGATTTATTTTTATTTTCTCTTTTGTCATAGTGTAACAAGTAAAAATTTTCTCATAAAATTTGGGAAAATTATTCTGAAATTTCACATTGGTAGTATAATCATTTCAGCTGTAGAAAACAGTCCCTGCTGGTCCTGGGCTATGCTTAGAAACTCAACTCCAAACATGGGAAAAACAGTAAGAAGCAAAGATGACTGACAGACGTTCTGAACTAAGAACAGTGAGAGAGAAATGGTGGCTGCTAAACATTTGGAAAGCAGCTTGCTTCGTTGGGTGCAGACTCTGGGTTCTTCAGTGATGACTTGGAAAGTCATTTGGAAAAACTCTGACACTTGTGAGGCCCTGGATGAATGTGTACAAGATGCACTGCTGAAGAAATAAGGAAGAAAACCTTTAGGGTTGAGATCAGAATGGAGATACTAGAGCTTGAGACATTTGTCTTTGACATTAAGAATGTAAAAAGCTATAGATGGAAAACAAAATGTTAAGCTCTGGTTTCCACACACAGATGGGAAGGCACGTCCACCGACCCACACACAAACAGAGATGCATATGACACACTCCCATAAATAAAATTAACAAATAAAGCAGGATGCAAGAGTGTATAAAGCAACAGGAACCTTAAAACAATGACAATGAAGTGGATATAAATGGAACCAAAAGCTCTCCTTCTGAAAAGGTAAAACTCAAATATCCAGATACTTAGATAAGAGGAATAAAAACACAATAATTGCCTGCGTCTAAAATGAAAGAAGGGGCAGGTGTTCCTGTGGGCATGTTAACACTAAAACACACAGGAACAAATATATCCTTGCTTTATAGCATCAGCCCCAAAATATTTTCATGTAAAGATATCAATAGCTAAACCAAGTATTTAACAAAATTTGCTCAGATAATTTATGGTTAAAACCTCTCTCCAAATTTCATTTTGATGGAAATACCCATGAACTTTTAAAGGATATCTCAAAATCCTTGAGCAGACATCAAAATCAGTGTGGAAATATACTAATAATCCTCTCAAGAATAAGGTAAGTTTACATTGCTTAGTGATGTTCACTTTTCACTCAAAGGTGTATTCTTCATATTTTTGAGGCAGTTCCTTCAGCTTAGGAGAAACAGCATGAGAAAGGGCCTGACAGGTTTTGTATAAATGTAGAATAAAGACATGGATGGCATTACTGACACTTTAATAATACTCTGGTTTATGACTCTAATACAGGAAAAATTGCAAACATGTCTCTGTTTTTGTAACTGAAGGAAGACGGAACTGCATTCTGTTTCTCTGTGCTTCTTTTCCTCTAGGACAGCCTCCTATACCCCAGTTACCTTATGTCCTAGAAATAACAGGACATGTTCAAATTCATGATAAGTACTGAAGTGACTCTAAGCAACAGTAAGTTTTACAGGATAAATCAACCACAATAGACACCTCAAAGAGAAATTACTGATGGAGTCTGCCTTTCTAACAAGTAATTTTCTACTAGAAACCAGAGTGTTCTCTACCTATTACTCCCCTAAAAAAAATCCTACGACCAACAAGGCAACAACTATTCCTACTTCTCAGTTATTCATGTTTCGCTTTCATTTCCTAGATTATTTTCTCTACAAACCTCAAAGTTCCTGTTAGTACCTTGAAGACAGACTTGAAGCGCTTTATCTGTTCTTCTCAATTTGGCCATATTCACTCAATCTCCCTTCTCTGCCTTTTATGCCTTCTCCAGTTAAAGGGTCCATTGGGCTATTATCAAATCACCCATTAAGGATGTCCCAGTTCCTTCTGTAACACACTCTACTTTTTCCTATGCTCTGTGAGTCTACATATAAGAAAAGAAAAAAATATGCAACCATTGTCTTTCTAAGACTATAATATTTACCTTAACATGATTTCTTACTCCATGTATTTTCCTGCAAAGAAGACATTTGTATTTCTGAATAAAGCATTTTTGTATCTTTCACATTTACTTTATGCATTTTTGTTCTCCCTACTTTGCAAAAATCAATGTAAGACTTTAATAAAGGAACTGAAATTGTCAAACTGTTAAGAGAAACAATTCAAAATCTAGACATATTCCATCACTTTTTGGCAAGGTGAAAATAAGCCAGACAATAAAATTAAGAACTGAGAAATAGGGCTACATTAAATTAAAAAGCTCCATCACAATAAAGCAACATTCAGAGAAGTGAAGAAACAGCCAATAGAATGGATAAAAAGATCCTTGCCCGCTATCCATCAGTAGATTTTGATTCTGGACTAAAGAATATTATACTAGGCCTGTCTGGAATAATTTGTTTAAAGCCCTTAAAAGAGTGTCTGTACTTTTATTCAGGTATGATCTCAGTGTGGATCCAAAGATGCAAACAGTTATGCTGTGAACAACTTGTGTGAATGGACAAATTACAGGCATTGAGGGCTTCTAGACAGTAAGACTAGTTAAGGAAACATGCAAAACCATTCCAGTGAACTTGAAAATATCCAAGACTACAGATTTGAACACAATATATTGAGTATCATGATGGCACTCTTCTAAGAATGAGGATGTATGAGATACTCCATATTATGAGAATCTCTAATTTCAAAAATTCAACATGTCATCCAAATATAATATTAATAACTTATTGCTGGTAAAACTCTGGTTCTCTCCAGTATTTTAGTCTCGTTTTAAAATAAGAATTGAGGAATGAACTAAAAGCAAGCTCACATATATTTGATTAGAATTTAAAAGAAAGTTCCCAAATGTAAATCTCACAAACTGTCTATGGAAGGTGGGGAAGAGAAAGATGAGAAGCCATGCTGTTTGACTTAGGCCAGCATGAAGGTCAGTCATGTGTCAGCTAATCAGCCCCACAGCTGAGGAGAACTTTAGAGAAATCAAAAAGCCTAAACTTTGTGAAAGCATGCTTAAAGAAGACATAGTAAGCAGAAAGGGAATACTTAAGTTGTTTCAGATCATTCAGAAATATAAGATGATTTACATGTCTCAGGGTTGCATGCACTGTAATTGATTATACAGATAGGAGTGATCTGGGAAGGAAAAGTGTCTCATAATGGGATCTTACCTACATCTATTTATAATGGTTTAAGGTAGAGCCATCTTCCAAGTACAGGTCCCTTTTTTTCTGAAGGGTGGTCACTTAGCCAAGTGATTAACATACCCTACTAGAACATTGGATCTCCAACCAACCAGAACTTCCATTCTCTGGAAGAGAAGAACTTAGTTTCTTAATGGTCCTTTACAAGCTCTGTAAAAAGAGGTCCCGAGAAACTGAGTGAGATAGCCCAGAATGTTCTGAAAACCACATAGTATATTTTGTCTTTGAGACTATTTTTTCTATGATCAATAATATAATACTTACATTAGCACCAATTATAATGATGTCATTTGGAAAATTTGAAGTTTCTGAATTTCTCTTACATTGAATCACAAATATTTCTAAATATATGATAATAAGACACATTCACTTATGAAGATATCAGTACAATAAACATTTTACAACTTGGTGCGTCCATTGAAGGTATCACATTATCTTAAGAGCATAGCTCAGAAAGTAGAGCAAAGCCTAAGAACAATCCTGTTCACATTTAACTTGCATTCTAGTTCAA
The DNA here is from genome assembly GCF_947179515.1 of Apodemus sylvaticus. Taxonomy (NCBI): domain Eukaryota; kingdom Metazoa; phylum Chordata; class Mammalia; order Rodentia; family Muridae; genus Apodemus; species Apodemus sylvaticus. The sequence continues at coordinate 23,655,809 of NC_067487.1, forward strand.
ATAAATGGGAAAATAGCCAGTAAAGTGCTAAAAGTAGATATAAGTTTCTCTCCATTTAGTTTGATGTTAGCTACTGGTTTACTGTATATTGCATTTACTATATTTGGGTATGGACCTTGAATTCCTGATCTTTCCAAGAAAGGATGCTGAATTTTGTCAAATGCTTTTTCAGCATATAATGAAAGGATCATGTGGGTTTTTTTTCTTTAGTTTGTTTATGTAGTGGATTACATTGATAGATTTCCATATATTGAACTATCCATGCACCCCTGGGATGAAGCCTACTTGATCGTGATGAACTCTCACGTTCTTTCTATTTTATTGATACATTCTTCCTTTCATATATTACATCCCAACTGTAGTTTCCCATCCTCCTCCAATCTGCTCCTCCTCTTCCCTTCTGAAATGGGTAGGCCTCCAAGGACATCAAATATTTCATATCAAGCCACAATAAGACTATTAGAGAAAGCAACACAGGAGGAGAAAAAGTGTCTCAAAAGGAGGTAAAAGTGTGAGGGACAGATCCTACTCCCACAAGAAGGGATCTCACAAGAAGACCAAGCTACATAACCATAAAATAAATGCAAAGAGCCTAGGCAGGACCTATGGGAGCTCCCTAGTTGATGATTCAGTGTTTGTGAACCCATGTGAAACGAGGCATATTGCTTAGGGTTTTACTGCTATGAAAACAAGAAGCAAACAAACAAACAAAGCACCTCATTGAAAACACTAGTCCCTTCTGGAGAACATTTTGAAACTGAATCTCTGATTTTACATAGTAGAAATGAGTCATAAATATTCCCCAACTTCAGTCCATTTCCTAAATAATTCTAGCTCACTAGTTCAGGATGGAAAATAAAAAGGATTTGCATTCTCATTCAAAGGGAAAAAATAGAATCTAACTCTTTCCTACATAGAGACCTAATATCCCAAGCTAACCAAAATATAAGAATTAATCAAAAAAAAAGCACTGTGCAGGTTAGTATTTTGGATAAGGGACTAGATTTCAAAATTTTTAATTCAGCTAATTTTATACTAGAGATAATTTTATACTAGGGATACTGAACTTACAATAGTAATTATCTTTTTTTTATTTTACTAGTTTATTTTGGAAAAGTAGTAAATTATGGTAGAATTAAAATAATTCCACAGTTAATATGCATCTCACAATCACATGCAGATGACATTTTGAAATATGATCTGATTGTGATATTGGCGTTGACACTGCTTTTTCGTCTTTTCCAGAACAATCTAAGTGGTTGGAATATTCTAGATTTTTCCTAAACTACTGATGTTTACAGTTCAATCTGTCATAGTACCTCCAGGTGCAAGTATAAACAGAGCCACCAAGAATGTGACAATGAGCCTTCAAACTAGAGGAGGAGGTCAAGGCAGAGCTAGTGTGGTCCTTGAAGGCCACCTGCTAACCGGAGGTGGTGTCCTGTGCTGAATTACCCATGACCAGCAGTGAGGAGTCTCTCCTCTCTGGCTTCCTTCCAGTCTACCTCTCTGGTAGAGCTCTCTTGAAACCCAACACTCCCTCAGGGCTGCCTATGTCTCTACTGGGAGAGACAATGCTTGGGTTTTGTATGGAGCCTCCCTATACTTTGTGTCTGCTTTTCTGTTATTATTTCCCTATAACCCACTGAGTCAAATTAGTTCTACCATATACTCCCTGGTGTGAGGCCACAGAGAATGTAGTTTTTTCTTTACAAAAATTATGTTTCTAGTGGATTTGCCTTTGGCTTCCATTAGGCCCTGTTTATAGGTACTAGCTCTCTTCTTCCTAAAAAGAGTGTACCTTTTTATATTTCTTTTCTATTGTTTATTATCCCTATGTCTAAATATTCTAAACAAAATATAAGTGTTTCTTCTTCGGATGTTTCTTTGGGCTTCTTTCTCTTTCTCTTGATCTTCTTGCAGAGTTGTTAAGTAAAAAAAAAAAAAAATCAAGGAGGGTTTTAATAGAGTTTAGAAGAAAAATCATAGACAAGACAAACAGCAAACCTTGTCCACTATCAGGATGAGGGAAAAGAAGAAGTGGAAACAAAAGCCCTTTTTTGAGTAAGACATATTAGATCAGCCAGCAAACACAGGACAAAAAAATGGCTGAAGTTTCCATTTCTGTATGACTTTATCTTTCCATTTCCATTTATGTATGACTCCAACGAGATTTTCATGTATAGAGAAATGCATGCAGTAATTCTCTACTCCTAGAAATAGATATTCACTTTTTCCCTCAACTATACTGCTTTAAGGCAATATTCACTGACTTCTACCAACTGTCCCTATTGCTTTTTAAAGTAGTTAAGAGGCAAGAGGGCATCTGCCTTCATATTGTTACTTATGCTTATTACCTCTGCCACTAAAATCACTTACACATTATAAAAGACAGAGATGGAAGAGGTGAAGGGGAAGGATAAAGGAAGTCAAGAAGGAAGGAAGGAAGGCAGAACTGAAGGATAGAGGGAGGGAAGGAAGGAAAGAAGAAAGGAAGGAAGATGAGGATGGAAGGGAGATGAGGAAGGTTCAGAGATAGAGAGTGAGAAACAAAAGAAAACAAAATTGGATCAGATATATATTTTAATTTGCATACATAAAAAATTACAGTTGACCAACCTCATTCTTCTGATAAGCAGATAAATACTTTTCAAGTAAAAACTTTTGATACTATATTAGTTTTATTTTTCACTGCCAAGGAAAATCTGAAATGAACTACTTAAAGTCAGAGTAATTTGTCTAAGCTAATGTTTTTTTCTGTTTCTATTCATCATGACATGGAAGGGAGGAAATGCATCTCCTTACATCATGCCATCTGGGAACCAGAGTGAAGACAAACCTCCTAACTTCATTTGTTAATTGATTAATCTTCTAGGCTTCACGCCTGAGGAATGATGCTATCTATGGTCATGACACATTTCTTACTCTATTTACTCATTCCTGTAAGCACCTTACAGACATATATAGGCTTTTGTGTTTTCTTAGATAAATGTTGGGTGAATCAAGTAGATCATCTCTACTAACCATTACAGACACCATATTATCTGGTAAATAAATTTTACAATGGATGACATAAAATAATGTTAAATAGGTAATGGGGTTAAATGTATCCCCATCATAAATCTTAATTTTTGTATGTAATTAGTAATATACCTTACTATGTCTTCTTTTAATCCATTTATTTACTCATCCAGAAATATTTCTTAATTGTATAGTAGACTCAGAATGAACATGTCAACCATAAAGTATATATTAATAGATAAGACAATGTTACTCAAATGCTATAAGTATTGTACTGTCGCTCACCTTTCAAGTGTTAATCACATTGAAATGTTATCATTATTTGCATATGCAGTTATTTCTGTTCTAGTATTACAGAAAATATATAATGTTTAGAATTGTCTCAACCTGGAAAAACTACAGCCATTAAGAGCATATAATGTTCCATGTTGCCTATAATTCCAGTTCCAGAGGGTCCAATTCCATCTTCTAACTTATGTGATCACTTGCACTTACACCACAAACAAACACACTTACATGCACATAATTAACATTAAAGTTAAGTTTTTCAACAGAAATTTTATTATATTAATTGTTAAGTCTTTATAAACTATAATTATCTATCAAAGTGACTCTGAATAATTCCTTAAATATCCATGTCATCATGTAGCTCTTTAACATATATATGACTTCTATATATTTGCATGATTTTGATTAAAATTTTCAATTGCTGGGAATTATTCACATGCATCATCCAAAGAATACAAATTCTATACTGTGCAAATCACTAATGCCTTTTGACACTGTTATCCAAATAATTCACTGACAATTGTGTGTGAACAGTGAATAAATAAGGTAACTGAGAGAATATCTTCAGGGAATTATAAGTAGAGTTCACATTTAACAAGTCTTATCATTCAGAGCAGAGAAAAAAATCACAAGCATAATGAGCCTAGTAAATTAGTGATGAAAAAAAAAAACTCAAAAGAAAGTAATGGATCCAAAGACTATCATAGATCATGACATGTTATTTCCAGACTGTTAAACATGACCATGATGAACAATTGCAGGTGCTTAAAAACCCCATGGCTTCATAAAGCATTAATTAGACAATGACTGTCAGAAGAAAATCATGAATAGAGCTTATCAAATGTAAGGTGCATGACCACCTGCATCGGAATTCCTTCCCCCAGGAAGAATGGTAAAAATGTAAATATATGCCAATTACCAGAGATGTATGAATTAGGCTATTACATACAGATGTCTTGAATTCTAACTATATATAATAAGCAAATCATTTTGTCCACATTGCTATCTTAGTGTATTAATTTAAAAGGGAGACTACAGGATTAAAATTCTTTTAATCAATCGTGACAGGCAATTTGAATGTCACCTTCACAGCTGAGCTATGGATATATCCAGCTACATAAGCAAACACTCCCTGAGTATTTCTGAGTCTTTTTGAATGAAATTAACTTTTAAATAAGTGCATGTTGAATGAATGAGATTACTTTTATGTGAACAGACCTCACTAATTACTGAAGATGTGAATGACACTCTGCAAAACCTTAGTCCTATGGCTTCAATGTCAACATTGCTCTTCCATGGTATTTCCTGTAACAGCACATGCTGAAGATCTGGGACATGCTATGTTCTGCAACCTTGGTAGCAATTCCTAAAACAGTTTAGTTTTCTGAACAAAACCTACAATGTGAATTGAATAAGGTAAATTCATAGTGGAAGGAACTTAAGGGAAAGTACTGGCAGCCTCCAACATACCATCAAGATCAGAGAGAGATAAATGAGAGAGACTACATGATTGTTTACTTCTATTCAACTCAATTTCTTTATTTTAATACAGGTCAAGGGCATGTGCCTAGGGATTGATGGGATTCACACAGGAACGGGACCTCTCATACCTATTAACTTAAGTAGAAAACCCCCCTTAGGTCAACACAATAATGATAATCATCATCATCACCATCATCATCATCGTCATCTTAATGCCCAATTGACACCCTTAAGAGCTGATTTTTAGTTGTCCCAAGTTGCTACTAATGCTAAACATCACAATGTCTCTTTGTTTTGTAGCACACCAAATTTATCTGTATTCTTCAAAGTGGTACAGAAACTACCTAACAACATATAGTAAACTCACTGGTAGGTACTATAGGAAGCTCAGTGTAGGTAGCCAAAGCTCCTATGAAGTAATAATTGCAAAGATTTAGCTATTCCCAAAGAATACATTTTTCATATCTTATCCCTATATTTCATCTAGAATATGCTTTCTGCTTCCTCTTCTGATATATTACCTGAGCTTAGAAAGGGTCTCATAAATGGACCGTTCAGGGCTCACATGTTAACCTCTGCTTATTATCAGCATTTGAAAAAATGATGCCATTCTTTGAAAATAAAGGCATCTCTGATTTAAGAAGAGAGTAGCATCATTCTGTAGCATATAATCACTACACTACATTAATAACAATATAATTTCACCACTAGACTCTAAATATTAAGACATGATTTTTGACTGGTTTCTGGTTTTAGTAGCAAACATGAATTCCCTATTGTGTTGTGAGCTTTAAATTTAAAGAGTGGTTGGTTTCCTCCCCTAAGAGACATGCTAAAGTTGCCTCAATTGACATATCTTGGCTGTCAACCAAAATAACTTATTTTTCAGGAAGAAAGTTCCTTTAGGAACTTTATTGTGTCCTCTGACCCCTAGACTGTGTTATGAAGAGTAAAACCTGCAAACCAAAATTAAGATTTTTTTCAACTGCTTGCCTTACAACAGTAACCTTGGCTTTCACATTGACTTTATTTTATATTTATATTTATGTTTATTTTTTATTTGATATTTTATTTACTTACATTTCAAGTGTTAGCCCTTTCCCAATTTCCCCCCTAGAAATCCCTATTCCATTCCTCCTCCTCCTGGTTATATGAGGATGTACCCTCAAGCACCCACCCTCTCCAGCCTCCCTGCCTTCACATTCCCTTATTATAGGTCATCGAGCCATCACAGGACCTATTGAGCCTTCCCCTATTGATGTCTGATGAGGCATTCTCTGCTACAAATACTGCTGGAGCCATGGGTCCCTCCGAGTGTACTCCCTGGTTGGTGGTTTAGACCCTGAGAGCTCTAGTTGGTTGATATTGTTGTTCTTCCTATGAGGTTGCAAATCCCTTCAGCTCTTTCAGTCCTTTCCCTAACTCCTCCATTGGGGACCATTGGGGGATCACGTCAATAACTGGTTGGCAGCATTCACCTCTGTATATGTCAGGCTCTGGCAGAGCCTCTCGGGAGACAGCTCTATCAGGTTCCTGTCAGCATGCAGTTCTAGGGATCCACACCAGTGTCTACATTTGGTGACTGTCTATGGGATGGATCCCCAGGTGGAGCAGACTCTGGATGGCCTTTCCCTTAGTCTCTGGTCCATACTTTATCTCCATATTTGTTCCCTTGAGTATTTTGTTTTCCCTTCTAAGAAGGGCCAAAGGACCCACACTTTCTTCCTGAGCTTCAGGTGGTCTGTGAATTGTATCTAGGTTATTCTGAGCTTTTCCTTCTCATTAGATTCTGAAACAGCATTTGACAAAATACAACACCCCTTCATGGTAAAAATCTTGGAAAGATCAGGAATTCAAGGATCATACCTAGACATAGTAAAAGCAATATATAGCAAACCAGTATCTATCATCAAAATAAATGGAGAGAAACTTGAAGCAATCCTACTAAAATCAGGGACTAGACAAGGCTTCCCACTTTCTCCTTACCTATTTAATACAGTACGCAAAATCCTAGTCAGAGCAATTAGATAACAAAAGGAAGTCTAAACTGCACATCTTTCACATATATGTAGGGGGACTAGGTCTGTCACAATATGATGTTTGTTTGGGAGTTGAGGCTAAGTGAGCCTCTGTGGTTACTCACTTCTGTCCATTTCCTTTGGCAGCCTTGACTTCTCAGGATCTGTCAATCCTTAGCTCCTCTCTTCCACATGTTTCCCTGTGTTCTGATTACAGTTTTGCTCTAGGTCTCTACATCTGCTTCCATCATCAGCTGTGGGTGGAGCCTCTGAGAAGACAGTAAAACCTGGAAATTCAAAGTCAAAGATTTTCTTTTTCCAAGTAAACCTGGTAAAAGATTTCACCTTTGTACAATATCTTCCTCATACAATACAATGACTTTATTATTAGATGTATGAATTATTATTTTTACTGTGTGAAATAAACAGGACCAAACCACCAAAAAGAAGAAATAGTTTCTTTGGGCTCACAGTTCTGAAGATCTATGGTGGTGGGATAGAGACAGCAGCTGGAAGATGTTGCAGCTAGAACAGCATCTTAGGACACCAACTTAAACCTCAATCAATACCATCACCTGGGACACATGATTCAAATGCCTGAAACTATGGGGAATTTCTTGTTCAAACCATCCCATTTGACTTAATTGTAGAAGACAAGAGCATTGTTATTCTAAGGTTTCCAAATAAATTTTGAAGACACTATTAGGGAGGAGACCATCATTGAATTTAAAGAGTGAGAAAATTGAAAGGAATTGTTGTGGCTTGAGATACAGCCATTTCTAATAATCAGAGAAAAATTCAATGAGCATCTATAACATTAAAAAGACAGCACATTAGAAACAGTGAAATGCACTTTCTCTCTGTATCTCCTCCCATGGGTATTTTGTTCCCCCTTCTAAGAAGGACTGAAGTATACACACTTTGGTCTTCCTTCTCCTTGAGCTTCATGTGGTCTGTGAATTGTGTCTTGGGTATTCCGAGCTTCTGGGTTAATATCCAATATCAGTATGTTCATACAATGTGTGTTCTTTTGTGACTGGGTAACCTCACTCGGAATATTTTCTAGTTCCACCCATTCTCCGTCCAATGGTTGGCTGCTTGCATCTGCCTCTGTATCTGTGAGGCTCTGGCAGTGTCCTTCCAGAGACAACCATAACAGGATCCTTTCTGTTTGAATGTCTTGTTGTCCATAATAGTGTCAGGGTTTGGTGACTGTTCACAGGATGAATCCCCGGGTAGGGCAGTCTCTGGGTGGCCTTTCCTTCAGTCTCTGCTCCACACTATGTCTCCATAATTGTTCCTGTGAGTATTTTGTTCCCTTTTCTCAGAGGAACCAAAGCAACCTCATTTCAGTCTTCCTTTTCTTCTATTGATCCCTGTACCCATTGGATACCTCAGAAACCCAAAGAAGTTAAATGACAAGGAAGGTCTAAGAATGGTTATTTTTAATCTCACTCAAAAGGGGAAATAAAATATTCATCAGAGGCAGATAGAAGAGGGGAACTGAACAGAAGAGGGGATAGGGAATGGAACATGTCAGGGGGTCAGGTATTAAGAGAGCCAGAGAAAGTGACGGGAGATGGAATAGAAATTGGCAGCTTGCTTGGGTTAAGGTCATATCTAGTATGTGCTTGGGACCTGGGATGGAGTACGTTTCCAGAAGTCTATGGGTGTGACTCTAGCTGAGACTTAGCAGTAGCAGATATGTATCCTGAAGTGGCCAACCCCTGTAGCCAAGCGAATCCCAGGTGAATGGATGAGAACATCAATTCACTCACAAAATTCCGTACCCAAGATTTGATCTGCATACAAGAATTGCAGGGACAAAGATGGAGTAGAGACTAAGGCTAATGACTATCCCAACTTGAGACCCATCCCATGGGCAAGCACCAATCCCTGAAACAATTAATGATACTCTGTTATGTGTGCCAATTGAAGTCTAATATATCTCTTCTCTAGAATAACTCCACCCAGCAGTTGTCTGAAACAGATGCAGATCCCAACAATCAAACATTGGATGGGGCTAGGAGATTCTTTTAGAAGAGTTGGGGTAAGTCTGAGAGACCCAAGCAGATAGAGATTCCACAAGAAGCCCAACAGAGTCAATTTACATGGACACTTGAGGGTTCCCAAAGACTGAAACTTATCAACTAAAGAGCATTCATGGACTGTACCTAGGCCCACCCTGCAATATGTAGCAGATGCACATCTTGGTCTTGATGTGGTCTGCCAACAAGTGGATAGAGGCTATCCCATGAGTATGTCTCTTGCCTGTCCTCTAACTGCCCTGCCTTGTTTGGCCTCAGCTTGACAGAATGGGAGGAATCCTGAAGTGACTTCATGTGCCAGGGTGGGTTGGTATCTGAGAAACAAGGGCCTCCCCTTCTAGAAGGTGAGGAGGGAGATGGAGGGACTGCTCAAGTGGGGTGCTTTGAGGAAGCAGGCAGCTGTAATTGAGATGTAATTTGAATAAATAAAATAATGGAGAAAAATGAAAAAAATGTGTTATATAAAGTCTCAAAAAGGAGACATATCAGAATCACCTCAACAACCAAAAAAAAAGAATCAGAAACCCTCTTCTGGTGAATGGTCTTAGTGGTTAAACATGAGAATCTATGTTTAGACAACAAGCAGCCTTTAATGCCATGGCCCAGTGCAGAAGCAAAAAGTATCCAAGACGCTTGATTACAAGCAGGCCACTTCAAATACATGGATTTCTTCCCTCTTCATCATGGTATGACTTAGAGTTCTTTCTATATGTCTTCCAGAAGTGGGACTTAAAACTAAGCCAGTAATTTTTGGAGTTTTTATTTGCAGGACAAGGTAAAGTTTTTTATTCTGCCACTGCATTTTGTTGTGATTTGTTAGTTATGAACAGTAAATCCATAATGCTGTTTTAGAGATTTATCTAAAATTAAATTTGATTTATTTGCCTAAATTCTAAAGATCAGAATTGTCCACATCATTAACAGCCTATACTCTTGCTTTTATGACTCTGATATTTAACACACTTGCCCCTGACTCACTCACACTTAAAAAGAAATTTCCATTACCTGGCATCACCATTTCTGCTCTCTGTCTCTGTCTCTGTCTCTGTCTCTGTCTCTGTCTCTGTCTCTCTCTCTCTCTCTCTGTCTGTCTGTGTGTGTGTGTGTGTGTGTATGTGTATGTATGTAAAGCTTATAGAATACTGTGTTTCCTTATGGGTTTGCCACACTACCTTAGTATTATTTATCTCTCCTTTATGCCTTTCAGCTCCCGATCTAAATCTGTCCACATTTTTCTCCTTTCTACATCATAGCCTGTACCTTAAAGTTTTCAAAGACATTAAAATCATATGATACTGACATAACATGTTTTCAAGTTATCCAGTATAGAAATTGTTCACAAAAATGTAAAGAAACATATGGGAATCGGCTTTCCAGTAATTGTGGCCATTGTGTTATTTTTTTTCTTTTTTCTTTATTTTTTATATATTTTTATTTTCTATATTCTTTGTTTACATTCCAAATGATTTCCCCTTTCCCGGATCCTCCCCTCCCCATATGTTGCATAAAACTTCTTCTCTCCATCCATTCTCCAATCACCTCCCTTTTTTCTCTGTCCTTATATTCCACTCCAATGCTAGATCAATCCTTTCCAGGATCAGGACCTTCTCCATACTTCTTCATGGGAGTCATTTGCTATGCGATTTGTGCCTTGGGTATTCAGGGCTTCTGGTCTAATTAATATCCACTTATCAGAGATTGCATTCCATGTGTATTCTTTTGTGATTGGGTTACCTCACTTAGGTTGATATTTTCCAGATCAAACCATTTGCCTAAAAATTTGTGAATTCATTGTTTCTAATTGCTGAGTAGTATTCCATTGTGTAAATATACCACATTTTCTATATCCATTCCTCCTTTGAGGGCATCTGGGTTCTTTCCAGCTTCTGGCTATTATAAATAAGGCTGCTATGAACATAATGGAGCATGTGTCTTTATTGCATGCCGGGGAATCCTTTGGGTATATGCCCAGGAGAGTTATAGCAGGGTCCTCCGGAAGTGTCATGTCCAGTTTTCTGAGGAATCTCCAGACTGATTTCCAAAGTGTTTGTACCTTCTTACAGCCCCACCAGCAGTGGAGGAGTGTTCCTCTTTCTCCACATCCTCGCCAACACCTGCTGTCTCCTGAGTTTTTGACCTTAGCCATTCTGACTGGTGGTGTAAGGTGAAATCTCAGAGTTGTTTTGATTTGCATTTCCCTAATGACTAATGATGTTGAGCACTTCTTAAGGTGCCTCTCGGCCATCCGAATTTCTTCAGGTGAAAATTCTTTGTTTAGATCTGTGCCCCATTTTTTAATAGTGTTATTTGGTTTCCTGGGGTCTAACTCTTGAGTTCCTTGTATATATTGGATATTAGCCCTCTATCAGATGTATGGTTGGTGAATATCCTTTCCCAATTTGATGGTTGCCATTTTGTCCTTTTAACAGTGTCCTTTGCCTTACAGAAACTTTGTAATTTTATGAGGTCCCATTTGTCAGTTCTTGATCTTAGAGCATAAGCTATTGCTGATCTGTTCAGGAACTTTTCCCCCATGCCCATGTCCTCTAGGGTCTTCCCCAGTTTCTTTTCTATTAGTTTCAGTGTGTCTGGTTTTACATGGAGGTCCTTGATCCACTTGGAGTGAAGTTTAGTACATGGAGATAAGAATGGATCAACTCGCATTCTTCTGCATGCTGACCTCCAATTGAACCAGCACCATTTGTTGAAAAGGCTATCTTTTTTCCACTGGATGTTTTTGGCTCCTTTGTCGAAGATCAAGTGACCGTAGGTGTGTGGGTTCATTTCTGGATCTTCAGTTCTGTTCCATTGGTCCACTTGTCTGTCACTGGGCCATTGTATTGTTAATAATTATTTATGCACATTGATAAATGATACAATAACATCCCTGAAACAATAATTAAATGATACATATTAGGAGGAAGGAACTAAATTATGTCATTACCAAGTAAACAAGAGAAATGGAAAATCATTAAGACAAACTGAGAAGACAACAAACTTTTGGTAAGAGAGCTTCATATTACCAGTGAACTTACTTCAAACTACATTGAAGACTTTAAACGGACACTAAAAAAAAAAAAAAAAAAAAAAAAACCAGAAAAGAATTCAACACATTTGCATAATTGTTGAGTTACGGAAGCAAGACACTACAGCACATTATTGTGTATAGTATTCTTGTAAACAGGGAAATTTGTTTCACGTGGTTGTAGCATCAGATGTTTCATCAATAATTATCTAGCACTGGTTATTGTTTAGGCTAATGTTACAAACTTCCTTTTTCCTCCTGTCATCACCTAGTAGAGGCTTTTCCATAGTCATATCTTTAAGAAAAATCCCACTAGTATACCTTTATTAGCTCATTATTTCCAATGGCTTCCAGGTATATCTACGAATCAATTTTAATGCTTGAGGGTTTTTAAAAGTAGATATATTTATCACATTGCATTTTACAACTAATTCTTCAAAGTTAATTTCCTTCTTATATCCTGACTCCATTCAATGAATCCCATAGTACTTTACCACCTTCCAGTATTAACATTAAATTGAGAATATGCTATATTTAAAGTATAATTTTTGGATGACAATCTCCTTTCTATGCTATGAAACCAAATAAGTTGTTTATCAATTTCAGAATATAATGATAAGGTTTGAATAAGCTAAATATTTCAATTCCAAATTGGAAAAAATTAAGGGAACAGCAACAGCTCTGTCAGGCATTTCCATTACAGTGGCAAATTTCATGAGAAAATAACCTGAAAAAAGAATGGTTTGTTTTGATTCATGTCACTGGACTGTTCCTTCTTAGCCTGTACAGCAAGGCACTGCAGGAGGGAGAAAGCATAGGACAAAACATAGCTGATCCCCTCCAGGTAGCTAGGCAGGAGAGGGAGAGGGAAAAGAACAGGGAGATAGTGTGAGAGTTCTAGAGAGAGTATGGGTGACTGAAAGAGAGAGAGAGAGAGAGAGAGAGAGAGAGAGAGAGAGAGAGAGAGAGAGAGAGAGAGAGAATCCTTCCCAGTGATTAATTTTTTTCCATTCAGGCATCATCTTTACTTTTCTTTTCTTTTATTTATTTTTTCTAAGATTCTTTCTTTCTTTCTTTCTTAATTATTTTATTTGATTACATTTCATATGTTATCCCCCTTCCTAGTCTTCCCTCTATGAACCCCTCACTGCATCCCCCTCACTTTTGCTTCTAAAAGGTTGCTCCCCAACCCACACACCTACTCCTGCCTAACCCCTCTAGCATCTCCCTTCTCTGGGGTATCAAGCCTCCACAAGACCAAACTTCTCCGCTCCCACCGATGCTAGCACCTCTCAACCCTATTATCAAAATGAATCCGTCAGTTCAGTAATCCATTATGATAGCATATTTATTATTGATTTAACTCCCAAAACACCAACTTGAGAGCCTTTGGGCCTTTAAAAAAACAAACAATTTAATATGTAATATACTCTAGTTGTTCGCGTTAGCTCCAATAGTCCTCAGTTAACACTTTTAGTAGATTCTCAAAGCCATAAGAGGTGAAATCTAGTTGAAGAAATTAAAGAATTGAGCCAAGTCTTCAGTGACATTCCATCCTTTCTTTCTCTTTGTGTGTGTACTGCCTTCAAGGAAGTCAAGAAACTCATCCTCTCTTTAGCAGGAGGCTCTGCCTAATATCATAGACCAAGAAACCAAGACCTGAAATTCTGAAACATGATCCACCACAAATCTTGCAACTCTTTATTTGCATCACGTGTTTGGCCACAACTCCCAAGTGATAACAAACACTGAGCCTTTTCATATTAAACCACGGTGAGATCTTGGACATCTCGAATATAATAAGGTATATCTGAACAATAATCTTTGCTCCAGGTATTAGTTTTCATATTATTAGGGTGGAGATATTTTTTCCTTATAGTTCAGATGGAATAAAAACCATTTTCAGAACTTTGCTGGTAGAGTCAGCATCTCTAATAAGGAAGTATTTAGTTCAATAATGAAACATTAGGATGTCCTTTCTTGTCAGTAATTCTGACACACACACACACATGTATGCACGCACACACACACACATGCACACACACACACACACACACACACACACACACACAAAACCAAAGGTAGAAATTTCCTAAAATAGCTGATAAATTAAAAATTAAAAATAAAATACAAAACGCTCAGAAATTCCTTTTACATTTATCAAATTTTATATTAGATCACAAGAAGAGTTCAATTCTATAGGTAAAAATTATTGAATGTCAGCAGATACACATCCATCTTATAAAATCACTGACTTCAGTGAAATAAGGTAGGAAAAAAACCCTCAGTTTAAATTTATAGAGATAACTAAATATATGAAACTTTTACAGTGCATATTATGTTTTTTTTTTGTTTTTTGGGGGGTTTTTTGTTTGTTTGTTTGTTTGTTTGCTTTGGTTTTTTTGAGACAGGGTTTCTCTGTGTAGCCCTAGCTATCCTGGAACTCACTCTGTAGACCAGATTGGTATCTAACTCAGAAATCTGCCTGCCTCTACCTCCCAAGTGCTAGGCTTAAAGGCATGTGCCACCACTGCCTGGCATGTATTATGTTTAATAAATAAATACACTAAAGTAAAATAGTGTAAATACTGACTTTCTCGGAGAACATCAATAAAACTCCATAGTCAAAGAATGGCACGTGATGGACAATACCTTTTGGAACTTTAAAAAGTGCTCCAGGAAAAAACATGAGAGAGGGCTTTTTTTCTTAGGTGCATTTTTATTCTTGGATTGTACACGGACATGATCTCATGCCTTCTGTCACAAACATTTGCATTCAATTTATAAGACATGTTTCTACTTATTGAATATAAGAACATACCTATAGAACCTAATCTGATGAAAGGATATACTGAGTGCTATTTTTATAGTGCCCTAAATCTGGATTTGGCCTTCTGCCTTGCTTTTGAGCTTTCCCAGAGAAAATCTATAACATGTGTGGACAGTATTGTTTTAATTGGCCTGTGCTTGGACAGGTATGTGAAAGGTCTGCTCTATCATTATTTAGTATGTACCTGCTGACCTTTATTTACATGATTTTCTGATCACGTTTTTCTGAAGCCAAACAACCTTCCTTGGATCATTGCTCTTTGTTACAGTCGTATATAGAAGTACACAGAAACTGAAGGAAAGTTGTTTGAAGCTTTAGACTGTAGTCTGCCCCATTCAATTCCTGGTTTATGCAGACAATCTACATTGTCCAGCAAAAGCTAACATTATATCAATTAAATCAAATGCAGACACTAGTAAGGAGATAGTTTAGTTTTTCTAAAACGTCAAAGATGATGATCTGAGATGCTGATGAGTACCAAACATTTAAGAAATGTGTGTCTTATGGAAGGAATCAGAGGTAGCAAGAAGTCTGTAGAGTAATCATATGAGTTAACTGTTGTCAATATCACATGTTTACACATCTACTTTTGTATGTATCCAATATTATTAGAATGAACTGATAATACAAACATTGTCAACCGAGTGTCTACTAAATAAGAGAAGAAGCTGATTCAAAGGCCTGGTAAGGAGGTAAAGTGACAGACCACAAAATTGTGACTAAATCATAAAAAGCCAAAAGTAGTCTGTACAACCTAGGATCCAGGAAGTGTCTGTACAAGTTACTAAATAATAATTTATTTGGTGGGTATGCTTCAGATTCAGCCACCAAAAAAACTGCGGCAAGACTCAGAGTGGGTTTTAAAGCTTCAACCACAGGACATCATGTCAATAGAGCTCCATGTTTACTTCAGAAATGAAGTAAGGATGTACTTATAAGACAGGTAGCAGATAGAAAGGTAGAAATAATTGTTCAATGTGACAACAGGTTATATGTCTAAAGCACGCTGATTGAAATTATCTTATAAATGTGTGCATTTCTTCTGACAATACATGAATAGCCTGTCTTACTCAAACTGCGCTTGGTACTTAACAGAGGATTGTGGAAATAGTTCCTGCAAGAGAAGGATGTTTTATTTCATTTCTTGCAATGCATAGGTTGAATATATATGTATATATACATATATATAGTGATATTGTGATATATGTCACAATATCAGAGTCTAGAAATGTTCATAGATGAACTTTTGTTTATTTATATTATTAATATTACAAAGGAAGCAAGCATTGCACAGTTCAATGGGGATGATACTTATAAGTGCTCACATAGCAGATATAGTATCTTACATGGAGATAATAAGTCAGTATTAATAATATTAGTATTAATATTAATAAGTCAATATTTTAATCTTTGTTTGCAAATCAATTTTAATGTTATTTTCACAGCACAGATTCATAAAAGCAGCTGTAGTGTTTTGAGAAAGTGAACATACATGAAGAATTATCTGCACAAGCTAGCCAAATTTAAACAGAATATGTGTGCAAATTTGATTTTTTTAAGGAAAATATGTATGTCACTGCATTTCTTACCATTTATGACCAAATTAATTCTGTTAATTTTTAAATATCATATAGAAAAATGCAAGGTATTTTACTATGATTTACTCAGACTAAAATTATTTATTTAAAAGTGGCAGTCCAGAGCAAAGAAATGCAGTCCCTGAGAATACAAGACACTTCTAACTGGGTTCTCAATGTTGGTTGTTCCTCTTCCACCATCTTCTGGTGGCTTTTGAGAATGCAATTCAGTTCCACAATTTTTGTTTGTTTGACTTTTGTTTTTTCTTTAATTTTTTTTTCCTAAAGTATGCTAACAATCTTATTGGGAAAAAATGCTTTACTTCCTTTTTCTGTATCTATTTGATTCCCAGATCTATCACCTATATGTATATAATACCTGTCCATCAATTAATATCTGTTTTGAAAATTGAATATACACTGCAGTGTGGTTTTGGATTTGGAGAAAATGCATTAGTCTCCCATGAAAAGGTAATGAAGACTGAATAACTTAACCTGCGGACATCTGGCTTTTCAGAGACTGTAATCCTATAATTCCAAGGTCCAGGTCCTTCTAGGTCTGTCTCTACTGAAGCTTGTTTCCTGGCCTACCCTTGGCAGTCCTCTAGGCATGAATGAAGCAAAAAGAAAAGTACAGCTTTTCTTATTCTAACATTTTTTTTTTGGTATGAGGACCACATTGAAACAACTCCAATGATCACTCATTGCCACTAAAAAGATATAACTTACGTAGCCTTATAGAGAGATTATGTATCTACAACGAAGTCTGAAGTGTCACAATTCAATTCATTACCTTAGGTAATCATATAAACTTTATTTCTCAGTGAGAGAAGACACAACTAACCCTTGAGAGACTTGAGGCCCCAGGGAGTGGGGAGACCTGGTGGGATGTGGAAGGGTATAGGTGTGTGAGGACATCCTCTTGTAGACAGGGGAGGAGGAATGGGATGAGGAACAGTGGGAGGGCAGAATGGGAGGGGGATAATAACTGGAGTGTAAAAAAATGATTAAAGAAAATAAGCAAAAAAAAAAAAAGAAAAAGAAAACACCAAACATCCTTGCAATATTCCTTTATGTACTTATTTGTTTTTTAGTGTTTACTATTCAGTATGGAACATTGTATATATTTTTCTTACAAATATGTACAGCACATTATATTTTTAACATTAAGACTCAAGTAATGAGTCTCAACATTTTTATACTTATATATGGATAGAAAACTATAATTTGATATTGAATTCTGTAATGAATAGACGAGTCTTTACAATTAAGAGATCACAAATATCCAAACCAATGCCAGCCAATACCACAAGCACTGCGTGAAAGGCACAGAAATGGTATTCATGTGAATACCTTGGTACCCAACCAAGTTAACATAGAACCTCAGGTACACTGGATTTTCCTGTTACAGAGGATCAAAACTCTTAATGAGGCCAGCCTAACTAATTACATTAATGTGCTTTTTCCTTATTTAGAAATAAGAAAGATTCCCAAGAAGTTATGACAGTTTGTCCACTCCCCTTCTCTGTAGTTCTGAGTCATATTTTACTTGAACCCTTAAAAGGCTTTATGTAAAATTTATGATTATACGAATACATGATTTAATATTATAAATGGTTTTGGTAAAATTAACATTTAAGTATCTAAAATATATTATTCCATCAATCACTACAGAGTAATGGTGCAGATAATTTTGCTTTTACTTTTTGTCTGTTCAAAATAAAATATTTATTAATTGTTTTCAAATTTTAAGAATAGCTGTCAAAATAAATGACATTATGATATTCTGTTTGATGTGGGCTGTCATCTCCCTTACATATTCATATGCTGATTCTCTACCATTTGTTTAGTTGAATTTAAGATGGAGGTCAATAAGGAATTGATTAATTTAAATTTGCCATCTAATATGAAGATCTGTTTCACCAGTGTTTAAGAGAGGGATGAAAACATAAGAAATATCCCTCTCTGTCATGTGATAAAGGTGAAGAAATTCTGTAAGCCAGAAAGAGTACACTTACAATCTTATCATGTCGCCAGGATAATATTGGATTTATGGACTCAGTGTTGAGGGGGAAAAAGGGTATTTCTTTTTTGCAATGAAGTCATCCTCTGGCATCTTGCTATGGCAGTCTGTGCTAATCAATACAGCCTTATAAATATGAACACACACACATACACACACACATACACACACATATGTACAAACACATGAATAACATTATTAAACATAATATTTGAGATGCCATTCGCTTTCAGGGATGTATAATTGTCTAAGGTTTTTAGTCTCAGGAAACCTCAAAATATCACAAATGACTTCTACTTTCTGAAAAATTTCAATGATAATTTATGGTAATTTCACTGCTTTATCAGAACTTGACACAAAAGGTCGGGCTTCAGAGACAGTGTCACATTTGCCTGACATGCTTCTAGAAATAATTGTCTCCTAAAGGATATGAGCTCCACTTCTGAGGATGACACTTTCTGGGTCTGATATCAGATCAACCTCATTTTGACACTGAGAATAGAGACTGATTTTCTACAAATCACTATGGACTTTGCTCTGTTTTATTCCGGTCATCCACTCTCTCCATGGTAAAGAGCTTTTCTTTGTTATACAGTTGTACACTGTTTTGGCAATCAGGAAATATTCTGAAACATTATGATATCTTCTATGCATCACAATGGTTTATTATGTAGTCAAAAACTCATTATATCTACAATTTGAATGATCCTTTTTGTCTCTATTCTATGTATTTCAGCTACCTACATAAACCAAATATCTCCCTTAAAGTACTTTATACGTTGCTTGCTTACAAGTCAATTGTATAAACACATGCTGCTGTATTAACATTATGGTTACATAGCACTGACCATAGCCTTGTAAAAAAATCATAATCTTGAAGTACCTTGTGAAATTAATTGACTCAAATATATCCGTTTTCCACACTGGCAAATTAAAAAGCAATATAGAAAAGTTTACATGAGCATTCTATTAGTGTTCTATTGTATAAAAATGAGGAAAAGAAATGAAAACGTACTGAAATGAAAGTACCATCTGGTCTATCTTTTTTTCCTTAGGCTGGAGGGAAATGCAGTACTCTAGCTGTTAAAGGATCTACAGGATATTACATCTCATGATCATGGTCCCAATCTCTGGGACATGCAAAAAGGTATTTTATAAAATGAACAAACAAACAAAGATGGAGATTTACCTGACACTGCTTTGTAGAAGAGAGATGAAATGAATTACAGAGTCTTGAGACCCACTTGAATAATAAGTGGTCACTTCACTCACCTCTAGTCACTTAGCTTATTCAAACTTGTAACAACATTTTGTCATGAAAGATTAAATATAGTTCTTAAGAATAAAAATACGACTGCCTTTGGCAGGGGTTCAGAACATTATCCTTCCTGCCACAAGAAATATGTGAAAAATTCTGAAAGATATGAATATTTTCTTATTTCCATCTAGAAAATGCTTTCATCACATTCCTTGTTAAATTAAGATAATTTAATTTCCTTGATGCCATTTCATGCTAAGTGTCTGTCTATAGAACAAATATCAATTTAATCATACATCACTTTATTTTTTTGTATTGTTGCTTTTTGTCTTAGCTTCATAGTGTAAGCTCAGCCTGCCACTACACATACACATTTTATCCTTTGATGATTATCAAATGTTGAATGTTGGAGTGGAGTGAGTCTCTCTGAAGTTCATGTATTTGAACATTTTTGTTGTTGCCTGTATTTCAATACATATGGAACTTTTAGGTAGTAGATACATTTTGAAGGACATAGTCATAAAAGGAAGGGAGATAGAGGTAGACACTGAGAGTTGTATGCTTCACAACTTCCAGTGTGCTGAAATGTTATCTGACATCTTTTTTTCTGATATTGCTATGTTTTCCTCACCATTATGAACTCCTTTTCTGAAGAAATAAGCCAAAATAAACTCTCCCATTCATAAATTTCTCTTGGAAATTATACTGGATGGATTTCTGTGTCAACTTGACACAAGCTGGTGTTATCATAGAAGAAATGCCTCCATGAGATCCAGTTGTAAGGCATTTTTTCAATTAGTAATCAATGGTGGGAGGGTCCATTGTGAGTGGTATAATCCCTGAGCTGGTAGTCTTGGGCTCTCTGAGAAAGCAAGTTGAGTAAGCCAAGGGAAGCAAGCCAGAAAGTAACATCCCTCCATGGCCTCTGCATCAGCTCCTGCTTCTGACCTGTTTGAGTTGCAGTCCTGGCTTCCTTTGGTTATGAACAGCAATGTGGAAGTGTAAGTTGAATAAACCCTTTCCTCCAAAACTTGCTTCTTGGTCATGATGTTTTGTGCAGGAATAGAAATCCTGGCTAAGACAAATTGGTATCAGCATAGTGGGGTATACCAGTGACATCCTGACTATGTTTTGGGGAGGGCTGTGGAAGGACTTTGTAACCTTGGGCTAGAAGAGGCATTTGGTGTTAATAGCTCTGTGGGATATTCTATAGAAGCTTGGGATATAATATTGAGAACAGTAAAAACTATGGAGCCCTAGCTTGTGAATTTTCAGAGGGAAGATTAAAGACTCTTATCAGGGCCATTGCTATTTTGAATATGAAGATTCTATGGTTTTGTTAGCTGGTTGCTGAAGAATCAGCTGTGATTAATAAGATACTAGAACTACTAAAGTGAAACTTTGCATTACTGGGACTATTGATGCTGGTTAACTGGAACTTAGAAATTAGTGGTAATTAAGAAGAGACCAGCATCATTGAGGTGAAATCATGTGGAACGTGTTTTCTGAGAGCATGAAGAGGCTGTGTTCCAGAGATATCCAAGGCTATACCTTATGCTGCAGCTGAACTTGGTAATGTATAAGAGTCACCCAGAGTAACTTCACTCTCTGCCTGGTCCAGGGGTTGGTGCTTCATTCCCAGTCTACAACACTCAAGAACAGAAGAGCTGTCAGGGGTCCAACACTCAAGAACAGAAGACCTGTCAGGGGTCCAAGACAGGGTGTTGGCTGGGCCTTGGGAATGGTGGATACTTGAGAGGTTGTCCCAGCTTCCAGTTCAGTGGGGATGTTGAAATGGTGATAGTAGTGATAGTGTTAGTGACCGCAGTGGGATGGAAGCAGTCCTCTTACCTGCCTGGCCTGCCTTCGGCTTGAAGCTGAAGGGATGCGGGGAAGAAAGAGTGAAGAGTTCATGGTGATGGCTTTAATTCAGGATCACCTGGATTTAGCATATAATATATCAAAGTAGTGTTCAAACTGACACTACTTGTGGTCTCATTAACTTGCGAATTTTGCTCAACCCTCCTGAGTCCAGGGTCTCTATTCCCCCCACTAGAAACTGAGAAAATTCCTTGCCAAAGGTCAGGGGCTCCAGTTGTGAGGTTTGGGATGGCAAATAGGGGCCACTTGCAGCTCCCTGGTCCCCTGGGGCCTGATGGATCAGTAGAGGAGTCAGGCAGAAGCTTCAGGTGACTAGGAGGAAGGAGATAGGACCCTCGAACTGGTCCCCAAAGGCTGGTTGGGACCACCAACCAAGGGGACCAGAGTACCCTGTGTAGTGTTCCTCCCTACCTATCTATCTCTACTATTAGTCATTGAGGTCAAAAGGCCAAGACCTGCATGGGCAGCCCCTTCACTTATGTATCCCATCATGGCTGCTTCCCTATGCCCAGGCCTGACTCTGTTAACCACTTCTTGAAGTCTTTGAGGGAAATCACTTCCAGGGAGACATAGGGGGCTGTCTTCCTTTCCACCAAAGTTGTGGGGTATGGAAATGGGGCTTTTCCATGACAAAAGTAATGTCATGGAAATGGGGCTTGTCACAAACCCCCTTCTCTCTTATCCCATATGGCTGGGCAGTGTTAAGGGTGACAAGATCGTTTCTGTCCCCACTCACTTGTACTTGATTTCTCAGCTATCTTTCACAGCCTCAAACCCTTGAGAAAAAGGGAGAGGGGCTTTTCAATGAGATGGGGTGGGTTTTATTTTCTTTTTTCTTTTTTCTTTTTTTTTTTTTTAAGAAAAAAAAAAAACCATAATAAACTTAGTTTCTGTATAAGCAAAAAAAAAAAAAAAGTCACCTAGGATTGTACTGGTTTTGAAGAGCAACTGAGGCTGGACACTATGAGAAATCATGGAAAGTCTTTGGTGAAAATGCTACCACAGTTACAATTGTTGGCCCAGGACTGAAGGGGTAATGCAAAGAAGTTGAGGCTTAACACAATGAAGAAAGCCCATGTGGGGCTATTGGTGATGCCTAAATGCAGTGGAAGACAGAAGTGTTTTGGAGATGAGATGACCACTAAGAACAGCAGCAGCAGTGTAGTACAGGCAGTTGGAGCCTAGAACACAAGGTATGTCCTACAAAGAGCAGAGCTGAAGAAGTGACCTCAGTCCTTGGAGCCAAGGAAATTGTGAGTGGATCCCAGACATTAGATGGTTAGAGTTTGATTTTGTTTTTGATTGTGACTATGACCTGATATTTTTCCCTCTTAAAGGAAGCACATATTTTAATGAAGTCCACAGTTAAAAGACATTGAATTTTAAAAGAGATTGGATATTTTAAAAGCTTTGAAATTTTAATATGTAAGAATTGTAAAGATCTTGGTACATTTAAAGTTATTTAGATCTTGGGGATGAATAAGAAAGTAAGGGTTGAGCCTTAATAGTGATGTGTTTGTGTGTCACGTTGACAAGGGGGTCAATTGTACTGGCTAGTTTTGTGTGTCAACTTGACATAGGCTAGAGTTTTCATGGAGAAAGGAGCTTCAGCTGGGGAAGTACTTCCACGAGATCCAATTGTAAGGAATTTTCTCAATTAGTGATCAAAAGTAGTAGGGCCCATTGTGGGTGGTACTATTCCTGGGCTGGTAGTCTTGGGTTCTATAAGAAAGCAGGCTGAGCAAGTCAGGGGAAACAAGCCAGTAAGTGACATCCCTTCATGACCTCTGCAGCAGGTCCTGCTTCCTGACCTGTTTGAGTTTCAGTCCTGACTTCCTTTGGTCATGAACAGCAATGTGGAAATGTAAGCTGAATAAACCCTTTCCTCCATATCTTCCGTCTTGGTCATGATGCTTTGTGCAGGAATAGAAACCCAGACTAAGACAGTAATCTTTTAACTGGCAGCATCAAATTTAACTGATACAGAAGTTTTTGTTACAGGTAATGGAAACTTTGCAGTAAAGAACCTGCCCATGCTTTCTTTGTTTTTTTCTTTGTTTGCTTGTTTGTTTTGTTTTGTTTTTGAGAAATGTGGAAGACTTTGGAACTTTGAACTAAAATAAACATTGGAAGGTTACAAGTAGAGTTTAATGAGCTATTGTAATAGGAGACTGGTTGGTAGTAGTTCTTAGGATATTACCAATTTTACCCAGCTCTGATTCATAAGGTTTCAGAATAAAACAAGAATTCATTAGCAACTGGGCTAGAAATCATTCATGAGGTATTTGAGCAAAGAAGAAATCTGGCTGTTTTCTATTCATGTTCTGAGAATGATTCTGGCACTAAATTTACAAATAGTAGACTAACATTTTTGGCCCCAAAATGTTAAGAGAACATAATATTGAGTTGGTAATGGATTATTACAGGATACTTTTACATGTTCATACTCAGAATGTAAAAGATGGGAAAAAGAAAGGGAAACTAAACAAATTCTCTTGGTAAAAGTAATTTTAATCACCGCATCCAAAATAACTTAAGAAACCTTAACATCACAGCTAAAATATGTATTAAATTCTAATATTTAAAAACACAATCATCAACGGAAGTAATAGGACTGTCCTCCACTCTAAAGATAAGACTACAATTCCTGAAATAGAATCTAGGATATTGCTTGATCTTAGAAAGCAATTGGTTCAGCATACATAATGTGCTGTGGGCAACTGAATTTGGCAGTATTCTCTACACATTGCTGATAATCATATAAGAAGAGGTTTATTTTTTTTTTTATTCTTCTTCTGCAATTTTAAAGAGTTCCTTAAGCCAGGCATTGTAAGGTAGAACTGGAATCACTGCAAGGCTAATATAGGTGAAACAATGAAGGGGAAGTCTAGATACAGTAGAGAGCTTAAGATTTTAAGCATGCTTAGAACCATGAGACATCTGTATACAGGGATGGAATCACCCAAAGAGAGAGATGTAAGATACAACAGAACACCTTTAGGGGAAGTGTTCCCCTACCAGATATACTGTGCATGAGCTACAAAATAGGATGATTGACTTATTATCTTCAGGTCATGTTTTGATATTTCCTTACAATAGATCATTCCTCTGCTATGTAATGAGAATGCCTAGTCTGTAGCAATGAATATCAGAAGTATGTAATTTGTGTTTCATTGTGTAGAAGGTCACAACTGAGATATTGCCTTGAATCTCAAAGACACATAGCATTTTCAACATTATTGGGACTATTAAAATCTATAAGAACTTTTTAAATTGAAAAAAATTCATGTTGTGATATGAGATGCCCAAGTGTCTGTGGAGGAAAAATGAACAAATGGTTTGGAGCTTTGCCAGAGAAAGAAGTCACAAGGAGCAGTCTTTCTGAGTGTAAACCCTTGGCCTACTTCCAGTTTTCTTCTGTTTGTTGTTATTGTTTGTTCATTTGCTTGTATGTTTATTTGATGAAATGAGATCAGCCAGCTTCTTCTTTGAGCTAATTGCTGCCATGCCTTCTTCACCACTATTTTTTTTAAAAGATTTATTTATTATATGTAAGCACACTGTAGCTTCAGACACACCAGAAGAGGGCATCAGATCTCATTATGGATGGTTGTGAACCACCATGTGGTTGCTGAGATTTGAACTCAGGACCTTCAGAAGAGCAGCCAGTGCTCTTAATTGTTGAGCCATCACTCCAGCCCCTTATTCACCATTATAAATGCATTCTTTGTAGCCATAAGCCAAAATAAGATCTTCCATAAGCTACTTGTGGTCATGATGTATCATGGCAACAGAAAAGTAACCAACACTCTTATTCTTCAGATTTAAATATTTGTGTGTGTATGTATGTATGTATATGTGTATATATATATATATATATATATATATATATATATATATATATATATATATATATGTGTGTGTAGTTGGAGAGAGGAGTTGAGGGAGTAGAGACAGAAAGGCAGAGAAAGAGAGTAAGAGGAGTAGAAACAGTCCAAGAGCATGTGGAGGGTTGGGGAGGGGAATGGGGAGCGAGGTGGAGCAGGAGCAAGAGGACAGAGCAAGAGCCAGAAAGCAAGAGCTTAGTAATTCTTTAAGCATTTCTACTACCCTCAGAAGAAATATTTGCTATTTGTATACAGTATTTTGATTTCTTAATTGTAGTTTTGCATTTTATACACTACATTAGGACATTCATTTTTGTTTCTTTCTTGGGAAAATTCAACATTCAAACAATATAAACTATCAATATATGTTTGGAGAAATTAAATTGTATATGATAAACTTGAAGTAAAGAATTTTCTGCTTGAGCTATTGCTGTCTTCTCTTTTTACTGAGCTAAGAATCTTGGTCAGGCTTTTTTGCTCTCACATGGACTCTTAAGATAACTGAAACACTATCTTCCAAAATAACATTTTATATGTAAAATAATTTCTTCTATTTTCTGGGAAAAGTCTGTAACAACAGCATCAATGCAGCTGCGGATTTTAGAACTCTCCTACTCCAGTCCCTGGCACCATTGTCTAGCATTCTCATTTTTCTGTATGCAGTATGAAGGGTTAAATTCTAAAACGTTTAACCACTGAAGTTCTAGAATTTAGCTGGGCCTTTATCATTATGTGCTCATTACATAGGATTGCATCCAGAGGCAGAGTTTTGGTTGAAGTCCATTGTCCTTATGTTTGTTATAGGTCAGGGTTAATTACCAATAAGTGCTGTAATGCAGACGTGACCCTTTTTCTGGTATTTATTAACTCTTACTGTAGCCTATTCTGTTATAAACTTACTTGAGCTGCTTGTTTCCCTGACCAGCTTTTTATATTGTGGCTTGCTGCTTGCTCTCTGTTTTACCACTAGATGGTACTCATATATTTTTTGTATTTCAAGTATACAATTTTGTTACTTTAATAAACAGAATTGAAGTATTCGAGAAACATAAATGTTTCTAAATACCAACTCTAGTTATTCTAAAGGTATTCCATCAAATCAAATTTAATTACACCTATTTAGTTATTTAAAATTCAAATGCTAAATACAGTTTACTTTTTGTGTAGGTTCCTTGAAATTGATTATTCACAGTATATCCTATTAAGACCAGTTCCTAGAATATGAACTACAGTTACTGTACATTAAATGTACATGTCTAATAATTACTCAAATTATAATATTTTGTTTTAATGTTGCTCATATTCCTTTTTTCCTGTTATTTGTACTCAGTTGACTTTTCTGCATATCTATTCCTTATTCCTCCTATATATATTTTAAATATGATAAAACTATTGTGGATTATTGCATTCTGAATGCTTATTAAATACATGAGGTATTTAGCACATTAATATTTAATATAAATAGAAAATATAAATTATAGAAGTCAAAAATCCTCTCCATTGCTATGTAGGTAGAAATTTCTTTAAGGTGGCATGCATAATTTTACTGTTCTCCACTCCTTAACCTGAATATAATTTGATGAGAGGCTAAAAGTTCCTAGGGATTTGGATTCCCTCCAGTGTCTATAAAACTCCTCCTTATCTTCTGTTTAGTATATATTCATATGACAGTAGTAATTACTTCTACAAATCTCTGCACATTTCATAGTAGTGTAAAACATTGTAATCTTCAAAAAGATAATAATAACACTAAAATGTTGGTTGTTCCATGACCTTTCTGATCTATTTGTATCTTTTTTATTGCCTTGACAGAATACTGTAAAAAAGAGCAACTTAGGAGAGAAAGAATTTATTTTGGTTTACAGCCCACAGAGGTCACAGTCCATCATGACCCAGAAGGTGTGACAGCAAATGTGTGAGGTGACCCTAGCTGTTAGGAAGGACTGATGGAAATTTTAGTACTTGGTTGAACTAGGCCCTGCTCCTTCATGCTTTTTGATTGGTGGCTTCAGGATCTGTGAGCCCTCTCACTGTTCCAGGTTAGTTGATTCTCTAGGTCTTCTTGTAGTATCCTTGACCCCTCAACTAACTCAGTTTTGTTAAGATTCTGTCTAAACTCCACCCCATAGTTACCTGGCAATAGCCAGGTCAGCCTGGCCCAAGACAAAAGCTGCTTGCCCCTGCTCTCCCTCTTATACTTGCTCTGTTCTTCTCTTTTGATCTCTTGGGTGTTTCCTTCCCCCTTTCCTTCCCTCCTCTCTCCACTTGATCATGGTCAGTCTCTACTTCTCTTCTCTTTCCTTCTCTCTGCCTTTCTTTCTGCCTTTACTACTCTCTTAACTCCCCTCCCCATGTCCTAAATAAACTCTACTCTATGCTATACCTTGTGTGGCTGGTACCTCAGGGGGAAGGAATGCCTCTGCATGGGCCTTATGAGACACCTCACCACACAACCAATAGAACATATTCTTATACCCCTTTCTCTCTCTCTCACTCTCTCTCTCTCTCTCTCTCTCTCTCTCTCTCTCTCTCTCTCTCAATTTTCTATATTCTTTGTTAACATTCCAAATGATTTCCTCTTTCCACATAAGTCCCATAAGCCCTCTTCCTTCCTCCCATTCCTCAATCAAATCCCATCCCACTTCTCTGTCCTGGTAATCCCCTACATTGCTGGATCAAGCCTTTCCAGGACCAGGGACCTCTCCTTTCTTCTTCTTAGGAATCATATGATATGTGAATTGTGTCCTGTGCATTCTGAGCTTCTGGACTTAATATCCACTTATCAGTGACTGAATTCCATGTGTGTTCTTTTGTGAATGGGTTACCTCAATTAGAATGATATTTTTCAGTTCCAATCATTTGCCTAAGAATTTCATGAATTCATTGTTTTTAATTGCTGCGTAGTATTCCATTGTGTAAATATACTACATTTTCTGTATCCATTCCTCAATTGAGGGACATCTGGGTTCTTTCCATCTTCTGGCTATTATAAATAGGACTGATATGAACATAGTGGAGCATGTGTCCTTATTGCATGCCAGGGAATCCTCTGGGTATATTCCCAGGAGTGGTATAACAGGGTCCTCTGGAAGTGTTATGTCCAGTTTTCTGAGTGTTGGGAACCAGAGAGCTTGGCTCAACACCCCCAGCTGAGCTGTTTGAACAGGTTTCTTGAGAGCAAAACATCCCGTGGCTTAGCTTGATTCCTGCCTTCCTGCCCAGTGTGGTACGGACTTCCCAGGTGCCTGACCTGGGAAGACTATAATTGATTTTTCCTGTTCCCTTCCCTGACCTCTAGTATATATATTGCTGGTCTCTCAGTAAGGTTTGGGGGGGGGGGGGCATTCTCCTTGTAGAATGACCTGTGTCTGTGTTTTTTAATCCCCCTGGGAATAAACTGCTTGAAGAAGATCTTCCTGTGTTGCGTCATTCCTTGCTGGTAACGGGGTGGTCACGACAACTGGTGCCGAAACCCAGGAACTCTCCTCATTCAGAGAGCAGTCAGAAGAGGAAGTCTTCTTCTTGCAGTCAGAAGAAGAGGGGGAAGAAGTCAGAAGGCAGAAGGCAGAAGGCAGAAAGTCAGAGGGGAGAAGAGAGAAGTCAGAAGATTGTTTAAAGGCTCCTGAATAAACTGCTTAAAGAAGAGTTCTTGTGTTGCGTCTTTCCTCGCTGGTCGAGATAGGCGCTAACATCTGAGGAACCGCCAGACTGATTTCCAGAGAAGTTAGACTCCAGAGAGCCAAATAACCCTATTAAAAATGGGATACAGAGCTAAACAAAAAAATTTTCACCTGAAGAATTTCAAATGACTGAGAAGCACCTTAAGAAATGTTCAACATCATTAGTCACTAGGGAAATACAAATCAATACAACCCTGCAATTTCACCTCACACCAGTAAGAATGGCTAAGATTAAAAACTCAGGAGACAGCAGGTGTTGGCAAGGATGTGGAGAAAGAGGAACACTCTTCCACTGCTAGTGGGATTGCAAGCTGGTACAACCTTTCTCTTTTTTATGATCACAACAATTTCTATCCTCAATTCTTCCACAAGACTCTGTAAGCTCTGCCTTATGTATGGCTGTGGGTCACTGCATGTTTCCATCAGCTGCTGGACAAAGCTTCACAGGTGACAGGGAAGCTAGGTTCCTGTGTACAGAACATTATTAAGGCTGTCAGCAGTTGCCTCTCTCACATGAGATGGTTCTCACATTCGGGCAGTCGTTGGTAGGCCGTTCTTTCTGTCTGTGCTCTGTCTCTGTCTTTGTCTGTGCACATCTTGTAGGCAGAACAAATTTTGTGTTGAAGGATTTGTAGGTGGGTTGATGTCACCCTCTCTCCACTAGAAGTTCAACCTGGCTATTGGAGGTATCCACTTCAGTCACTATATTCCCTACTATTAGAAATGTCAGCTAGGGTTATCCCCATAGACTGCCAGGGCCTTCTGTATCCCCCAAGGTCTCTGGCTAGTCCCAGAGATGCCCCTGTTGATTTCCACTCTCACATCCAAACCTCTCTGTGCAACCCCACATCTGATTGATCAACTCCATCACTGTTTCTTTTCTTACCTCCTCTCTCAGCCAGTTCCTTCTCCCCATCTACCTCCAAAGACTATTTTTTTCCCTTCTGAGTGAAATTCATACATTCTCCTTAGGATTTCCTCATTACCCTATTTCTTTGAGTGTGTGAATTGTAGCCTGGTTATCCTGCACTTTTTGGCTAATGATCACTTACAAGTGAGTACATACCATACCTGGCTTCCTGGGTCTGGGTTACCTCACTCACTTCCATCCATTTGCAAATTTTATGAAGTCTTTATTTTTAAAAACTGAATAGTATTCCATTGTATAAATATACCACAATTTCTTTATCTGTTCTTCAGATGATTGACATCTACGTAGCTTCTAATTTATGGCTATTATGAATAAAGCTGCTATGAACATTGGTGAGCAAATGACTTTGGGGAATGTAGCAGCATCTTTTGGGTATATGTCCAACAGCTAGGTCCTAGGGCAAAACTATTACCAAATTTTTGAGAAACAGTTAATTGATTTCCAAAGAGGTTGCACTCTCTCTAGCAATGGAGGCGCCTTCCCCTTGCTAGATATCCTTGCCAGATTGTGCTTTCACATGATTTTTTTATCTTAGTCAATTTGATTGTTTTAAGATGGAATCTCATAGTGGTTTTTAATTTGCATCAAATCAAATAGTGACTAAAGATACTGAGCATTTGTTTAAATGATTCATGGTCATTACAGAGTCCTCTGTTGGGCACTCTGTGTTTAGCTCTATACCCCATTTTTAAAATTTATTTATTTATTCACTTTACATCACAGTATTAGCCTTCATCCTCTGGGTACCCTTTAACATAGACTCTCCCTCCATTGCTCCATATATTTCTTCTTCAAGAAGGGGTCCCCTCTCTAGGTCTCACCAACACACATACACCCACACACACACATACACACACACACACACACCAAAACATTAAGTAGATGCAGGACTGGGCAAATCTTTTCACTATTGAGACCAGACAATATGAGTCATTAAGAGGTACAGGATACATAGGTAGGCAGGATGGTAGGCAGGCAGGCAGTAGATTTAGGGAGAATCCCCATCCCTGTTTTTGGGAACCCTATACATGAAGACCAAGCTGCTTATCCGCTACATATGTACAAGAGGCCAAAATCTAACCTGTGCTTACTTTTTGGTTGTTGATTCAGACTCTATGATACCCCAGGGGTCCAGGTTAGTTCACTCTATTCCTCTTCCTGCAGAGTTCTTTTCATTTTCCCTTATTACTTCTCCATCTTTTCAATAAGACTCTTAGGTTCCATGAAATGTTTGCCAGTGGGTCTCTGAATCTCTTTCTATTGTCTGCTAAGTCTGTTCTCTCAGAGGACAATTAAGCTCTGTAAGCATAACAGAACATCATTGACAGTGTCAGCATGTGGGTCGTACCCATGTGAGGACTCTCCGGGGCAATCATCAGTCTCTCCTCTATCTTTGTCTCTGCCCATTTTGTAGGCAGGATACATTTTGGATGAAATGTTTTATATGTGGATTACTGTCCTTATCCATCAAATGGGAGTTCAACCTGACTACAGAAAGTAGCCACTTCAGGATCCATATGCCCCACTGCTAGGAGTCTAGGCTATAATCAAGTCCATAGAACCCCTGGGGCCTCCCCTCATCCCAGGTCTTTGGTGCTTCTTAAAGTTTGCCCCTCCCACCCACCACAGATTTTCCTTCTCTCCTGCTCTGCTTACATCTGATCCCTCAAGTTCTGCTTTCCTCCCTTCCCCCTCCACTTTCCTAGCCGGTTCCCTCCTTCCATCTACCTCTGATATCTATTTTATTACCCCTCATGAGAATGATTCAACCATTCCCTTGGGCCATCCTTTCTATTTGGCTTTTTTGGATCTGTTCATTTTTCCACTGTATTCTGCACTGTATGGCTAATATCCTCTTACAAGTGAATATATAGTATGCATATCACTTTGGGTCTGGGTTGCCTCATATGGGTTGATATTTTCTAGTTACATCTATTTGCCTGTGAAATTCATGATGTCCTTGGTTATAATAGCTGAATAGTAAGTATTCCACTATGTAAATGAACCACATTTCCATTATGCACTCTTCAGTTGAGGAACATCTAGGATGTTTCCAGTTATAGCTCATTCTTGCAACCCTCCATTCAGGATTAATCTGAAAATTGAGGAAAATTTGAATTATTGTGCACTTTATTTTTTTAAAATAATAACATGTATTTCTTTTTACCATGAGTCTTTACAGTTTATGCAAATAAGCAATGTACTTTTTCCAAGAAAATCTAGCTACTTAAAACATAAGGACCTGTTCTTTCTAATAAAGGGCTTTGGTTCTTGTCAGCATTTTGTATAGTGGTTGTCTTGCTTTTCTTCTTCTGTTTGGTTTGTTGGATAAGTGCTTTTGAAACAGTATCTTGCTGTGTAGCCCTAAATGGCCTGGAATTTGGTAGAATGACTAGGCTGACCTTGAATTGACAGATATTTGCCTGCCTTTGCTTGTTGATATTAAAGGTGAGAACTAACACACAGTACGTATCTTTAGATATCAGCAATCACTATGTGCAAATTCTATTTGGAGGTCAGGATCAACCATACCATCTGAAAAATTAAATTGCTTTTTGCCTATTGATTCTGAAACAACTGGTGTTAAAACACACTGATTGCAGGTTCAGTTCCTACTTTAATGGAAATATTGTCCCTCTGTGTGGAAACATTTAACCCCTTGATAGTAAACCTCTACATCTGAGGCGCTTAAGATCAAAAAATAGGAAACAGTTTGTGTCATGTAAGATAAAAAAAATAGTGTTATTCTTATTTTCCTTGTATTTCCTAATAGAGAAAATAAGCTGCATTAATTGGATGCTGAGAGCAATCAATGCCTCCTAGAAGCCTTATCATAGACCTGTAACCATTGGCATCTGAATAATGGTGCAACTGAAATTTCAAATATTCAAGGTGCTATCAAGCAAGCAACTTCTTATTTTTAGCACTAGTAATCAGGTTGAATTGCTATAACAAATAATCATAGACTAGGAAATTGAGGCAATATGATCACATTTCACCACATTTGGAGAGACAAGATATTCCTGACAATGATTCTGGAAAGAGCACTCTTTTGGCCTGATGATAGCTGTGTTCTCCCTTTGTCTTAATCTTCTTTTCACATAAGATCATAAGTGCTCTAATATCATTTATTATATGACATTAAGCACATTGGATCAGGGCACCATATTATGTATTTTAATATGTTTGGTAGTCCATCTCTAAATACAGCAGTATTGAATCTTATAAATTCTACTCCTAATTGAAGCTATAGGTAGAAACAGCATTGAATTTTGTGATCATTGTCCAATTAGAATACATTAGAATTTATATTTTGAAAAATACCAGCATAGTAAATGAGACATTTTATAAATATAGGGATAGGAATTTATTGCGGGCAGGAATTAAATATAGCAAGGCACATCTGTGTTTAGAATGAAAACCTATCACAATAAAAATTAAAGAAAATTACAACTTTTCCTTATAGAAGCATTCTATTAGAATCAATATACTTCAAGTAGCTTATCTTCCAAGGGCTAATTCAATGAACCCAAGATGGCCTAGTACAATTGGTTCATTTGCTATGTTACGTTTCTGTTTATGTTTCAGAAAGCCACCCCAAATCTCCTAGAACTAAGGATTAAATGTAGAACATGCTAGAGAATTCATAACAAAATAATTAACTTGTTCCAAGCTGAAATACTTCCTAAAGTTATGCTACATTTTAATTAAATATCCATTCTTACAAATAGTTTGCAGGTTTCCATTCCTAAAAAAAGTTGTTTGGAGTTAAGCACAGCCTTAATTGGTGATGCCTTGTAACTCTTTCTTTGCTAGCAGGGACTAATACAGTCTCTAGTTGTAAAAAGGAGGAAAATTCTCCTGATGACCTAGGCTAATATGTAGTGTCTCACAAGATAACAGCACCAGGAAAAGTCATGAGAGTTTACACAGAGTGCAGTCATTCTTACAGAGAAAGGGAAATGTTTCACTCTAAGAAAACTCACATCAATGTATTCAAGCTCCCTAGCATTGGCTTCTCACTGCTTTGTAAACTTTGTATCCTTTTTAAACTTTGTAAACCCTCAAGACAAGAAAGAAGCCAGGCCCCTCCCTCAGACCCCTCTACCTATCATAAAAGGGTTTTCAGCCTCTGTAACTGTCAAGAGGTAACTCAGCCCCTAGATAGTACTCTCACTAGATTATGCTAATTATAGGTGAAAAATCCGAGTAAAACCCCACCAATCCCAAAGCAGGAAAATTAACTGATCCCCAAACAGGATATCCCACAATTCCTGAGCTCACCAAGCTCAGAACTTGAATTTCTACCAAATCTTAGTCTGGAATTTCTTAGTCTGGAAATTGCTGCTCTGAGAAGCTCCACCCCATAAAAATCTTCTCTAAGACTTGTCCTCTGTTCAATTCACTGCTGTTTTCTCTGGGGAGCAGAGAATATCCTGGATTCATTCTTTTCAATACATCTCAGGAATGAAGTGGAGCTTGGCTGAGGCTCAAGAGCTCTTCAGTGCAGCTGGTGATAACTTCTGCTGGAGAGCTGCAGTGCTGAAGAAGGAGAGCTGTGAAGCACAGGTGTTACACTGTAATGTCCCAGCTCAGCCAGAGATAACCTCCCTCAGGGCTGCCACACCTCTACTGAGGAGGCTTCCTCTCAGAGTCCTGTGGTTTACGTCTCATGTCTCAGAATACCCTTCCACTAGAACATTGTCCCACCTCAGTGCTGTGTGGTTCCTGGACTCATGGGTCCCAGGATTCCTTACCACCCAATTAGGAATGCCAATATTTAGCTTCAGCACACTTTTTCCAAGTGGCCTTACATCAACTTCCACTCTTAAAGTTTTAACTAATCAGTGACACAATCATACCATAGATATCTATGATTCTGATATTTACATTTATCCTACGTGCTTTGTGATATAGACACTCTTTGGTGAGGATATAGGTTTGGTTTTTACAAAGTATGGTCCATTGTCTATAAACACATAATTTCCCTTCTGGGTGGAAATAAATATATTTCAACAGTTTACACTTGCGTTGGTAATTTGACTCCTTGGACTCCCTTTGATTAGTTTCTTTTTCCTGTCAGTAATATTAAGGACAATGAGAAATAATACCTACTAAGTTTATTCATTTGACAAAAAATGTTTAAAGATATCACATAAAATGATGACTCAGATTTTTGCGTCTTAAAAATTAATTATTTAATTACTCATATATTTTAATGCTATTTTATGTATCTCCACTAGTTCATTGCAACATGAATGGAGTACCAATGCTTCCTTCCTGCCATGTATGTCTGTTGAATCATATCATACAAATATTTCTAGAAACTCTGCAAGAAAACACATAAGTCAAGTCTACAATTACTCTGTCAGTCGGAGTTCTCTTTGGATATGGATTCCTATAATTAAAAGTTTATTTTAAGGAATTAGCTTAAGTGATTATGGAGGGATGCAAGTACTGAATCTATGATGTGTATTGCTGGAATGGGTATCAGAGGAAGATACAGAAAATGGCAATGTAAGTTCAAAGAGTGTTAGAATTCCTTTACATCAAAAGGAGCACTGGGTTTTTGTTACAATCAGCCACTCAGCTGATGGGATAAATCCCTGGCTTATAGTCTGCTGGGCATAAAGTCCACAGACTTAAGTTTTAATCTTATTCAAAAACACTTTTCCAGAAATTTATCGAAAAGCAACTGGTCAAGTAAGTGAGCACTGTAAACTTGATAAATGACAGATAAAATCAATAACCTCATCTTACCATGGTAGGCAGCATAAAATATTATATGTCTCCTATAGGGCAAATATCTTTTTCTTTTTTCTTTTTTTTTTTAATTTTGAAGATTATTTTTTTAAAATCAGAATTGGAAGCAGTGGGTTTGTTATAATGTTTTCTTTCTCTCTCTCTCTCTCTCTCTCTCTCTCTCTCTCTCTCTCTCTCTTTCTTTCTTTCTTTTGGGTATTTTCTTTACTTATATTGCAAATGTTTTCTCCTTTCCAGGTCTTCCCCAGTGGAAACCCCCTATCCCATCTGCCTCTATAAGGGTGCTCTCCCCCTACTCACTTCTGTCTTCCCTGTCCCTGGAATTCCCCTACAAAGGGCATTGAACATCCTTAGGTCCAAGGACCGCTCCTCCCACTGATGTCCAACAAGGCTATCCGATGCCACATATTTGGCCTGAGCCAAGAGTCCCTTCGTGTGCACTCTATTTGCACAGGGTTTAAATGCTTTTAAATTATTACTCCCATTTTACATTTCTCCAAAAGTAATGGGAGAAAACATTTCTTATTTTATATAAATGTCATTATCATATAGATTATCCAGTTTACATTGTTGAAACATCCACTATTAATACTTAGAATATTAATATTTCTTCCCTGTGAACAGAGGACTTTATGGGTTTAGCTCAAGATTGTATTTGCTTTCATTCATTCTAAGACAGGATCTGAAGAAGCCCCTGTTCTGTGGGAGGTCATACAGTTACTGGATGGACCTCATGAAGAACAAACCCATTGTGGCTCTGTTTGAAAAGGAGCTTAATGGGTTTGAGCATGGTATCATTCTTCACAGATTCCATTGACATTCACATGGGGATTAACTCAGAATCAATGGGGTTAGGTGCCTGCAGCGATGTTTACAGTTTCTACTCTGTGCAGAATTATTGGAGTGACATAGCAAAGGACAAGGAAAAACAATATAGTGTCCAGTGGGAAGGTTAATGCAATGTATGACTGAATCAGTATGGAATGCACTCACAAAACAGCATCTGAGTAGATCAGAGGCTTATTCACTTTTAAAATTTCATTCTCAGAGTCTCAAGAGAGCATGAACTGCTCTTTTAGATGACACAAATTCAGTTCTTAAACCTCATTGAGTGGCTCACAATGACTGTGAACTCTAGTTACAAGGGATATGCTACACGATTCTGACTAGGGAAGCTCTAGCACTTAGATACACATGCCCATAGGCAACACACAAACATAATTTAAAAAATAAGTCTCTAAACACCACACTCTGGTTTCGTGTGCAATGATATAATCCCACATCAGTTAATGTTGGAATCACAGCATTATAGCTAATGAGAATAATTTTATATAAAACAAAATATATCTGAAGAGGATTACAGGAATGAATGGTAAAACATAAAATGATATAAGATGTATCACCACTTCCATAAATTACTTAGCCTCTCTAATGTTACTAGCTTTCTGCTATTATTTTCTCATAAAATAAATATGAAGCCAGTACTTCATTTTCTGCCTATAAAGATAAGAAAAATGACGCAGAAAAAAATTACCTAAGTATTATTGATTAATTAGAATTTAGAAATGAGAATTCCACTTCTACCATATAGGAGGCATGTCTACTATTGACATTAACTGCAGCAAAAATGAATCAAAATATTCAATTTTATTTTAAATATTATTGTAGTAGTATTAGTATATATTAGTACATACCCAAAGTTATATTTCATTTGTATTATTCATGTAAAATAGAGTCAAATATGCAAACATAAAGTCTCTGAGAAACTTCCAAAGACTTTTAAAGGCATTTATGCACTTAGTGTATAAGGATATGTTGTTCATAAGGGTAAGATGTTGTACTGATGGATTCACAAGTTTAAATTTAGGTAATAGATAATTTATCCTAATCAAACTCCACATGAGTTATTTTTAAAGACATCCCTATCATTCATCTCATCAGATTCTCTCAGGTATTCATGTTGTGAATTCCTTTCTGCCATGTAAATTGATTAACAGACAAAAACATCAGTCTTAAATGTGTTTTCAAGATTATCTTTAGGAAGGAATGTCTGCACGTGTTCTGAGGAGACTGTTTTCCTAAAGCCACTATTTTTCTGAAGAAGCAAAGAGCAGGATATTCAAGTACAAGCTTGAAATAAAGATTCCATTTGATTACATATCCCGTGTGATGTTAAATTTCTTACATTTCAAAGAAGACACAAGTTGAATTATACTTTTCTGGAGATTAGACTATATTGGTCTAAATTTTTGAAAATTAAATAAAAAAAATTCCAATAGTTTTTGAAGGAAAAAATGAAACAAACATCCACATTCAAACACATAAACACTTTTTTCCTGTTGTAAAAACTTTAAGAATCTTGCATGTCTTACCCCACATAACATTTCTTATCATTACTTAGAAGCACATGAAGTATATCTCTCTTGCATAAAATCCAGAAAATTGATCCTAAAATAGTGTAACATCCCCAAAATGAGTGTTAAGAATTGGTTTAAAAACAGGCTTTGAACAAGGAGATTATGTGTGATGGTGACCTGTTTACACTACAAATGAGTTTTTTGCTGAACTTTTAAAGACTTCTTAAATACTCTTGCTGATGAATCAAACTTTTAGAGTTCTTACATGTCCTTAGTTACTATCATACACATTAAATTGATTTAGAAAACTCTGCAAAGCATCATCAAAATGTATCTATTCAAAATGATGAAGCTTTATAGCACTACCATAAAGAGATAAAAGTGAGTTATTTTCAATGCAAATCATTAGACAAAGTTAACATGTGGAGAAAGATTGCATTAACTTTTATTACACATAAGCGAAATAAGTATCTGTTGGAGGAACTCAACTGAGACTGGCTAAGAATGCAAGGAGCTTTATATTGCATAGAATCCAATTTTCTTTTCAGATACTTTCCAGGAACTACCTTTCCTTGCTGAAACTCAGCAACCACACTTTCAGGATTAAATTCTGAGTGTCCTTGCTGTTGCTGAAACAAGAAAGGGAGAAATCTTGGGTGAAAGAGCCTTAAAAAGCTAAAATAACATGAAAACACATGTCTGAAGGTTCAAAACTAATATCTGCTAATGAGACGTAACATACAATGTTTACATTTTAGCAAGTGCGTTCATCATTTAAAGTGATTCCACTTTTATACACTTTCATGTGAATTTCAATTTTTCATTCTTATTAACAGCTAAATAAAATTCTACTGTAGGCAGATCAACCTGCCTGCTCCATGACCACACAAACCTGTCGATCTCCCAGGAAGTCATCCCGGGGGCGCAGGTAGGGCCCATGCCTCAATACCTACACAGCTGGGACCCCCACAGAAACCAGTAGATGGAGGTTCTGTCCTGCCCTGCCAGAGCCTCTATAGCCTTTCCTTTCTGCACCTACACCTGCACCTACGGTAGACTGGCCGGCCTGCTTCCCCATCCCACACCCATGCCTGTCTCCATGGATGCCTGCTTTAATCAGAGATAGAACCAACTGCCTCCCTGAAGTCTTGCTCTAACTTGGGACAAACAGCTCCATCTGCCTC
Organism: Apodemus sylvaticus; assembly: GCF_947179515.1. Classification (NCBI taxonomy): domain Eukaryota; kingdom Metazoa; phylum Chordata; class Mammalia; order Rodentia; family Muridae; genus Apodemus; species Apodemus sylvaticus. The sequence goes on from NC_067487.1 coordinate 23,695,062, forward strand.
CAAGGAGGCCAGGAAAATCTGAGACACGCAGGCCAGTTAACACCAGAGATAGACAGATGGCAAAAGGCAAGTACATGATAATAACCAACAGAAGCCAATGCAAATTGACATGATCAGAAGAACCCAGCCTCACTACCACAGCGAATGATGAATGTGATAATATACATGAAGAGCAATATTCTGACCTTAAATCCCATCTCATGAAAATGATAGAGGCCTTTAAAGAGAATTTTCCTTGAAGAAATACTGGAATATACAGGCAAACAGGTAGAATTTCTCAAAGAAGAAACAAATAAATCCCTGAAAGAAATACAGAAAAATATAATCAAACAGGTGACATAATTGAACAAAATGGTCCAAGAAATAAAATACAAATAGAAACAAAAAAGAAATCACAAATGAAGGCAACCTTGGAGATGGAAAACCAAAGAAAGAGATCCGGTACTACAGATGCAAGTATTACCAACAAAATACAAGATGGGAACAGAGAATCTCAGATGTAGAAAATACCAGAGAAAGTATCGATATATTGGTCAAAAATTATATAAAATATAATCAAAAAGCCTACTGTAAAATGTTTCTAACACAAAACATCCAGGAAATTTAGTATGCAATGAAAAACCAAACATATGAATAATAGAAACAGAAGAAGGTAAATATTCCCAGTTCAAGAGGCCAGAAGGCATCTTCAACAGAATCATAGAAGAAAACATCCATAGCTTAAAGAAATGGAATACCAAGTCAATTAGACCAGAGAAGAGATGTCTCCCATTACACAATGTCCAAAGAACTAAATGTACAGAACAAAGAAAAAATATTGAAATATATAAGGGATAAATGACCAAGAAACATAAAGGTAGACCTATCAGAGTAACATATAATTTCTGACTAGAGACTCTAAAAGCCAGAAAACTCTGGACAGATGTTTTATATACCCTGTGCAACCACAGCTCGCAGCCCAGACTGCTATACCCAGCAAAGCTTTCAATCACCATAGATGGAGAAACCAAGATATTCTATGACAAAATCAAAATTAAACAATGTCTGTCTGCTATTCCAACTCTACGGAGGAAGGGAAACTCCAACACAAGGAGGGTAAGTGCACCAAAGAAAAAGCAAGAAATAAATCATCTTACAATAAACCCAAAAGTAGAGAATCATACACATGCAAAATACCATCGCCAACAACAAAATAATGGCAACTAACAATTCTTGGTCATTAATATCACTCAACATCAATATATTCCAATCCCTTCAAAAAGGGACAGGCTAACAGACTGGATATATAAACAAGATACATCATTCTGCTGCATAGATAGACACTGAGCAACAATGATAGATATTACCTCAGAGGAAAGGGCTGAAAAAAAAAAGATTTCCAAGCAAATGGTCCCAAGAAACAAGCTGGTATAACCATTCCAATATGCAATATAATATATTTTAACCAATAGTAATAAAAAGAGACTGGGAAGGCACATAATACTCAAATTAAAAATTCCACCGAAGTGAAGTCCCAATTGAGAACCATCTATGCCAAAAGGGCAAACACATTCATAAAAGAAGCCTTACTAAAGCTCAAAACACACATTGAACCTCACACACTATTAGTGGGAGACTTTGACAACCCATGTTCACTAATGGACAGATCATCAAAACAGAAAATAAGCAGAATTAATGTTAGTGAAACTAACATTAATTATGAACCAAATGGATTTATCAGAGATTTGCAGAACATTTCTCCTCAAGGCAAAACAACATACCTTCTTCTCAGCACCTTACAGAAACTTCTCCAAAGCTGATCATATAGTTTGACACAAAACAAGCCTCAAAAAATACAAGACAATTGAAATAATCCCTTACATTCTATCAGATCAGCAGGGACTAAGACTGGAATTCAATGACAACAACAACAACAACTAAAAAGAAAGCCCACGTATTCATGGAAACAAAACAACTAATTAAACATTGATAACTTGGTCAGAGAAGAAAATGAAGGAGCAACATACCAAAACTTATTGGACACACTGAACACAGTGTTAAGAGGAAAATTCATAGCATGAAGATCCTTCATATAGTAGTTAGAGATATCCTATACTAGCAACTTAACAGCACATTGGAATGAACTAGAACAACAACAACAACAACAAAGAAAATACAACAAAGACAATTAGATAGCAGGATATAGTCAAGCTCAGAGCTGAAACCAACCAATTAGGAACAAAGAGAACAGGACAAAGAATCCACAATATCAAGAGCTGTTTTTTGGGGTTTTTTGTTTGTTTTTTTTTTGTTGTTGTTGTTGTTGTTTTTGAGAAAATCAACAAGATAAAGTCTCATTCAAACTAACTAAAAGGCACAGAGACAGTATCCAAATTAATAAAATCGGAAATGAAAAATGATACATAACAAGAAAAACTGAGGAAATTGAAAAAAATCATCAGATCTTACTACAAAAGTCTAAACTCAATAAAACTGGAAACTCTAGATATAATGGATGATTTTCTATATAGATATCAGGTACCAAAGTTAAACAGAAGTCATTAAAAACCTCCCGCTCAAAAAAAACAAAACAAACAAACAAACAAAAAACCCACAAAAACAAAACAAAACACCAGGGCCAGGTGGTTTTAGTTTCAAAGAAGAGCTAATACCTACATATCTCAAACTATTACTTAATATAGAAACAGAAGGAACACTACCTAATTCATTCTATGAGGCCATAGTTGCTCTGATACCTAAATTACACAAAGACCTAAAAGAGAAAAAGAACTTCAGAACAATATTTCTTATAAACATTAATGTGAAAAATATTCAATAAAATATCATAAATCGAATCTAAGAACACATCAAAAACATTGTCCACCACAATCAAGTAGGTTTGCATTCCAGGGATACAGGGACGATTCAATATAAGAAAATCCAACAACCTAATCCACTTTATACATAAATTTAAATAAAAATTAACATGATCATCTCATTAGACACTGAAAAAGCCTTTGAAAAAAATCTATCACCCTTTCATGTTAAGTCTAGCTGAGGTCAGAAATGCATGGCATATCTAAATATAATAAAAGCAATAGAGAGAAAACCAACAGCCAACAACATTAAATGGGCAAAAACTTGAAGCAATCCCACTAAAATAATCAACAAGACAAGGCTGCCCACTCTCTCCCTATCCAATACAATACATCAAGTTCTAGCTAGGGACTGGAGAGATGACTCAGTAGTTAAGAGTACTGATTTACTTCCAGAGGCTCTGAATTCAATTCCCAGCAACCATATGGTAGATTACAACCATCTGTATTGGGATTTGATGCCCTCTTCTAGTGTGTCTGAAGAGCTACAGTGCACATAAAACAAGACACACTGAAACTAATAGAAAAGAAACTGAGGAAGATACTTGAGCACATGGACACAAGGAAAATTTTCCTGAACAGAACACCAATAGCCTATACTCTAAGGTCAAGAATTGACAAATGGGACTTCATAAAATTACAAAGTAGCCAGGAGGTGGTGACACACCTTTAATCCCAGCCCTTGGGAGGCAGAGGCAGGCAGATTTCTGAGTTCGAGGCCAGCCTGGTCTACAAAGTGAGTTCCAGGACAGCCAGGGATACACAGAGAAACCCTGGCTCAAAAAAACAAAATTAATAATAATAATAATAATAATGATAATAATAATAATTATTATTATTATTATTACAAATTTTCTGTAAGGCAAAGGACACTCTCAAAAGGACAAAACAGCAGTCAACAAATTGGGAAAAGATCTTTACCAACCTACATGCGACAGAGGGCTAATATCCAAGATATACAAAGAACTCAAGAAGTTATACTCCACAGAGCCAAATAACACTATTACAAAATGGGATGCAGGGCTAAACAAAGAATTTTCATTTGAGGAATATCAAATGGCTGGGAAGCACCTAAAGAAATGTTAAACATCCTTAGTCATCAGGGAAATGCAAATTAAAACAACCCTGAGATTTCACCTCACACCAGTCAGAATGGCTAAGATCAAACTCTCAGGAGAAAACAGGTGCTGGCAAGAATGTGGAGAAAGAGGAACACTCCACTGATCACTGCTCGTCGGGTTGCAAGCTGGTACAACCACTCTGGAAAACAGTCTGGTGGTTCTTCAGAAAACTCTGCATGATACTACCAGAGGACCCAGCTATACCACTCCTGAGCATATACCCAGAGGATTCCCCAGCATGCAATAAGAACACATGCTCCACTATGTTCATAGCATCCCTATTTATAATAGCCAGAAGCTGGAAAGAACCCAGACATCCCTCAAGGGAGAAATGGATACAGAAAATGTGGTATATTTACACTATGGAATATTACTCAGCTATTAAAAATAATGAAGTTATGAAATTCTTAGGCAAGTGGGTGGAACTGGAGAATGTTATCCTGAGTGAGGCAACCCAATCACAAAAGAATACACATGGTATGCACTCACTGATAAGCGGATATTAGCCCAGAAACTTGGAATACCCAATAAACAATTCACATCTCAAATGATTCCCAAGAAGAAGGAAGGAAAGGCCACTGGTTCTAGAAAGGCTCAGTGTAGCAGTGTAGGGGAATACCAAGATAAGGTAAAGGGAAGGGGGTGATTGGAGAACCGGGAGAGGGAATAGGGCTTATGGGACTTTTGGGGAAGAGGGATCTGGGAAAGGGGATATCATATCATTTGAAATGTAAATAAAGAATATATTGAATTTAAAAAAACAGGGGGAAAAAGACACTCTTATTTTAAGAAAAAATATTTCCAGCTACAACAATAGTACTAAAGGAGATCAACGGGATGCAAATTGGAAAGGAAGATGTCACTGTATCAATATTTGAAAACGATAGGAGTAAAGATAAGAGACCCACAAAATTCAAACAAAGAACTCCTACAGATGAAAAACAACTGTGTTGAAGTGGCTACATAAAAAGTTAAAGCACATAGTAGGCTTCCTCTGTACAAATTATAAAGGAGATGAGAAAAAAACTGGGGAAACAACACCTTCCAAAACAGCCACAGATAATATAAAACATCTTGGTGTAACTCTAACCAAGCAAGTGAAAGATGTATATAATAAGAACTTCAAGTCCATGAAGAAAGAAATCAAAGACCTCAGAAGATGGAAACATCTCCCAGGATCATGGATAGGTAGGATCAACATAGTGAAAAATGGCCATTTTACCAAAAACAGTCTACAGATTCAGTGCAATACCCAGTAAAATTCCAACAGAATTCTTCACAGTCATGGAGAGAGCAATTCTCAACTTTAAATAGTAAAACAAAAGGTTGAGGATAGCCAAACAAATACTGAATAATAAAACAACTTCTGGAGGAATGATCATCCCTGATCTCAAGCTGTACTACAGAGCAATAGTGATAAAAACTGAATGGTATTGGTCCAGATACAGACATGTCACTCAATGGAATAGATTTGCAGTCCCAGAAATAAACTCATGACATACAGATACTTTATCTTTGACAAAGAATCCAAAACCATACAGTGGAAAAAAAGAAAACATCTTCAACAAACGGTGCTAGTCAAACTGGTGGTCTGCATGTAGAAGAATGCAAATTGATACATATTTACAACCTTGTACAAATGTCAAGTCCAAGTGGATCAGAGACCTCAACATAAAACTGGATACACTGAATCTAATAGCAGAAAAAGTGGAAAATAGCCTGGTATGCATTGGCACAGGAGAAAATTTCTGCAACAAAACACCAGAGACTCAGGCTCTGAGATCAACAATTGATAAATAGGACCCCTTGAAACTATAAAATTTCTGTAGGGCAAAGGACACTGTCAATCAGACATAACTGAGTATCTACAGATTGTGAATATATCTTCCACAACTCTACACCAAATAGATGTCTAATATCCAAAATATATAAAGAATTCAAAGAGTTAGAATTCATAAAAACACATAAGCCACTTTAAGAATGGGCTACAGAGCTAAACAGAAAGTTTTCAACAGAGGAATCTCTAATGGCTGAGAACCACTTAAAGAAACGTTCAACATCCAAAGGTAAGTCAAATGGCCCTACAATTCAACTTACACCATTCAGAATGGCTAAGATAAAACATGATCTCAAGCCACAGCACATGGTGGCAATTAAATGGAGAAAGAGAAGCACTCCTCCATAACTGATGGGAATGCAAATTTGTACATACCACTCTGGAAATCAATCTGGCATTTCCTCAAAAAAAAATTGGAAAGAATTCTACTTGAAGACCCAGCTATACTGCTCCTGGGCAGTATAAGATGTTCCTAAAAGATGTTCCACAATATCACAACCATAGTGCTCCACTATGTTTGTAGAAACCTTTATTTATAATAACTAGAAACCGGAAGCAACTCAGATGAACCTAAATTGAAGAATAGGTACAGAAAATGTGGTTCATTTACACAATGGAATACTAACTATTCAGCTATTAAAAATGAGGGCATCATGAGTTTTGCAGCAAATGGATGGAATTAGAAAATATCATCCTGGGTGAGGTAACCAAGACCTAAAAGAACACTTATGATTTGAACTCACTGATGAGTTGATGTTAGTCAAAGATATACAATACCTATGATATAACCCATAGACCTGAAGAAATTAAACAAGCAGTAGGGCCCATGTGAGGATGCTTCAAAAAGGGGGAGCTCAATAATCATGAGAAACAAAAGGAGGTAGGGACCTGGGTAGGAGAGCAGAGGGAGAGGAGAAAAGAGGGGGCAGGTGTAGGTGTAAGGAGAGGAGAGAAGCCTGGAGGGCCAGGAGGTTGTAAGAAAATATACAGTTGCAAGGGGATGGGGTGTGGAATGCCTAGAATGTCTCAGGAATGTGGTATGGGGAGGCTCCCAGAATTCAGTATTGGTAACCTCAGCTGAAATGCCCAGCAGTAGGGACATGAAACATGAAACACCTCCAGTAATTATACAGGGCCCCAAATCTAGTGATGGGGACACAAACTACTTTCCAAATTTTAGACATAAAATTGTCCCTGTCTAAATTTAAGGCATAGACAAAAATTGAGCAGAGCCTGTAGGAAAGGCCAACCAGTGACCAGGCCAAGTTGGGATCAACAATCAGGCACCAAACCCTGACACTATTGCTGATGCTACATGCTTGCAGACAGGAGCCTAACATGGCTGTCCTCTGAGAGACTCTTCTAGCAACTAACTGAGACAGATGCGATACTCACAGTCAGGCATAGGACTGAGGTTGATGAGCCCTATAGAAGAGTTAGGGGAAGGATAAAAGGAACTAAAGGGGATAGAAATCCCACAAGAAGACCAACAGTGTCACCTAACCTGAATCCCAGGGGGCTTCCAGAGACTAAAGTACCAACCAAAGATCACTCAAAGAGCTGGACCTGCATACATATGTTTGGCCTCAGCAGGAAAGGATGAGTCGAGTCCTGTGGAGACTTGATGTACCATGCAGGGGGTATGGTAGGGGGCACTCTCTCAGAGACAAACAACTGGGAGGGGTGAGGGGGTAAGAACACTGAGAGGGGGACCGGGAAGGCATGGCAACATTTGGAAAGTAAATATGTAAAACAACTAATAAATTGAAAAAAAGAAAAACAAATTCCATTGTTTATATAATCTACACTTTTCAATATTCATCTCTCACTGGACATCAAAGCTATTTCCTAGATATTATGAATACAACTGCAGTGGACATGGATGAGCAGGTATCTCTATGATAAGATATAGTCCTTTCAAGAGTGGTGTAGGTAAGTATATGGAAGATCGCTTTCTAGCTATTTGAAAACCTCCACACTGATTTCCAAAATGGTTTCATGAGTTTTCATGTCGACCAGCAGTGAAAAAGTATCCTCACCCCATTTTCATATCTATGCAAACAATTATTTGTTGGATGTTTCATATCATCTACTCAGACAGAGGTGAGACAAATTCTCAAAAGTAGTTTTAGTTTATGGATCTGAAAAGGCTAAGGATTTGGGATATTTTTAAAGTGATCCTTTTCCATTTGTGGCATTTAGAATTGTTACCTTATTTAGGTCATGTCTTATTTTCAAATTTATTTTTTAATCAAGGTATAATTATATCATTTTCACTTTTCTTTCCCCACCCACAAATCCTGTCATATATAGCTTCTTATGCTCTTTCAAAATCCGTCTCTTTTATCATTTAATCATTTTTTATTTATTTTCTATATTCTTTGTTTACATTCTTTTTTTCTTTTTTTCTTCTTTTATTGATATATTTTTATTTACATTTCAAATAATTTTCCCATTTCTGGGTCCCCACTCCCCTCAAGTCCCATAAGTGCTCTTTCCTCCCCCTGTTCCTCCATCTACCCCTTCCCAATTCCCTGTTCTGGAATTCCCCTTTACTCTTGCACTGAGTCTTTCCAGAACCAGGAGCCACTCCTCCATTCTTTTCGGACATCATTTAATTTGTGGATTATGTCCTGGGTATTCAAAGTTTCTAGGCTAATATCCACTTATCAGTGAGTGCATACCATGCTTGATCTTTTGAGACTGGGTTACCTCACTTAGTATGATGTTCTCCAGCTCCATCCATTTGTCTAAGAATTTCATGAATTCATTGTTTCTAAAGGCTGAATAGTACTCCATTGTGTAAATATACCACATTTTTTGTATCCATTCCTCCATTGAAGGACAACTAGGTTCTTTCCAGCTTCTGGATACTACAAATAGGGCTGCTATGAACATAGTGGAGCATGTGTCCTTATTGAATGTTGAAGAATCCTCTGGATATATGCCCAGGAGTGGTATAACAGAGTCCTCAGGAAGTGTCATGGCCAGTTTTCTGAGGAACCGCCAAACTGATTTCCAAAGTAGTTGCACCATCTTGCAATCCCACCAGCAGTGGTGGAGTGTTCCTCTTTCTCCACATCCTCGCCAACACCTGCTGTCTCCTGAGTTTTTGACCTTAGCCATTCTGACTGGTGTGAGGTGAAATCTCTGGGTTGTTTTGATTTGCGTTTCCCTAATCTTTAATGATGTTGAACATTTCTTAAGGTGTTTCTCAGCTCTCCGAAGAAGTTCTTCATGTGAAAATTCTTTGTTTAGCTCTGTACCTCACTTTTTAATGGGGTTATTTGGTTCTCTGGGTTCTACTTTCTTGAGTTCTTTGTATGTATTAGATATTAGCCCTCTGTAGGATTAAGGGTTGGTGAAGATCTTTTCCCAATCTGTTGGTTGACGTTTTGTCCTTTTGACAGTGTCCTTGGCCTTACAGAAACTTTGTAGTTTTATGAGGTCCCATTTGTCAATTCTTGATCTTAGAGCATAAGCTATTGGTGTTCTATTCAGGAAATTTTCCCCTGTGCCCATGTCCTCCATGGTCTTCCCGAGTTTCTTTTTTATTAGTTTCAGTGTGTCAGATTTTATGTGGAGGTCCTTGATCCATTTGGAGTTGAGCTTAGTACAAGGAGATAAGAATGGATCGATTCGCATTCTTCTGCATGCTGACCTCTCATTGAACCAGCAACATTTGTTGAAAAGACTATCCACTGATCCGCTTGCCTGATATTGTACCAATACCATGCAATTTTTATCACTATTGCTCTGTAGTAAAGTTTAAAGTCTGGGATACTGAATCCCCCTGAAGTTCTTTTTCTGTTGAGAATAGTTTTAGCTATCCTGGGGTTTTTGTTATTCCAGATGAATTTGAGAATTGCTCTTTCTAGCTCTATGAACTACTGGGTTGGGATTTTTATGGGGATAGCATTGAATCTGTAGATTGCCATTGGCAAGATGGGAATTTTAGCTATATTAATCCTGCCAATCCACGAGCATGGAAGATTTTTCCATTTTCTGAGATCTTCTTCGATTTCCTTCTTCAAAGATCTGAAGTTCTTGTCATATATGTCTTTCACTTGTTTGATTAGAGTCACCCCAAGATACTTTATGCTGTTTGTAGCTATTGTGAAGGGAGTCATTTCCCTAATTTCTTTCTCAGTCTGCTTATCCTTTGAATATATAAAGGCTACTGATTTGCTTGTGTTGATTTTGTAGCCAGCCACGTTGCTGAAGTTGTTTATCAGCTGTAAGAGTTCTCTAGTAGTTTTTAGGGTCACTTAAGTATACTATCTTATCATCTGCAAATAGTGATAGTTTGACTTCTTCCTTTCCAATTTGTATCCCTTTGACTTCCTTATGTTGTCTAATTACTCTAGCTAGGACTTCAAGAACTGTATTGAAAAGATATGGAGAGAGGGGACAGGCTTGTCTAGTCCCTGATTTTAGTGGGATTGCTTCAAGTTTCTCTCCATTTAGTTTGATATTGGCTACCGGTTTGCTGTATATTGCTTTTACTATGTTTAGATATGGGCCTTGAATTCCTGTCCTTTCCAAGACGTTTAGCATGAAAGGATGCTGAATTTTGTCAAATGCCTTTTCAGCATCTAATGAAATGATCATGTTGTTTTTTTTTCTTTGAGTTAGTTTATGTAGTGGATTGCATTTATGGATTTCCTTATATTGAACCATCCCTGCATCCCTGGGATGAAGCCTACCTGATCATGGTGGATGATCGTTTTTGTGTGTTCTTGGATTTGGTGGGCAAGAATTTTATTTAGTATTTTTGCATCGATATTCATAAGGGAAATTGGCCTGAATTTCTCTTTCTTAATTGGATCTTTGTGTGGTTTTGGTAACAGCATAATAGTGACTTCAAAGAAGGAGTTGGGTAGTATTCCTTCTCTTGCTATTTGGTGGAAAAGTTTGAAGAGTATTGGTGTTAAGTCTTCTTTGAAGGTCTGATAGAATTCTGCACTGAAACCATCTGGTCCTGTGTTTTTTTTTTTTGGTCTGAAGCCTATCTATGACCCCTTCTATTTCTTTAGGGGTTAAGGGTCTGTTTAGATGGTCTATTTGATCCTGATTTAATTTTGGTAATTGGTATCTGTCTAAGAAAATGTCCATTTCCTCCAGATTCTCCAGTTGTGTTGAATACAGGTTTTTGTAGTAGGATCTGATGGTTTTTTTTTTTTTGAATTTCCTCGGTTTCTATTGTAATATCTCCATTTTCATTTCTAATTTTGTTAATTTGGATACTTTCTCCATGCCCTTTGGTTAGTCTGGCTAAGGGTATATCTATCTTGTTGATTTTTTCAAAGAACCAACTTTTGGTTTTGTTGATTCTTTGTATGGTTCTCTTGGTTTCTCCTTGATTGATATCAGCCCTGAGTTTGATGATTTCCTGTCTTCTCCTCCTGGATGAATTAGCTTCTTCTTGTTCCAGAGCTTTCAGTTGTTCCTTTAATCTTCCAGTGTATGCCCTCTCGAATTCCTTTTTGGAGGCACTCAAAGCTATGAGTTTTCCTCTTAGCACTGCTTTCATTGTGTCCCATAGATTTGTGTATGTTGTGCCTTCATTTTCATTAAATTCTAAGAAATCTTTGATTTCTTTCTTTATTTCTTCCTTGACCAAGGTATCATTGAGTAGAGTATTGTTTAGTTTCCATGTGTATGTGGATTTTCTGTTGTTTTTCCTGTTATTACAGACCACTTTTACTCCATAGTGATCTGATAGGAGGCATGGGATTATTTCAATCTTCTTATATTTGTTGAGGTCTGTCTTGTGACCAACTATATGATCTATTTTGGAGAAGGTACCATGAGATGCTGAAAAAAAGGTATATTCTTTTGCTTTGGGATAAAAAGTTCTATGTAGGGCGACGGTGGCGGCTGCGGCGGTGGCGGTGGCGGTGGCAGCAGTGCAGCAGTGGCTGGTCCAGCTGAAGGGCCATCAGCAGTGGAACCAAGGCGACACAGGGTCCAGTTAGGCCCTGCGCCCACGACCACTGACCTTCGCTGACCAGCCAGGCCGCAAGCAGCTGCGGTTGTGTGGCGCCTTTCCTGCACAGAAGCCACTTCAGAACTCGGCCTCCCACCAGTCAGGAGAGGTGCATCCATCTTGGTATCTTACTCCAGGGATCAGACAGACTGAGGTACACAAACATAATCCGAGGCCAACACCGCGGTGGTCTGAGCCCGACGGGCGTTGGCCTGCACCCAGGCCCTGGGCTGGTCGGGGGGCCATCGGGGTGCCAACCCAGCCAGGAGGTTTTTTGCCCAGGCCTGTGCGTGCACCGCCATTTTGCCTGCAGGACAACAGAGAGCTCTGGCGGGCAGACCTGTAACAGGCATAGCCTGAGGCTAACAAAGCGGGGGTCTAGGCCCCAAAAGGCACAGGACTGACCCCAAGAACTGGGCGGCTTGGTGGGCCATCTGTGAGTCAACCCGCCCAGGAGGTTGTTAGCACAGCAGACACTCCCGGCGCTTTCAGGGAGGGCAGGCGCGCATGCCCGCCATCCTAGTCACCTGGAAACCCAATTAACAGTCATAGCCCTAGGGGAACTTTGGCATCCCAGGTTTTTGCCTGGACTCAGGGACTGGGCGGCCAGGCTAACCTTCTGTGCGCCAGCCCAGTTCGGGGATCCGCTGCCCAGCGGAGTGAGCAGAACACAGGGGAGGTCACAGCAGCATACGCCATCGGCACTCCCTAGGGGTGCACACGGGCTCCATCTGGTCCACAGACACAATCTGGGGCAAGGCCTCAGGTGGAAGCCCTCAGCTCAACTCTCTCTGCTTCCAGATCCAGATCAGCCTGGGTGGCCTCACCACATCTCCAGGTCCTGCAAGAGGCTAGCTGGGCTTCCGGGAGGCCAGCTGGGAGAAGTCAGTGTGCTCCAGTGAATCCAGCGGGCCCCAGCGGGAGCCTTCGGGTGCCTGCTTTGGGATCTGAACAGCCTGGGCAGCAGCACCCTGTCAACAAGCAGTGCAGGAGGTAAGCTGTGCACCAGAGGCCAACTGGGAAGGGGCAGCTTGCACTGGTGAGTCCAGCACTGACAAGACAAACTAACACCAGTGAGAACTAGATGGCAAAAGGCAAACGCAGGAACATCACTAACAGAAATCAAGGCAATATGGCAACATCTGAAACCAATCATCCTCTACCAACATGTCCTGGATACCCCATCACACCAGTAAAACAAGATTTGGATTTAAAATCACTGGTCATGATGCTGGTACAGGAACACATGAAGGACATACTTAAAGAAATTCAGGAGAAAATGGATCAAAAGTTAGAAGCCCTTGCAAGGGAAACACAAAAATCATTGAAAGAAATCCAGGAGAATACAAAAGCCAAAAAGGAGGAAATGCAAAAAACACTTAAAGAAATACAGGAGAACTTTGGTCAACAGGCTGAGGTCATGAAAGAGGAAACACAAAAATCTCTTAAAGAAATACAGGAGAACTTTGGTCAACAAGCTGAGGTCATGAAAGAGGAAACACAAAAATCTCTTAAAGAATTACAGGAAAGCACAAACAAGCAAGTGAAGGAGCTAAGCAAAACCATCCAGGATCTAAAATCAGAAGTAGAAACAACTAAGAAAACTCAAAGGGAGACAACTTTGGAGATAGAAAGCCTTGGGAAGAAATCAGGGGACAGAGATTCAAATATCAACAACAGAATACAAGAGATAGAAGAAAGAATCTCAGATGCTGAAGATTCCATAGAAACCATGGACTCAACAGTTAAAGAAAATGCAAAATGCAAAAAGCTTGTAACCCAAAATATCCAGGAAATCCATGACACAATGAGAAGACCAAACCTAAGGATTATAGGCATAGATGAGAGTGAAGATTTACAACTTAAAGGGCCAGCAAATATCTTCAATAAAATTATGGAAGAAAACTTCCCTAACCTAAAGAGAGAGATGCCCATGAATATACAAGAAGCCTACAGAACTCCAAACAGACTGGACCAGAACAGAAATACTTCCCATCACATAATAATCAAAACACCAAATGTTCTAAACAAAGAAAGAATACTAAAGGCAGTAAGAGAAAAAGGCCAAGTAACATATAAAGGAAGACCTATCATAATCACAACAGACTTTTCACCTGAGACTATGAAGGCTAGAAGGTCCTGGGCAGATCTCATGCAGAATCTAAGAGAACACAACTGCCAACCAAAACTACTATATCCAGCAAAACTCTCAATCATCATAGATGGAGAAACTTAGATATTTCATGACAAAACCAAGTTTACCCAATATCTATCCACAAACCCAGCCCTAAAAAGGATAATAGGAGGACAACACCAATACAAGGAGGGAAACTTCACCCTGGAAAAAGCAACATAGTAACCTTCTTTCATCAAACCCAAAAGAAGTTAACAAATCAAATTTAAAAAATAACGTGAAAAATGATAGGAAGTAACAATCACTATTCCTTAATATCTCTTAAAATCAATGGACTTAATGCCCCAATAAAAAGACACAGACTAACTGAATGGATACGTAAACAGGACCCTACATTTTGCTGCTTACAAGAAACACACCTCGGGGTCAAAGAAAAACACTACCTTAGAGTAAAAGGCTGGAGGAAAATTTCAAAAGCAAATGGTCTCAGGAAACAAGCTGGAGTAGCCATTTTAATATCAGATAAAATTGACTTTCAACCCAAAGTCATCAAAAGAGACCCTGAGGGACACTTCTTGCTGGTCAAAGGAAAAATGCAAAAAGAAGAACTGTCAATCCTGAACTTCTATGCTGCAAATGCAAGGGCACCCTCTTTCGTAAAAGAAACTTTATTAAAACTAAAATCACACATTGCACCTAACACAATAATTGTGGGTGACTTCAACACTGCACTTTCCTCAATGGACCAATCAGGAAAACAGAAACTAAACAGGGACACAATGAAACTAATTGAAGCTTTGGACCAATTAGATTTAACAGATATATATAGAACATTCTATCCTAAAACAAAAGAATATACCTTTTTCTCAGCACCTCATGGTACCTTCTCCAAAATCGACCATATAATTGGTCACAAGACAGACCTCAACAAATATAAGAAGATAGAACTAATCCCATGCCTCCTATCTGATCACTATGGAGTAAAAGTGGTCTTCAATAGCAACAGAAACAACAGAAAACCCACATACACGTGGAAACTGAACAATACTCTACTCAATGATACCTTGGTCAAGGAAGAAATAAAGAAAGAAATTAAAGACTTTTTAGAACACAATGAAAATGAAAACACAACATACCCAAATCTATGGGACACAATGAAAGCAGTGCTAAGAGGAAACTCATAGCCCTGAGTGCCTCCAAAAAGAAAATGGAGAGAGCATACATTACCAGCTTAATGACACACCTGAAAGCCCTAGAACAAAAAGAAGCTATTTGGCCCAGGAGGAGTAGAAGGCAGCAAATCATCAAACTCAGGGCCGAAATCAATCAAGTAGAAACAAAGAGAACCATACAAAAAAATCAACAAAACCAGGAGCTGGTTCTTTGAGAAAATCAACAAGATAGATAAACCCTTAGCCAGACTGACCAAAGGGCACAGAGAAAGTATCCAAAATAACAAACTGAGAAATGAAAAGGGAGATATAACAACAAAAACTGAGGAAATCCAAAAAATCATCAGATCCTACTACAAGAGCCTGTACTCAACACAACTGGAGAATCTGGAGGAAATGGACAATTTCCTTGACAGATACCAAATACCAAAATTAAATCAGGACCAACTAGACCATCTAAACAGTCCTATAATGCCTAAAGAAATAGAAGAGTCATAGAAATTCTTCCAACCAAAAAAAGCACAGGACCAGATGGCTTCAGTGCAGAATTCTACCAGAACTTCAAAGAAGAGTTAACACCAATACTCTTCAAACTATTCCAGAAAATAGAAACAGAAGGAACACTACCCAATTCCTTCTACGAAGCCACAATTACGCTGATACCAAAGCCACAAAAAGATCCAACAAAGAAAGAGAACTTCAGACCAATTTCCCTTATGAACATCGATGCAAAAATACTCAATAAAATTCTTGCCAACCGAATCCAAGAACACATCAAAACGATCATCCACCATGATCAAGTAGGCTTTATCCCGGGAATGCAGGGTTGGTTCAATATACGGAAATCCATCAATACAATCCACTACATAAACAAACTCAAAGAACAAAACCACATGGTCATTTCATTGGATGCTGAAAAAGCATTTGACAAAATTCAGCATCCTTTCATGCTTAAAGTCTTGGAGAGAACAGGAATTCAAGGCCCATACCTAAACATAGTAAAAGCAATATACAGCAAACTGGTAGCCAGCATCAAACTAAATGGAGAGAAACTTGAAGCAATCCCACTGAAATCAGGGACCAGAGAAGGCTGCCCCCTTTCTCCTTATCTTTTCAATATTATACTTGAGGTACTAGCTCGGGCAATTCGACAACATAAGGAGGTCAAATGGATACAAATTGGAAAGGAGGCAGTCAAACTATCATTATTTGCAGACGACATGATAGTCTACCTAAGTGACCCAAAAACTCCACTAGAGAGCTCCTACAACTGATAAACAACTTCAGCAAAGTGGCAGGTTATAAAATCAACTCAAGCAAATCAGTGGCCTTCCTATACTCAAAGGATAAGCAGGCTGAGAAAGAAATTAGGGAAATGACCCCCTTCACAATAGCCACAAACAGTATGGGGTGACTCTTACCAAACATGTGAAAGATCTGTATGACAGGAACTTCAATACTCTGAAGAAGGAAATGAAAGAAGACCTCAAAAAATGGGAAAGCCTCCCATGCTAATGGATCAGTAGAATCAATATAGTTAAAATGGCCATTTTGCCAAAAGCACTATACAGATTCAATGCAATACCCATCAAAATCCCAACTCAATTCTTCACAGAGTTAGAAAGAGCAATTATCAAATTCATCTGGAACAACAAAAAACCCAGGATAGCTAAAACTATTCTCAGCAACAAAAGAAAATCTGAGGGAATCAGTATCCCTGACCTCAAGCAATACTACAGAGCAATAGTGTTAAAAACTGCATGCTATTGGTACAGTGACAGGCAGGAGGATCAATGGAACAGGATTGAAGATCCAGAAATGAACCCACACACCTATGGCCACTTGATCCTCCACAAAGAGGCTGAAAACATCCAATGGAAAAAAGATAGCCTTTTTAACAAATGGTGAAGTTCAACTGGAGGTCAGCATGCAGAAGAATGCGAATTGATCCATCCTTGTCTCCTTGTACTAAGCTCAAATCCAAATGGATCAAGGACCTCCACATAAAGCCAGACACTCTGAAGCTAATAGAAAAGAAACTGGGGAAGACCCTTGAGGACATCGGTACAGGGAGAAAGTTTCTGAACAGAACACCAATAGCGTATGCTCTAAGAGCAAGAATTGACAAATGGGACCTCATAAAATTACAAAGTTTCTGTAAGGCAAAGGATACCATCAAGAGGACAAATCGGCAACCAACAAATTGGGAAAGGATCTTCTTTGAAGGTCTGGTAGAATTCTGCACTGAAACCATCTGGTCCTGTGCTTTTTTTGGTTGGAAGACTTTCTATGACTCCTTCTATTTCATTAGGCTTTATGGGACTGTTTAGATGGTCTAGTTGGTCCTGATTTAATTTTGGTATTTGGTATCTGTCAAGGAAATTGTCCATTTCCTCCAGATTCTCCAGTTGTGTTGAGTACAGGCTCTTGTAGTAGGATCTGATGATTTTTTGGATTTCCTCAGTTTCCATTGTTATATCTCCCTTTTCATTTCTAAGTTTGTTAATTTGGATACTTTCTCTGTGCCCTTTGGTCAGTCTGGCTAAGGGTTTATCTATCTTGTTGATTTTCTCAAAGAACCAGCTCCTGGTTTTGTTGATTTTTTGTATGGTTCTCTTTGTTTCAACTTGATTGATTTCGGCCCTGAGTTTGATGATTTCCTGCCTGCTACTCCTCCTGGGTGGAATAGCTTCTTTTTGTTCTAGGGCTTTCAGGTGTGTCATTAAGCTGGTAATGTATGCTCTCTCCATTTTCTTTTTGGAGGCACTCAGGGCTATGAGTTTTCCTCTTAGCACTGCTTTCATTGTGTCCTATAGATTTGGGTATGTTGTGTTTTCATTTTCATTGTGTTCTAAAAAGTCTTTAATTTCTTTCTTTATTTCTTCCTTGACCGAGGTATCATTGAGTAGAGTATTGTTCAATTTCCACGTGTATGTGGGTTTTCTATTGTTTCTGTTGCTATTGAAGACCACTTTTACTCCATAGTGATCAGATAGGAGGCATGGGATTAGTTCGATCTTCTTATATTTGTTGAGGTCTGTCCTCGACAAAGAGGCTGAAAACATCCAATGGAAAAAAGATAGCCTTTTCAACAAATGGTGCTGGTTCAACTGGAGGGCAGCATGCAGAAGAATGAGAATTGATCCATCCTTGTCTCCTTGTACTAAGCTCAAATCCAAATGGATCAAGGACCTCCACATAAAGCCAGACACTCTGAAGCTAATAGAAAAGAAACTGGGGAAGACCCTTGAGGACATCGGTACAGGGAGAAAGTTTCTGAACAGAACACCAATACCGTATGCTCTAAGAGCAAGAATTGACAATTGGGACCTCATAAGGTCACAGAGTTTCTGTAAGACAAAGGACACCATCAAGAGGACAGATCGGCAACCAACAAATTGGGAAAAGATCTTCACCAATCCTACATCAGATAGAGGGCTAATATCCAATATATATAAAGAACTCAAGAAGTTAGACTCCAGAAAACCGAACAACCCTATTAAAAAATGGGGTACAGAGTTAAACAAAGAATTCTCACCTGAAGAACTTCGGATGGCGGAGAAGCATCTTAAAAAATGCTCAACTTCATTAGTCATTAGGGAAATGCAAATCAAAACAACCCTAAGATTTCATCTTACACCTCTCAGAATGGCTAAGATTAAAAATTCAGGAGACAGCAGGTGTTGGAGAGGGTGTGGAGAAAGAGGAACACTTCTCCACTGCTGGTGGGGTTGCAAATTGGTACAACCACTCTGGAAATCATTCTGGCGGTTCCTCCGAAAACTGGGCACCTCACTTCCAGAAGATCCTGCTAAACCACTCCTGGGCATATACCCAGAGGATTCCCCACCATGTAATAAGGATACATGCTCTACTATGTTCATAGCAGCCCTATTTATAATTGTCAGATGCTGGAAAGAACCCAGGTATCCCTCAACAGAAGAGTGGATGCAAAAAATGTGGTATATCTACACAATGGAGTACTATTCATCCATTAGAAACAATGAATTCATGAAATTCTTAGGCAAATGGATGGAGCTAGAGAACATCATACTAAGTGAGGTAACCCAGACTCAAAAGGTGAATCATGGTATGCACTCACTAATAAGTGGTTATTAACCTAGAAAACTGGAATATCCAAAACATAATCCACACATCAAATGAGATACAAGAAGAAAGGAGGAGTGGTCCCTGGTTCTGGAAAGACTCAGTGAAACAGTATTCGGCAAAACCAGAACGGGGAACTGGGAAGGGGTGGGAGGGAGGACAGGGGAAGAGAAGGGGACTTATGGGACTTTCGGAGGGGGGGGGCTAGAAAAGGGGAAATCACTTGAAATGTAAATAAATTATATCGAATAAAAAAAATTAAAAAAAAATTTGGGAAAAGATCTTCACCAATCCTACATCAGATAGAGGGCTAATATCCAATATATATAAAGAACTCAAGAAGTTAGACTCCAGAAAACCGAATAACCCTATTAAAAAATGGGGTACAGAGTTAAACAAAGAATTCTCACCTGAAGAACTTTGGATGGTGGAGAAGCATCTTAAAAAATGCTTAACTTCATTAGTCATTAGGGAAATGCAAATCAAAACAACCCTAAGATTTCATCTTACACCTCTCAGAATGGCTAAGATTAAAAATTCAGGAGACAGCAGGTGTTGGAGAGGGTGTGGAGAAAGAGGAACACTCCTCCACTGCTGGTGGGGTTGCAAATTGGTACAACCACTCTGGAAATCAGTCTGGCGGTTCCTCCGAAAACTGGGCACCTCACTTCCAGAAGATCCTGCTATACCACTCCTGGGCATATACCCAGATGACTCCCCACCATGTAATAAGGATACATGCTCTACTATGTTCATAGCAGCCCTATTTATAATTGCCAGATGCTGGAAAGAACCCAGGTATCCCTCAACAGAAGAGTGGATGCAAAAAATGTGGTATATCTACACAATGGAGTACTATTCATCCATTAGAAACAATGAATTCATGAAATTCTTAGGCAAATGGATGGAGCTAGAGAATATCATACTAAGTGAGGTAACCCAGACTCAGAAGGTGAATCATGGTATGCACTCACTAATAAGTGCATATTAACCTAGAAAACTGGAATACCCAAAACATAATCCACACATCAAATGAGGTACAAGAAGAAAGGAGGAGTGGCCCCTGGTTCTGGAACGACTCAGTGAAACATTATTCGGCAAAACCAGAACGGGGAAGTGGGAAGGGGTGGGTGGGAGGACAGGGAAAAGAAGGGGGCTTACGGGACTTTTGGGGAGTGGGGGGGGCTAGAAAAGGGAAATCATTTGAAATGTAAATAAATTATATCGAATAAAAAAATTAAAAAAAAAGTTCTATATATATCTGTTAACTCCAATTGGTTCAAAGCTTCAATTAGTTTCACTGTCTCCCTGTTTAGTTTCTGTTTTCCTGATCGGTCCATTTGTGAGAGTGGAGTGTTGAAGTTACCCACTATTGTTTTGTTAGGTGCAATGTGTACTTTGAGCTTTAATAAAGTTTCTTTTATGAATGAGGACGCCCTTGTATTTGTGGCATAGATGTTCAGGATTGAGAGTTCTTCTTGTTGGATTTTTTCTTTGACCAGCAAGTAGCGACCTTCCATGTCTCTTTTCATGACATTAGTTTGAAAGTCAATTTTATCTGAAATTAGAATGGCAACTTCGGCTTGTTTCCTGGGACCATTTGCTTGTAGAATTGTCTTCCAGCCTTTTACTTTAAGGTAGTTTTTGTCTTTGACACTGAGGTGTGTTTACTGTATACAGCAAAATGTAGGGCCCTGTTTAAGTAACCAGTCTGTTAGTCTATGTCTTATTGGGGAATTGAGTCCAATGATGTTCAGAGATATCAAGGAGTAGTGGTTATTGCTTCCTATCATTTTTGATGTTAATTTTATAGGTGTGTGGTTATCTTCTTTGGGTTTGATGAAAGAAGCTTAATATCCTGGTTTTTCCAGGGTATAGTTTCCCTCGTTGTAATGGTGTTTTCCACCTATTATCCTTTGTAGGGCTGGGTTTGTAGAAAGATATTGTGCAAATTTGGTTTTGTCATGGAATATCTTTTTTTATTCGATATATTTTTTTATTTACATTTCAAATTATTTCCCCTTTTCTGGTTCCCCACTCCCCAAAAGTCACATAAGCCCCCTTCCCTCCCTCTGTTCTCCCACCCATCCCTTCTCACTTCCCTGTTCTGGTTTTGTCTTATACTGCTACACTGGGTCTTTCCAGAACTAGGGGCCACTCCTCCGTTCTTCTTGTACCTCATTTGAAGTGTGGATTATGTTTTGCATATTACAGTTTTCCAAGATAATATCCACTTATTAGGAATATCTTGGTTTCTCCATCTATAGTAATTGAGAGTTTCCCTGGGAATAGTAGTCTCCACTGGCATTTGTGTTCTCTTAGAGTCTGCATGAGCTCCTCCCAGGATCTTCTAGCTTTCATGGTCTCTGTTGGGAAATCTGGTGTAATTCTGATAGGTCTTCCTTTATATGTTACTTGCCCCTTTTCTCTTACTGCCCTAAGTATTCTTTCTTTGTTTAGTACATTTGGGGTTTTGATTATTATATGATGGGAGGTATTTCTGTTCTGGTCCAGTCTGTTTGGAGTTCTGTAGGCTTCTTTTATATTCATGGGCATCTCTCTCTTTAAGTTGGGAAAGTTTTCTTCCATAAATTTGTTGAAGATATTTGCTGGCCCTTTAAGTTGTAAATCTTCACTCTCATCAATGCCTATAATCCTTAGATTTGGCTTTCTCATTTTGTTCTGGATTTCCTGGTTGTTTTTGGTTACAAGCTTTTTGCATTTTGCATTTTCTTTAACTGTTGAGTCCATGATTTCTATGGTATCTTCAGCATCTGAGATTCTTTCTTCTATCTCTTGTATTCTGTTGTTGATATTTGCATCTATGGTCCCTGATTTCTTCCCAAGGTTTTCTATCTCCAAAGTTGGCTCCCTTTGTGCTTTCTTAGTTGTTTCTACTTCTGTTTTTAGATCCTGGAAGTTTTTGCTCAGTTCTGTCATTTGCTTGTTTGTGTTTTCCTCTAATTCTTTAAGAGATTTTTTTGTTTCCTCTTTCATGACTTCTGCCTGTTGATCAAAGTTCTCCTGTATTTCTTTAAGTGATTTTTGCATTTCCTCCTTATTGGCTTTTGTATTCTCCTGAATTTCTTTCAATGATTTTTGTGTTTCCCTTGTAAGGGCTTCTAATTTTTGATCCATTTTCTCCTGAATTTTTTTAAGTATATCCTTCATGTGTTCCTGTACCAGCATCATGACCACTGATTTTTAAATCCAAATCTTGTTTTTCTGCTGTGTTGGGGTATCCAGGCCTTGCTATTGTTTGAGAATTGGGTTCAGATGCTGCCATAATGCCTTGGTTTCTGTTAGTAAAATTCCTATGTTTGCCTTTAGCCATCTAGTTCCCCCGGGTGTTAGATGGTCTTATTGTCACTCAACCTACTGTGGATCTTTAAGGTTATCTCTGCAACACTGGATGACTGGGTTTCCTCTGGCATAGATTACTGATATGCTGCCTTCCTCTTTTGTGCCTTTGGAGCCCTACTCAATCTTGCCTCAAGCAATGTTATACTTAGGTTGTCAAGGTCAACCAGGTGTTCTCTGTCTGCTCTATTAGGGAGCGAAGATGTTGTGGTGGGGGTCACTCCCTCTGTTGGTTCTCACATAGGACACAGGTCCCACGATATACTGGCTTGCAGATGAATCGCCTATGTGCTCAGTTCCTGAGTACAAGCAGACCCCTGGCAGTTTGCACCACCAGAGATCTAAAGATCAGGGTGATACAGTACCTAGTGATCCTTTTCTGTCCAGGCAGGCAGCAAATATGGCCGCGGGGCTTCTCTCCTTCCTCAGCTCTCTGGGCAGGACACTGGCCCTGCGCCTGGCAGGCTTATCATTTAATTATGGTTACATAAATATATGTGGATGTGTATGCATATATTTTCCTAAGTATGTAAAAACAACTTGCTTCTTCTGTATAATGTTTTCATTCATGTTTTAAAGACTAGCCATTTGGTATTGGATAACCAAAGTCTATGCTTTTCCCTGGGAAAGACTATTTTTTCCCCACTCAGCATTTCTTAGCAGCTTGTAGTTATATTAACATTATCTCTATTTTTCAAATATTTGTTCTTTTTTGGAGAGGGATGCAAATTGTTTTGTTATATATTTTTTACTTGATATATTCTTTATTTATATTTCAAATGATTTCCACTTTCCTGCATCACCCCTCCCCAAAAGTCTCATAAGCCTTCTTCCCTCCCACTGTTCCTCAATAAACCCCTTCCCATTTCCCTGTCCTGGTATTCCCCTACACTGCTGCACTGAGCCTTTCCAGGAGTAGGGGCCTCTCCTTCCTTCTTCTTGGGCATCATTTGATATGTGAATTGTTTCTTGGGTATTCAGAGCTTCTGGGCTAATATCTGCTTATCAATGAGTACAAACTGTGTGTGTTCTTTTTTGATTGGGTCACCTCATTCAGGATGACATTCTCCTACTGAGAACAATGAATTCATGAAATTCTTAGTCAAACATCTGTTCTTATATACATAGATAAGAGTAGTTTCCACCCCTCACCAACAAAACCATTCTTAAAACAAATGAAGAGAAGTATCGAAGTTTTCAAAAACAAAATGTGAAGTTCTGGAGTTTGCTTCAGAGCATAAGGCTCAGGAATCATTGGGGGAAGGGGGTGGGAAGACAAAGAGCCAGAGGATCTTGCTGTGTGACTAGGCTTCTAGGAATATCAGAAACAATAGCCTTAAAGTTTAACTAATAACGGTGTCTAAATATGAGATGAAGAGGAACAATAAGAAGAAACATGCAGAAGTGGATAAGGAATGCCTGTTAGACTCCAGTCATGCCCCACATTTTAGCTGGATTGTGGTTTTACTTGATGTTTCATTTTTTAGTTCTTGATGTTTTCTAGCTATCCTCTGTCATAGCAGAGGTCAGACAATTAGTATGGGCTGTAGGATGGGGAATTTCAAGGGAGATGACATAGAATCTATTAGTATAGGGAAATAATGGGAATAAAGTATGCAAGCAAACAATGGAACAGGACAGATTTCTTGTTAGGTTTTTAGAGCTACTTATGGGCAATCAGAGTGAAAAATAATAATAATATGGCGAGGGATAAATAACAGTAGAGCCGTTTTTAAAATTTACTTGGAAATAGTACTGTAGAAGCTTCCTAAAGTATTTGCTTGCTGTACTGGCTGGTTTTATGTCAACTTGCCATAAGCTAGACTCATTAGGGAGAAAGGCGCCTCAATTTGAAACTGTGTCCATAAGATACAGCTGCAAGGCATCTTTTAAATGATTAATTTAAACAAATCTATTTGAGTTCTGTCATCATTGGACTGGTGGTCCTGGATTTTACAAGAAAGCTGGATGATCTAGCCATTTGTAACAAACTAGTAAGTAGTATTCCCCCATAACTTCTACATCACGTCCAACATCCAGTTTTCAGCCCTGCTTGAGTTCCTGTCCTCACTTCCTTTGGTGATAAACATTAATGTAGAAATGAAATCTGAATAAATCCCTTCCAACTTGCTTTTCAGTCTATTGTTTCATTGCAACAATAGAAACCCTAAACAAGACATGTATACATGATAGTGTTCCCATTAGACCTTAAAAGTTAACAAAGTTTTAAAAATCCAGAGCCAGGAATGGGTTACTTCTTTTGATGGCCTTGGACAGTATGTTTTCAGAGACTACTAAACATTATAGGCAATCACCAATACTATTAGTGACCCTCTAGTACTTTGCAGAAACACCCCAAACTCAAGCCATAGTACATGAAGAAATCACATTGGTAGTCACCTAGAATCTTTGTCTCTATTAACTAGCTTTTATGTTAATAGTAGGTATTATCCTTGCTCTTCAAGGAGAAAAAGCAATGTCAGTCTTAACCTACTATGACCTCTGAGAGCTAGAGTAGTGACTTGCTTGGCAAGAAATGCTCACAGGTATAATAGTATACATCATGGGAATAATAAACCATTTTCTGAAAGGATTTAAGTTTGCCCTACAAGATTAAAGCTCTACCTGGCATTGCTGTTGAAGACATGTACCTGCCTGAAAGTCCTGCTGCTAAAATCAAAGTCTGACATTACCAGAAATCCCTGAGTTCAGTGTAAAATGGTGGACCTCCTTTGTCAGCAAGGTTTCCTTTCCACAGACTGGGGGATGCCAGACCTTTC